>NC_083276.1:14540953-14840953 GCF_963506605.1 Zootoca vivipara
TCATGCTATTATAATGATTTTAAGCTATGCTCAATTGGCAGTAGCCCCTCCTTGATCGAGAACCAAGTACTGGGACACCAGTTGCAGCAGACAGGTAACTGGATGGGATGGAAAGGGGGGGGAGAGAAGATGGGTAGGTGGAGAAGAAGGACTGGACCCCCATCATGCCCTTCATTGCAAATGTGGCAGGAAACGAAATGTTCACTGCAGCATCTATAGCTAGAAAAACCCCTTCATGCCTTACGTTTTTGAATGGCTTTTCCTAGCTCCAGTCAACCTCAGTGCCAATTGTGGGGCACCCGCAGTGGGCATGTTTGAGCACCCAGCACAGCTCCATCATTTCCAAAGCTACCCCAGACATTTGATGGAAAGATGCCCAATTTCCGGCTACCACCAGCGAGACCTTTAAAAACAAATCACGGCGTTTCAATATCCTATAGCAACTTTCAGAACCACAATTTTAGTATGAGACATCATCCTCATCGAGCCTTTCGGAAGTGGCAGAAGAAGAAAATGGTTCTTATCAGATCAGAAATGTGTTACAATAATGTTCACGCCTTATGTTTTGCCTGTCGTTTGTTTTGATCTCTTTCGACATTAAGCTGGCCAGCATTCACACTCCACAGTTTGTTGTGTACTCACTGAGTTTCCATTGCCGATTTTTAATCCGTGTCCACATGCTGGATAAACTACATTATCCTGTGGTTTGTTGTAAGATACTACTGTTTGATGTATTGCTTCTCAAAACAGCCTCACTCAATTGGAGTGCTTAAGCCACCTGTCTCTGGCCAAGTGTGAACACCTTCGCCTAGGGGCAACCCAGTCAGATGGATGACATATAAATAAATAAATTTACTATTATTATTATTATTATTATTATTATTATTATTATTATTGAATTTGTATATACAAATGCAGGTCTCAGGGCGGTTCTCAACATAAAATCACAATATGAAAACACAAAATTTATAATAAAAACAAAAACAACCCAAATATTCCCCCCCCCTTCCCAACACATTTGTAAAGGGCTAGTTGCAGGTAGGTAGCCGTGTTGGTCTGAGTCGAAACAAAATTAAAAAATTCCTTCAGTAGCACCTTAAAGACCAACTAAGTTTTAATTTTGGTATGAGCTTTCGTGTGCATGCACACTTCATCAGATACACTGAAACAGAAGAAACCAGACCCTTATGTATATTCAGAGGGTGGCCCATCACCCATTCCCATCACCCCCACCCTCTGAATATACATAAGGGTCTGGTTTCTTCTGTTTCAGTGTATCTGATGAAGTGTACATGCACACGAAAGCTCATATCAAAAATTAAAACTTAGTTGGTCTTTAAGGTGCTACTGAAGGAATTTTTTAATTTGTAAAAGGCATTGGACTTAACCAAAGGCCTGGTTAAAGAGGAACGTTTTTGCCTGGTGCCTAAAAATATATAATGAAGGCACCAGGAGACCCTCCCTGGGGAGATCGTTCCACAGATAGGCAGCCACTGCAAAAAAGGCCCGTTCTCATGTTGCCACTCTCCAAACCTCTCATGGAGGAGGCAAACGAAGGAGGGCCTTAGAAGATGATCTCAGGGTCCGGGTAGGTTCATATGGAGAGAGGCAATCCTTGAGGTGTTACGGTCCTGAGCCATATAAGGCTTTATGTCAAAAACAGCAGTTTAAATTGGGCCCTATAGGGTAAAGACATTCTTGTAGGAAACAACTTCACTGTACGCCATACAGTGAAAAGCAGGATATAAATACTACCCCTCTAAAAAAACATGCATGAACAAAACATAATACGAACCATGAAACAGCCCTGGTGCTTTCCAAAGGATAGGGGTGGGTGTGTAAACAATCTGAGCCAACCTGGTCCAAGTTTGGATGGGGAACGATATGAATTACAAGATGAGCTCTCATTATTCAAACTCACACCCAGCTGTATTTTAGGTCTTCCTAAATCAGCAAAAGCTAAATTATTGCACTGACATCTCTGGGCCGGCAGCCAAAGGAAACTTTCAAAAACGAAAGTTCAGCTGATGCCCAGATAAATAATAATCTGGTTAGGGTTAAATCCATTCTGTTTCAAGCAAGCAAACAAACAGGAAAAAATGTGGGAGATGTTCCATGCAGACATGCCTGAAGTCAGGCATTCAAGCAGACACAGCATCAAAAAATATAGACTTGAGGTGGCAACAGAACCATCACACATCACCATGCAAACCAACAAGTAAATAGAGTGCAGTGACTGTGACAGGGGGGGGGGAGAGATGTGCTTATGTTTCTTTCCTATACCTGCATCCAGAAAACAAGGAAGTCTGTCGAGTTTCTTGTCTTGGGCTATCACCAGTGGCACAAGATTTCCAATTAAATACAGTGGTACCTCGAGTTACAAACGCCTTCAGGTTACAAACGCCTTCAGGTTACAAACTCCACTTACCTGGAAGAGTTACCGGTACCTCGAGTTGAGAACTTTGCCCCAGGATGAGAACAAAAATCGTGTGCTGGCGGCGCAGTGGCAGCAAGAGGTCCCATTAGCGAAAGCACGCCTTTAGTTAAGAACAGTTTCAGGTTAAGAGCGGACCTCCGGAGCGAATTAAGTTCATATCTAGACGTGCCACTCTAGTTCAAAAGAACTTCATCTTTCCCCACACTCCATCCCAAGGGGCGGGGGGACCCTGTAGGAAAGGAAATTTGTTGTTGTTGTTGTTGTTGTTTTACTGCTGTTATCATTATTGAGATAGTATTTATAATCCACCCTTTACCAAGAGGTACTGAGGGTGAATATATACAGTCTCTAAACCAAATTGAACATTAAGGTTAAAACTGCATACAACAAAAATACAGACTTCAGTTACAGATAGAGCCAGCAGCAGCAACAACAGAATTGTATTCTGTTTATTTATAAAGGTGTTTATATATCACTATTCGTTTAAAAAATGTCAGAGCAGTTTACGAAATGATATAGAATAGGAGAGACGGAGGGGGTGGAACTTTACTCGGAGCAACGCCATTATCAAAGAGGCAACATCCTATGTCCCTCTCTGTGAATATTGAATAAAATGCCATGGTAAGAGCTTCTTGTTTTCCCATTACTGGCAGCCTGTCGTGAGGGAGGGAGTGGGATTGGATTCTCCGAAGCCTGACAGCCATGCAGAATTTTACAAACTCCTATCATGTCACTTCTTCCTTGCCTAACTAAAAAGTCCCGGTCTGCAACTTTCCCTTGCAGGGAAGCTTCTCCACCCCATTGATCGTTGAGGTTGGATGGTAAATTAAAATAACAGTAAGGGTAGTAATAAAGGATGGGGAAAGGCTTCTAAGTGGTTTCTGATGTAACAACCAATTGTTATGAAAGAGCTCTCCCACCGGTTATCTTGACTGACATCGCAAGTCCTAGCGTCAATCAAACATCACACGGCAGCACCGGATTACCCTCATTCAAGAGCTCCACACAGTGTTGCCTCTCTTTTTTTTGCAAATTGGCAAAAACCGTCAGCATGGGGTACCATGGGGAGAAGTAGATAGGCCACCACTAAGCTAAATAGATTATCTTTCCTCCGGGATAAGGCTTTGGCGTGTTAGAAAACTGCCAACAAGTGCACCGAGAACCAAACAAAGCATGCTGTGCGGCGTTCTGCCTTAAAACACCATCTGCCGTTTTCTACGTGCACGGCAGAAAAGTATCATTATGACACTCGGTTTCCACAACAAATCTAGAAAACCAAGAACACAACAACAAACAAAAAGAATGGTGCGTTATTTTGTTTGTTTTCCTCACTAGAAGGGATCTGCATCCATTTAAATCCTCTGTACTTGGACCTCAAAGGACCTAGCAGGGGAAATCTCCTCCTATTTGAGAAGAAAGGGACAGTGGCCCTTTTCAATTAAGCCCCCCAGCGATGGAAGCCACAGCTGTATTGAGGCAGCGGTAAGTGTTGAAATTTTGCAGCCCCTAAAATTTTTGAACCCGGGGCAACTGCCCTTGTGGCCTCCTGCCACACTACACAACTGCATAAGGCCCTTCAGCATATAAGTGCCCTCTCCAGACTAAAGACTGTGTACAGTGGTACCTCTGGTTAAGAACTTAATTTGTTCCAGAAGTCCGTTCTTAACCTGAAACTGTTCTTAACCTGAGGTCCTACTTTACTAATGGGGGCTCCTGCTGCTGCCGTGCCACCGGAGCACGATTTCTGTTCTCATCCTGAAGTAAGGTACTATTTCTGGGTTAGCTGAGTCTGTAACCTAAAGCGTTTGTAACCTGAGGTACCACTGTACAAGTACGGTACACACTCAAGCATTTCCTCCTGAGGAATTTCAATGGAGCCAAAATGTATAGGCAGTATGATGCCCTCCAATATGTACTGGTGTTCCACAGTCCTTTACCCCCCCCCCCTCCCCAGTCCACCTCTAACTAATCACAAGCTCAGCAGCCCAATCCTAGGCTTGGTTACATGGAGGTAATGTTCCACTGCGTTCAATGTAGCTGCTTACCAAATAAGTCTGCACAGAATATGCATGCATACTCCGAAGTAAGTCCACCCTGTTCAGTGGGGTTTACTCCTTAGCGAGTGTGTTTTGGGTTGGAGCCTTAATGCATCCAGTCTCGAAGCAGCGCTGCACAGTGCTCGGAGCATAACTCCCCTTCCCCCACAGCCATACGAACACTCGATGGCCTTTTGAGTTTGAACTCAAGCGTCAGCTAACATTTCTAGGTGAGAAGCAATTACATGCAATTATATAAGCCGCAAACACCGCGTAAGAAGTCTTGCTCTCAGAAACACACAGTGTTGGTTTACTAAACCCTTGTTCGACAGCCAGAGGCAGAAGCTGACAACCAGGGCTGGCCCAAGACATTTTGCCGCATGAGGCAAAACAGAAGATGCTGTCATCCCTCTGCCTCCTCCTCCTTCTCCACTGCCTCCCCACCCCAAACTGTCTGAGGCAACTACAGGCACCCCAGGGCAGAGAGTAGCAGGCAGGGGTGGAGGTGGGGAACAGAGGCGGCGGCAGTGGAGGATGATGCAAACAGCACACTCCTGCTCTTCCCAGCTGCCGCCCGAGGCAACTGCCTCACCAATCCTGATGGGTGGGCTGGCCCTGTTGACAACAGTAAGTTGTTGTGAGCCACGTTGAGAGATACATCAGGGCAGATTTCACATGCATTTTTATCAGGCTGATTGTGAGTGGTGATTTGCATGTGTAAAGGATGCTCCACTTATTTACTGCAAATAGAACTTTCACCACACCTGATTCCAGGCCCTCCAAGTGTCCCTATTTTCCAGGGATGTCCCTGATTTAGAGAAGCCGTCCCAGTTTCTGATTTGATCCCAGAATATCCCACATTTCCTTATGATGTCCCTATTTTCATTGGAGAAATGTTGGAGGGTATGGAGTTATCCAGCACCCCCCTCCCCAAGGCAATCCTGTACAGTGGTGCCTCGCAAGACGAAATTAATTCGTTCCACGAGTCGCTTCGTATTGCGAAAATGTTGTCTTGCGAAGCGCGGCGGAAACCGAGGAGTTTTTTCTTGCGAGTTTTTCGCTGCGTGAGGCATTCGTCTTGCAAGGTACCACTGTATAGGGATTTTTTAAAAAAAGAAAAAGAGTTTAATGTTTTATTATGTTTCTATATATGTTGAAAGCTGCCCAGATTGGCTGGGCCAACCCAGTAAGATGTGTGGGGTATAAATAGTAAAATTATCATTATGGAATGGGACGTCCCTATTTTCATCAGAGAAATGTTGGAGGGTATGCGATTCCAGGGTTAAAGCTTTCGCGTCTGACCAAGACTTACTAAGGTTGCATATACAGTACACCCTACATTTAAAGTGCATTACTTTCCCCAAAGAATCCTGGGAACTGTAATTTACACCTCACAAAACTACAGTTCCCAGCACCCTTAACAAACTACCCTTAACAAACTACCTTTGACCAAAATGGTCAAAGGCCTGGAAACGATGCCTTATGAGGAACGGCTTAGGGAGCTGGGTATGTTTAGCCTGGAGAAGAGAAGGTTAAGGGGTGATATGATAGCCATGTTCAAATATATGAAAGGATGTCATATGGAGGAGGGAGAAAGATTGTTTTCTGCTGCTCCAGAGAAGCGGACACGGAGCAATGGATTCAAACTACAAGAAAGAAGATTCCACCTAAACATTAGGAAGAACTTCCTGACAGTAAGAGCTGTTCGGCAGTGGAATTTGCTACCAAGGAGTGTGGTGGAGTCTCCTTCTTTGGAGGTCTTTAAGCAGAGGCTTGACAGGCATATGTCAAGAATGCTTTGATGGTGTTTCCTGCTTGGCAGGGGGTTGGACTGGATGGCCCTTGTGGTCTCTTCCAACTCTATGATGCTATGATTCTATGATTCATTCCAAGGATTCTTCGAGGCAAGTGCTTCAAACACATGGTGTGTAGGCAGCTGTAGTGGAATGATAAGAGACCGAGCAAAATTTGCACATGCGTGAACAAGCTGAGAGTGAATCCAGGGAATTGAATCTAGTGAATCTAGGAAATTGTCCAGGCTGCCTTGAAACCACCCTTTACCTTGGAAACGTCTAGGACGGTCACTTACCCAATGCCATGAAAAAGAGGAAATGTGTCATTTAAAAGCAGGAGGGCAAAAGAGGACACAGATTTGCATAACATTTGCACATTACAATGCATAGATACAAATTTAGAAATGGTGACGATAATTGAAACAGAAATGGGAAACGTCTCAATCAGGGACTGTTTGTGAGCTTCCCACAAGACATCTGGTTGGCCACTGTCAGAACAGGTTGCTGGACTGGATGGGCCTTTGGCCTGATCCTGCAGGGCTTTTCAGATGTGAGATAACCCTGATCTGGTGGTCTGTATGTCTCCCCATTCCACTGCCCGGGTGCTAATTGTTGATGGGCAGCTTCAGGGCCCCTGTTCATCCTTCTTCAAGTCCTTTAAAGGACTTGGAGTGGGCAGGCCTTCAAATAAAGGACTTCTTCAAATGGTGGGTTGTCCTTTGTGAAGTAGGACACCCTATAAATGTCATTAATGCTCAATTACTCCTGTTCCTGTGTTCCTGTGGCCTGCTGAGGAACCTCAATGGACTTTTTGGCCATAACCTTGGAGGCTTAACTAGTGAAGCGCACTGGCTCCATCCTGGTCTCAACAAAAAGCGTTGGAAATGGACCAGGCCCATCCACTTCTCAGGAAGGGTCATTGTCAGGGTTGAGCCAAACCAAAGGCAGTGGTCTAAAATAAGCCAGGAATCTTTAGTCAGACCAAAGAAACCAAACAGGCATTGGAGATGAGGGTAAAACGGGAATCATGGCAATCCAGACTGTTATGTACTGAGCTGAATCCTAGAACAAAAGGATCCAGAATGCAGCAGTCTGATTGGTCCGCAGGAGCCACCCAATCTATCCAGCTCCAGGTGGAAGTGAATCAGCAACCTGACTGGCCTGCAGGAGCAGCCAATCAGGCTGTTGGCAGAAGTGAATTCGCTACCTGATTGGCCTGCAGGAGCAGCCAATCAGGCTGCTGGCAGAAGTGAATCCGCAACCTGATTGGCCTACAGGTGCAGCCCTGAAGTAGCCAATCATGCAAGGCCCATTGTGTAAATAATGTATATAAGCAGACGTTTTGGGGAAAGAGCCATTCTTCTCTTCTTCTCCATTTGCTACTACTACAAGCTGAATAAAGAGCATGAAATTCACTCTCGACTCCAAGTATATTTCACAGACCAAGGTCAGATGTCGGGACCAAACGACAAACCCAGAATACACAGAAGATCACACCAAAAAGTTCAGGAAGTCCTTGCTGAGTGAGGTTTTGCCTCAGGAAACAAGGAGCCCTCACAATCCTGTCTGTCCACAATGACCCAATGGATGGCTGAAGGCAGACTAGGTTACCAGTGTACTTCACTGCCTAGACCCAGGGCTAAGGAAGCTGTGGCCCTCCGGCTATTGCGGGACTCCAGCTTCCATCAGCCCCAATCAGCATGGCCAATGCTCAGGGTATGATGGGAGTTGTAGTCCAACAGCAGCTGGGGACTGCAACTAAGGCTGTGTCCATTCTTAAGGATATGTCTGGAAGTGAAACAACTGCACAAGCTCTTTGAGGCAGGGCCTGCCCTCTTGTATTCTGTGAAGATTCAAGCATGATTTGATGGTATTAGTGGTGTGGGTGTGCGCGTGGGTGTGCGTACACACACACACACACACACACACACACACACCTCTATCTATCTATCTATCTATCATCTATCTATCTATCTATCTATCTATCTACACACACACATGTATATAATGTTAATCATGTTGGGTGAAAGGAAGAAAGTTATTTGCGAGGCCTCATAATACACACCAGGCTCTGCAAAATTATAATAAATACATAAGCAAGCATGCATTGCAGTGTGCGAGGAAGGAGCTGATTAGCAGCCGCAAAGATGGTAAACAACACCCTGCCAGCTTAAGATGCGTTACGTTAAGCTGCAGTGCAGGGACGTACTCTGATTTTTATTCTTAGCATTTATACACCATCCTATGAACAGGGAGCTGCTTAGTGAACCTCCAGAGAGGTTGCGAAATGAAGAAACCACGGGAGAACTCAGGCAATAGATTGATACTCTTTATTCTTAATTAATAAATAGATGAAACGGGAAGCATTCAAAGCTTTGACTGGAGAAGTGTGTTTTATTGGCCGGATAACTGATCAAGCCCTTGCTTTGGGTGGGGGTTGCTCCCCTTGGAAGAGTCCCTTCATAGTCTGGGGGTGGATCCTGGAATCCACCCAAGGGGTGTATAATTTTGTTGTTGTTGTTGAGTCATTTAGTTGTGTCCGACTCTTCGTGACCCCATGGACCATAGCACGCCAAGCACTCCTGTCTTCCACTGCCTCCCGCAGTTTGGTCAGACTCATGTTGGTAGCTTTGAGAACACTGTCCAACCATCTCGTCCTCTGTCGTCCCCTTCTCCTTGTGTCCTCCATCTTTCCCAACATCGGGGTCTTTTCCAGGGAGTCTTCTCTTCTCATGAGGTGGCCAAAGTATTGGAGCCTAAACTTCAGGATCTGTCCTTCCATGTACAGTATGTATGTAATTTTTTATTACATACATACATACATACATACATACATACATACATACAGTACTATTGGGAGGGCCATTCCACATGATGTCAGAATAAAACCTACAGTGTGGCAGTGGACTGGGAATGGCCGCATTGGTCCTAAAGGATCTTCACTGGGTCCCAGTACATTTCCGAGCACAATTCAAAGTGTTGGTGCTGACCTTTAAAGCCCTAAATGGACTCCACCCAGTATACCTGAAGGAGCGTCTCCACCCCCCACTGAGGTCCAGCGCCGATGACCTTCTGACGGTTCCCTCGCTACGAGAAGTGAGGTTGCAGGGAACCAGGCAGAGGGCCTTCTTGGTAGTGGCACCTGCCCTGTGGAACACCCTCCCATCAGATGTCAAAGAAATAAACAACTATCTGACTTTTAGAAGAAATCTGAAGGCAGCCCTGACTCGGGAAGTTTTTCATATTTGATGTTTTATTCTGGTTTTTATATTCTGCTGGAAGCCGCCCTGAGTCGCTGAGGAAACCCAGCTGGATGGGTGGGGTGTAAATATTATTATTATTATTATTATTATTATTATTATTATTATTATTATTACTGCACTTTGTAACTCCCATTATATATCATGCAGGCATATTCTCAATTGGCCTTTCAGTACCTGCTGAAAACGTTTCTAAGTGGAGACTTTTATCCCAGCTGGTATCTGCTTTGGATTTGAATTGATTCGTCATACATGTGTTCATGTTTGTCCTTCCGCCGGCAGGTGAATGCCTCTTATTCAAACAGGCTGTTGGGAACTGACTGCTTTTAATGAAAGGGCTGATGCCATGCTGTTTTTACTGTAAGTATCTTTATGTTTCTAATAAATATTATATATACAGTATTCTCTTAATGCTATACTGTTCAATTTCTTTTTAATCATTGCTTCCCTCCCAAACACCTTTAGCTGTTCCTTTTTTATATATGGGTTAAACCAGAGTCTAGGGCTTGCTGATCAGAAGGTCGGCGGTTCAAATCCCTGCAACGGGGTGAGCTCCTGTTGTTCGGTCCCAGCTCCTGCCCACCTAGCAGTTCGAAAGCACCTCAAAGTGCAAGTAGATAAATAGGGACCGCTCCGGCGGGAAGGTAAACAGTGTTTCCATGTGCTGCTCTGGTTCGCCAGAAGCAGCTTTGTCATGCTGGCCATATGACCCGGAAGCTGTCTGCGGACAAACGCTGGCTCCCTCGGCCTATAGAGCGAGATGAGCGCCACAACCCCAGAGTCGGACACGACTGGACCTGAGGGTCAGGGGCCCCTTTACCTTTACCTTATTTTATATGTAAGCTGCCTTGACTTGATGTCAGGGAACAGGGCAAGGGTATAAATAATTATTATAATAAGAATAAGAATAACATACCCTCCACCACGTTGAGGCGAAAAACCTGGATGCTCGTTTTCTGGGGCACACTCCCATGTGAGTCACATGGCGTGGGTGAGCTTGTGGCCCCCAAAAGCACAGTGCTCACGGTGCCCCAAAAGGCATGTTTTGGGGGTACCACAAGAGATTGCTGCCCCACAAAAAGTGCATCTTTCGGGGTGAGTTTGCGGTGTGAGATCATGTGAGATTGTGGTGCTCAAAACCACGCTTTTTTGGGTGCCATGCTCTTGCACAGAAAAATTGGATTTCCCGGGACAAGTGATGGGTATGGAATAAGAATAATATGTGGTGCACATGTACGTTTTTGTGTGTGTGTTGTAAATTGTTGTATTGCAAATTGCTTTGAGGTGTCTCGCAGGGCAGGATTCGTAAATGAAATAAATATATAATAAAGCCAAACAATAAAGTTGCTTACAAGAAAATGTATTCACTGAAAGTGGAAAATGGGAAGAGTTGCATTAAATAGTGACATCGGAAGAGGAGTGTTCTTGGAAGCCTTGAAATTGCGGCAGGAGAGGAAATACTAAGAACATTGTTGGAGGGGTGTTGCTGGGACTAAGACTCCCTTCTTCTTCTTATTATTATTATTATTGCTATTGGCAGGAAGTGTCATGTTGTTTAATGTTGTTGTTATATTTATAGTACTGAAATATTTGGGGGTTTCTTGCATGTCACTATGTGATTTGCTATTACAAGTGGTACCTCGGTTTTCGAAAGTCTCCATTGTCGAACGTTTCACTTTTCGAACGCCGTAAACCCAAAAGAAAGGGCTTCGTTTTTCGAACACGCCTAGGAGGTTGAACACGCCACGCGGCTTCCGTATTGAGTTTTCCGTACTGAGTTTTCCATACTGACTCTTCCGTTATCAGTTTTCAAACATTTCGGAACTCGAAAGGTCTTCCGGAACGGATTACGTCCAAAAACCGAGTTACCACCATGCGTCCTTTCGTTATCATGTAGCAGCTCTTGCGATGGTTGGTATAAAGATTTATTCCTTTATCCTTCATTGCAAGCCGCCTTCAGCAAAATTATTTTTTTGTGGAAAGGCGGCAGAGAAATAAAATGATTGAAATTGTACTGAAAGTTAAACAAACAAACAAAAAACCTAGAGGCAGCTAAAGACAACTAGGTTCAGGTTAATTCTGTCTCCAGGGCAGCTGTCTATCAGCTCCATCTGGTATGCAGGCTGAGAGCCTACCTGCCCGCAGACTGCCTTACCAGAGTGGTGCATGCTCTGGTTATCTCCCGCTTGGATTACTGCAATGCGCTCTATGTGGGGCTACCTTTGAAAGTGACCCGGAAACTACAACTAATCCAGAATGTGGCAGCTAGACTGGTGACTGGGAGCAGCCGCCGAGACCACATAACACCGGTCTTGAAAGACCTACATTGGCTCCCAGTACGTTTCCGAGCACAATTCAAAGTGTTGGTGCTGACCTTTAAAGCCCTAAATGGCCTCGGCCCACTATACCTGAAGGAGCGTCTCCACCCCCATTGTTCAGCCCGGACACTGAGATCCAGCGCCGAGGGCCTTCTGGCGGTTCCCTCACTGCGAGAAGCAAAGCTACAGGGAACCAGGCAGAGGGCCTTCTCGGTAGTGGCGCCCGCCCTGTGGAACGCCCTTCCATCGGAGGTCAAGGAGATAAACAACTACCTGACATTTAGAAAACACCTAAAGGCAGCCCTGTTTAGGGAAGTTTTTAATCTATGATATTTGATGTATTTTAATGTTTTGTTGGAAGCCGTCCAGAGTGGCTGGGGAAACCCAGCCAGATGAGCGGGGTGTAAATATTATTATTATTATTATTATTATTATTATTATTATTATTATTTTATAGCTTTTAGGTGCCTTTAAAAGCTGCAGAATCGCCTTTGCATTAAAAACAATAAATATCTGAATGATCAAATCACCCAGGGCATTTTCTGACAAAATTGACTTACACAGAATTAAAACAGCATTGCAAAGGTGGGAGCCAACATCCTGACAACTTCTGATATGTCACTCTCAGCTGCATTGCAGTCATGCGCCCCCTTTTTATTCCAAGTGCAGTATTTATACACTGTTCCATGAATAGGAAGCTGGCCTGGCCAAAAGATGAAATTAATTGGATAAGTGGCACCAGACTGGGCAGTCCAAAAATAATGATTTACATCTATTTCAGGAAAGGCATATCCACTATACTAAGGGAGCGGAATTTATCTTAGCGCGACACATCATCTACCATAACCCAGACACTTCAGGAGGTCTTGTAGCAGATACTGCTCTCAAAATGGGTCGTTCAAATTGTTGCTGAATTTCACTGCTCTCTTTTTAAAAAAAAAAAAATTATTGGCCAGCATTTATTCTTGATTTTATAGGCATTCTTTTCTGTGTGTGTGTGTGTGTGTGTGTTTATGAGATTTATAGAAACCACAAGCCACAGCGCCTGGGTGCCTCGCCGTCTGCTTAAAAATAAACAAATATCCATGGCCTCCACTGTTTGACGGGAAAAAATAGATGTGCTTGTTTGGCATAATGTGACCAAGGGATTCAGAAGAGGGCAACAGTCAAGAATCCTCAGTTAGGTGTATGGTGACTAAGGGTGTTAGAAAACAGTGAGAAAAGTAAGTACAGTGGTGCCTCGCTAGACGAACTTAATTCGTTCCACGGGTCAATTCTTATAACGAAAAATTCGTCTAGCGAATCCCATAGGAATGCATTGAATTTATTTTTATTTTATTTTTTTGCCCATAGGAACGCATTAATTGAATTTCAATGCATTCCTATGGGAAACCGCGATTCACTAGACGAATTTTTCGTAAAACGATATCGTCTAGCAAGGCAACCTCCGCTAGAAAAATCCTTTTGTTAAGCGAAAATTTTGTCTTACAGGATGTACTTCAGGAGGTGACGGGAAGTCAACACTTTTAGTTTAATAAGTTGGGCTCGATTATGTTTAGTTTATGAATTCATTTATTTTTTGTATATATTTGATTTAACGTAAAGAACATAGGAAAAAAGAAATAACCAACATGTATCCCAAAAAATAATCAACGTGTATCCCAAAATATGTAACAAATGCTTAATAATGTAAGCAAACAACAGTGTACATGTATATAAGACTGCATATGGATTGACAAAATAAAGATATATCTCAAAAAAAGAAAGAAAAGAAAACAGTGGGTTTTTTTATTGTGAACATTTTTCCAGAAATGCCCATTTTTTGTGTGCCATTTTGCCTCATGTACACATATTTGCAGGAAACCTTCCTAAAATATATATTGATTTATTTATCCATTAGAGAGTTCTATACAGTACTGCCCTTTGTGGGGATGGGTGGTCATAGGGCAGTTTATCCCCCCAAAATGGTACTGTAAAAAGATAAACGCATAATAAGCAAAACCATTGCGATAATTCTCATGAGTAAAATAATTCGAACACAGTAAAAACGACTGAGGAACAGTTCCCAGGATCCTTTGCTGCAAGTCATGTGCTTCAGAGTTCCTTGAAATGGATGTTGTGTACACAGCCACGGCCAGAGGCAAAAAGCGACATTCAGGGTCAGATTGAAGCCCTTCATTCCACAGGAACAACAAAACTCTGAACCTTTGGCAAAGGACGCAGGAGGAAGGCTTGGGAATAAGGCTGCAGGAGTGATGAATGCGGTCGTGTGTAAGTTCATACATCTCAGTTAGATCAAAGTGCATACATCTCAGATTCATGCATCTCAGTTAGATCAAAAGAACCGGCAATTAATTCACTTTAACTCTGGTCCCAGCCTACTTTCCGTGCTCATTACGGCATGTGTACATCTTTCAGCTTCTTCCCCAAATTGCAGAGCAGCCACCAATTTTTCACCTGGAAAGTACAGGCATTAGGGGGGTCTGTGTTTAATGCCTGGGAAAACTTCTGTGCTGCACATCCAGAATCCATAGGCTGCTGAGGGGGGGGGAGATTTAGGGTTCCCAGTGTGGTTTAACGCTCAATCTCTCTTCACACAGAATTGCAGGTCTGTGAGGGGCATAAGGGTCTCCTAACAACTCTCAGCTCCCTTAACAAACTACAGCTCCTGCCCAGTTCTCTTTGGAAGAAGCATGATTGTTTAACATGGTATTGTAGCATAGGTGTACCCAGGGGGGGCAGGCGGGGGCAGCTGCCCCCCCAGAAGCAAAAAATTAACATATTTTACAATCCATAACCAGCACTTTTCCCCTCCAAAAACTGAAGTGGAAAAGGGCAAACGGGAGACGTGCTTTGCTTTAGCGAGAGCCGCTCGGTCGCCGCTTGCTTGGGGGGGGGGGCGGGAACACAGCTGTAACAAAAACAAAGCAAATAAATAAAGCAAAGTGGCTACCGGTAGTTAAGCAGTTAAGACAATGGAGCAGATATCCCCTTTCAGGCAAGATTTGATAGCTCACCACTTCACCCTATTGTTCTTCAGTGGGAGTTGTTAATGAGCATTCAGGGATCGCATTAAGAGTTCTATTGGCGATTTAATGAGGGCACAGAGGATTCAATTTGACTGAGGTGGCTCTGCAAGGCTAAAAGGAAGTGAATAAGAAGAAAGGGGGGTGTAGCTTTGATAGACACAGTGATGTTTATAAAAAGCAGTGGTGTTCCAGTCTGCCCCTCCTCCTGCATCTGTATACTGTGTAAATCAAGCAGAGAGAAAGCTGCTTACAGGCGTACTGGTATCTTCCTCTTGCTGCAGAGTTCCAGCATCACAGCATCACCCAGAGGCACCCACAAATGTGAGTTATCCCTCTCTCTATTTCTTCCTTTCTTCCCTCCCTCTTCCATCCTTAATAAAATACTGGGGGGGGCAGGTAAGCCCCACATAGAAAGCCCATCAGCATGGGGGGGATGACTCTTTCAAATATGGTATTTACAAGTAATGGGGGGGCACCTAGGCCTCTAGGAGTTGGCTGCTATGCCTAGGACAATTCAAGAAAGCAGAATGATGCATATGCTATGGTAATATATCAAAAGAATCATAGAATTGTAGTCGGAAGGGACCACAAGGGTCATCTAGTCCAACCCCCTGCAATGCAGGAATTTTTTCCCAAGGTGGGGCGACATGGTTGAAATATTATGCTGATATGCAGCAACGCCTTAGAGCCGTCGTGACTGCAGCCGTGCCTTGCCTTGCCCTTGCCTGCCCTGCCACCCCCTCTCACCTGCCCGACCCTCCCATCCTCTCCAGCCAAGCAGGGTAGCAGCCCCAGAAGCACAAGGTGTCCGCTCTCGCCGACGCCACAATGTCGTCGGGCCCGCTGGCCCTGTAGCCCCGCCCATGTTCCCACTTCATGGCCCCGCCCCTGAACGACCATGGCTTGCCCCCCCCCAGTTTTGATCCTGGGTATGCCCCTGTATCGTAGTGCATTAAATGTATGGCCTGTGGCTTTCTTGTTCCAGCAGGTATTTAAAGGTAGAGTTTGACCTTACGATTTCTTTTTTATTGTTTTTCTGTCTCACTTTCTGTCAATTGTTTTTATGTACACCCCTTAGAAATGTGAAAAATTAAGCAGTATGAAAATGCCTCAAATACCTTTAAAAGTTTTTTTCCTTTTTCTTTTATAAGACTGGGCAAAGCTGGATCCAAAATGTGGCAAATTGCTAATCTAAGGGACACGGGATGCAAGTTGGATAAATGAATAAAATGCAATGAAAGTGGGCTTTGAAAATGTGGTTCTCTGTCATTTGAGCAAGTCTTATTTTTGCAAAGTCCTTTTAAATGCATCGGGTTATGTTTTATTAACATTTTCAGCCCCTGCCTTCCTCCACCTCTGATAAAAAGGATATTCACAGTGCCCTAGCGCAACAGCGGTGCTCCTTTCAATAAAACTGTTTGGGGGGAGCAGTCCACAGTGAAAATACGATAGCAAAAAGAAGAAGAAGAAGAATGCAACCCAAGCTTTAATGAGCTGGGAAGCAGACAGATTCATTTGGGAGCATTCAATCAATAACATTATCAAACAAAGGCAATTTGCATTCTCTTCTTTAAAAACAACAACCATCAAAGCTAAATGCCAAACCATAGTAAAACAATGTTGAGGTAGCAAGTTAAAAAAGTAAACACAAATTGCGTAAAACAGCACCAAATGTAGATACCGTACTACACAACAGTGCTACCGACCTTCCCTTATTCTGTTTTTTTTAATAATAATTTTTCCAATTTAACAAATAAAACAAACAAAACAACATTTTTAATACAATTCATCTTAGATTCGCCCATCTCCATCTGCTCTGCCAAGCTTTGACTTCCCTCCCTCCCTTCTCGCGGTTTTCTTATTTACTCCTGTCTCGCAGTTTATTATTGTCCTCACTTTAGTCAATTCGTAGGATTTATTTCAATCCTGCGAGTGATTTTAAACTTCTACAGTTCTTCTCCATATAGTCCACAAATTTACTCCAGTCTTTTCGGAACTTTGTCTCTCCCTGGTTTCGGATCCTGCATGTCAGTTTTGCTGATTCAGCATAATCTATCAATTTCATCTGCCACTCATCAATCGTTGGTATTTCCTGATTTTTCCATTTTTGGGCCAATAAAGTCCTGGCTGCGGTTGTCGCATACATAAACAATGTTTGGTCATCTTTTACAATCTCCCCTCCCATAATTCCTAACAAAAATGCCTCTGGTTTTTTGGGAAAGGTGTATTTAAACATCTTTTTCAATTCATTATATATCATTTCCCAAAATCTTTTAATTCTGTCACATGTCCACCACATATGATAAAGACCTTCCCTTATTCTGAGGGGATCCGCAGGCCCAGCATTATTGTGAAGGAGAGATGGGGTGGCCCTCCAGATATTCTTGGACTTCAACTCCCATCAGCCCCCGCCAGCGTAGTCCATGGTCAGGGATGATGGGAGTTGGAGTGCCACAACGCCTGGTGGGGCACAGTCTCTCCATCTCTCCTCTAAAGCAACGGGAAGCAGCTGGTTCAGGCAGAAGATTCCAGAGGGAGAACCATTCTTCTGTTTTCGGTTTCCATCTCTGTGTATCATTTTAAAAAAATAAAAATAAAAAACAGTCCAGAGGAGAAAGTATCCGCCATTTTGACTTCTTTGTTTTTCTCAGGTTTTAAAATATCTAAGGAGGACATGTGCAGTTTTTTTTTTTTTAAAAAAAATGTTTTCATCCTCTAAGGCAGTGCTAGGATTGGATGTCAGGAGAGCCGGTCTGCAATCAACCACACAGCATCAGTGAAATTAACTCTTTATTTAAGGGAGCGGGGTCTGGTCAGGAGGCCAGGCCTAGTGAGCACAACACCCTGGTAGATATTGCCCCTTTGAGGTAGTTGTAGGGACTGAAGGTCACCACCTTCCCACAGTCACCTAAGTCTCCTCCTCTCCCAGGTCCTTCCCAAGCAATCTGAGACTCCATTGACATGTATGTCTCTGCTCCACGCTTTTCATACCTTTTCTGGTTCTAGGAAACCAGGGGGAGAGGAGCTGGTCGCAGCAGGAGGGGGAGACACCATGGCTTCTTCACCAACCTGGCTCATCTCTGCCTTTTGGACCCCCTCCTCCCCAACCTCTGATTCTGCCTCTGATTCTGGGCTTCTCTCCTTGCCTTCCTCCTCTTCTCCCTGTGACCACTCTTCATTGTCCCACCACCAATCCCCTGGCTCTGAGCCTTCTCCCCTTGGTGTTTCCCCAGTTGGTTCCTCCCACCATTCCTCTGCGTCCAACCAGTCCATGACAGTAAATGAAACCAGGGGGTTGCGAACAAGGACATGTGTCCTGTAGCTTCTTGAGAAATACCGCTCTTTGATGCATTTCCCATTCAACCAACTTCTATCCAACTCGAAAACGTAAGTTGCTTCATGGGGAAAGCATCCCCCACCCCACTCTCTGGTGTGTACAGCAACACACAAAAAGAACTCGAAAGGCAGCAGAAAGAAATAACCTCGCTGCATTTTAAGCCACTAATGTGTGATGTGTGAAGCTTTTGAGATGAACCATTCAGTAACAGCACCGTCGGACTGAAGGGCAAGCTAGCAAGGCAACAATGGACCATCTGCTTGAAGGAGAAGCCAGAAAAGGGAATCAGCATAAGATGCCTAACTGCTATTGAAATGCAATCAATTAATCGATTGACTAAGCAGTAGGGATAGTCGTGAAAGCCTCCCATCTGAATTAATCCCTAGACGCTGAGCTGCTTAATTATCTGATTATGTTCCCAGAGCAAAACTGATAAACTCGGAATCCTTCCTTCTTATTTCCGGAAACTGCATGGAGCCAAAATGTTCCTTTTCTGTTACTCAAAGATGGGGAACCTTTTCGTCCTACGGGGTGTGTTTTCTTCTGAACAGCCTTCAGGAGGGCAACTTGCAAGCAGTAGGGCCGGATGCAACATGGGAGGGGGCAATAAATATATATGTATATATTTATCTTTGTATAGCAGGTAGGTGTGCATTGCTGTGGGTGCCAGCACTGGTCCATTCTGCTGAGTACCATTAAAAAAGCCCTGCCCCCTCTAGCCAACAAAGTTGAGGTATAATAATTAATTAAAAGAATAAATAGCTAAAATCAGTTAAAAACACAAAGACAACAAATACATCATTCATTCATTCATTAAATTTGTATTCCACCCTTCATTGGTAGACCACAGAGTGGTGGCTCCTAGAAGCTATCTCCATGGGACAGCAGCCACATCCCAGGAAACGGCTTCAACTGGCCAGCTAAACCAGGTGAGGGTAGCCAATGGGTCTCAAACCCTCAAGGAGCTGGGGACCTCCGCTGCATGCAAAGACAGACTCCGGCGGGCTCAGCAGAAGAGACCAATTGTGAGGTCCAATGCTCAAGAAGGTGGTTTATGCACCTACTGTAGAGGGAAGTGAGAGGCCTTCCAGAGTTAACACTGAATACATTACTTCTGTTGTCTTTGTCCATGGAGTTTTCTTGGCAGGGATACTGGAGTGGCTTGCCAATTCCTGCTCCAGGTGGATCACGTTTGGTCAAAACTCTCCACTATGACCTGTCCATCTTGGGTGGCCCTGCATGGCATAGCTCATAGCTTCTCTGAGTTATCCAAGCCCCTTCACCATGACAAGCATGAAGGATTGATGCTTTTGAATTATGGTGCTGGAGGAGACTCTTGAGAGTCCCATGGACTGCAAGAAGATCAAACCTATCCATTCTGAAGGAAATCAGCCCTGAGTGCTCACTGGAAGGACAGATCCTGAAGCTGAAGCTCCAATACTTTGGCCACCTCATGAGAAGAGAAGACTCCCTGGAAAAGTCCCTGATGCTGGGAAAGATGGAGGGCACAAGGAGAAGGGGATAACAGAGGACAAGATGGTTGGACAGTGTTCTCGAAGCTACCAACATGAATTTGACCAAGCTGTGGGAGGCAGTGGAAGACAGGAGTGCCTGGCATGCTATGGTCCATGGGGTCACGAAGAGTCGGACACGACTAAATGACTAAACAACAACAACAACAACAATTGTTTAAGGGGTTGTTGCTCTTTTTTTGATATTAATTCTTTGTATTTTTGTCTGGTCCATGGCGTCACGAAGTCGGACACGACGAAATGACTAAACAACAACAACATTACTTCTGGTAAATGAGCCACTATAACTGCTAGAGGGCTGTGAAAATTTGTGTCCCGGGCTTCTTAGACTGATCTACCCATGTATTATTGTACAGGTGCAATTCCCCTCCCCCCAGTTTTCCTACCCCACTATGTTAACCAGGTATGGTAGCACATCTAGGAGAAGGAAAACTCTGATCCTAAACCTCTGCTGCCTACACAATTCTGGAGTGGAGTGCCTAGGGTGGTTAGATGGTGCCTTGTACGCCTCCTTCCGGCAACTCCTGCAGCCAAGCTGGTGCCAAATGTATTGCTCTGCTTTCCTTTGGACCACTTCAGCGAGACTGAGAGTCTTGTCATCTGGGCAGCCCAGAACCTCCATATACACTACCCAGGCTTGTGCCTTGGGGAGGCCACTTCGATGCTGCTCATGCAGCGGTTTGGCTTCACCCCCGGAGATGCACTTCACTGTCTCTGGAGACAGAGGGATGCCAACAGCAGCAATGAAGCCCTTTTCAGGGATGAGCATGGATGAGCAAGGTGGTAAGATGCTCATGTTGGTTCCTGAAAGGGGCTTCCTACCATGAGTTGAAAGCATCTTCCCAGAACTAACTCGGTTAGCTACATAATGGGGAAGGGCAATAGCTCGGTGTTAAAAGCATCTGCTTGTCATGCAGAAGGTCCCGGTCTCGATCCCTGGCATCTCCAGCTCAAGCTAGGAATCTTCCCTTCCTGGATCCTGGAGAACAACTGCCAGTCGGTGGAGGCAATACAGAGCCAGCTGTGCTAGTGATGTGACTCAGTAGAAGGAAGCTTCCCTACATTTCCAGCTTGGATGAGTAGTAGCACCACGGACGTTTTCGGGAGAAGATGCAGTACATACCAGCAATGTATAATTAACTGCTACAGTACTTCCAGCACAAACATGCACGAGTTGGTTGAGAGTACTGTTAGCTGCGCTTCCCTTCATTCCGGAGGATTAAATGTTGACTTTTCGTTTTTGCATGCCACACTTGCTGCTGTAGGGCGAAACAGAAGGTTGCACTGTGCTTATCCTTGTGTGCAAACAATATAAATAGATGTCAAATAGAGAACGCCGCGGAGCCATCTTTCTCCCGACAATATGGTAAGCCTCAAAGGCAGAAATGGATTTCCTGCTCGCTGCTCGCTACCTCTGCCTCAGTTGCTATAGCATTAGCCGGAGCCTAGCTTTGCAGAATGAGGGAAATAAAAATAAAAACAAGCATCTACTATAAGTAGCAAACAACAACAACATATGCACTGCTCCCAGGAGATGCTGCTAATATCGAAAGGCTTTCGAGAAGCCGCTCGTCATTCTTAGCATGGCTTCGAAGGCTGAGAACAACGTAGTGTGGAACAATATTGTGCATCAATTTCGTTCAACAGCAGCTTTAAAGGGAGAGAAAATCACTCCAAGTGGTGACTTTGTGTGTGTGTGTGAAAGCAGCTCTGTATATTCTAATCACACCTCATTGCTGCCAAGTCCAGATCTATAAGGGGAGAAAGAGCTGAATCAGAAAAAGCACAAGAACGCATGCAGAAGGCAACCTCTGCTGCAAGGTTGTGGGAATTCTGCAGCACATTTTACTAATTCACCTCCAGCCCTGCAGCGATAACGTGGCAGTTTGCAATCTCCAAGTACTCTTTGAGGGGGGGGAGTGAAGTGGATCGGGGGTGGGGGAAGCATTCTTAGGAATCCTTGCTGCAATACTGAGCTGCACAACCAAGAAAGACAGATTTCCAACCAACTCACTAAGCAATTCAACTTAAATCCATAAATGGTAATCCTTACGCTACCTTTATCTCAGGTCGTGCTCATCGCAAATAAATGCCTCCTGAGAAAATAACAGATGCCAGTTGCAGAGGAAGATTGCACAGGCGAAAGATCCCATTGCCGTCTTTGGCATTTAAAACAAATATTTTGTTTCAGAGTACAGGGTGATGCATTATTCCAGGGCACCCTGCTTGCCCAGCTAATCTAAGTACTATCTACCTCAAGGGTGGGGAACTTTTTGCAGTCCGGGGGCCACCTTCTCTTCCGGACGATCATCCAGGGCCCACATGCCAGCGGTGGCCAGAACATCCCATTTTAACTTTCCATAGCAGCCTAGGCTCTACACACAGGGACTTCCACCCAGGCAGGCAAAAGCCATTATTAGAGTTCAAGGACACTTTACACATAGGAAAAAAACACCCAAGGAGGTTGCAAAAGAAGGAGGTGGCGAGTAGGGCTGTCTCATATTTCAGAAAGTAGAAAAACAGGACAGCATGTGAGAGCCAGGCTGGTGAGAGTCCTGAGGGCCAATGAGAGACACCTAGGGGGGCTTATCTGGCCCCTGAGCCTTGAAAATCTCCATCCCTGGTCCGGCAACTCTCCAGGGGCCCAAATAAAGGTTTTCATGCACTCTACCACGGGGGGGGGGCGTACAGAGCTGTAAACTCTCCCACTTCAGGTGCTGGAGCACACAAGCTGGGAGTCACAGACACTACCAGAACTAGTAATTTATAATCTTATAAACCTCTAGCACAAGTGTAGCATTTGGGGGAGGTGCCCTGCTTTCTGGATTATGTCAACCTGTATGGTATACTCCCGATGTTTTAGACTACAGCATCCATTATCCCTGATCATAGGCTGTGCTGGCTGAGTGAAGCTGATGGAAGTTGTAGTTCAAAAGGGCAACACAGCTGATGTGTAGTGATTGGTGGGGCAGCACAGGCAGGACAGTGTTGCTCACCTGCCTTCCAAGCACCAAGTGTTGCTGCTGGTTCCTGAGAGAAGGGAGTGCGAGGAGCAGGAAGCTGCCGTGCTCGGTGAAGGCATGGCAGTGGAACCATGCTTCCTGCCACCATGCTTGCACCACGCTGAGCTCCCTGTGCCTCGCCCGTCTCCCTGGTCCCTCTCCCTCTCAGGAAACAGCAACAATGCTCAGTGGGCAATACTGCTCTGCCCCGCCCTGCTGACTGCTGTGGCCTCTGATGTCAACAGTTCAGGAGTTAAAATGAGGGATGAACATCAGTATGGTGTACTCTCATCCCTTCTCAGCGATGCTCACAAGAGGAGCCTTCCAGAGCTGGCATTGTTACAGGTGCCAACATAATGCCTGTTCTGCAATGGTACCACCAAACTTTGGAACTCCCTGCCTGTTGACATCAGGCAAGGGACTTTACTATGCTCTTTTCAGTGCCTGCTAAAAACATTTTTGTTGAGACAAGCCTACAAGGCTCTGTAGAATGTTGATGTATGTTTTAAGCTTATTGCCAATTTAAAATTTTTAAAATAGTTTAATTGCTTTGTTCTCTTTGGTAATACATAGCCACCACATTGATGAGCTCCTTTTAGTGAGAACCAGTGCTCCATCTAAAACAGGCACCCCCAAACTTCGACCCTCCAGATGTTTTGGACTACAATCCCCATCATCCCTGGCCACTGGTCCTGTTAGCTAGGGATCATAGGAGTTGTAGGCCAAAACATCTGGAGGGCCGCAGTTTGGGGATGCCTGATCTAAAACAAGCTTAATGGCTATCAACCTTAGGTACTGGAATGTCGGAACAAGAACAAGATTCACATGCAATGGCATGCATGTATCACAGGAGGAGCGAGTGACAATTTCTGGAAAATGCATGGCACCTCCCTTCGCATTTGTTAACAGCCCAGCCTGAACAACAATTGGTCTCTCTCAGTTTCTGGCCAGTAGAGATTAAGGGTATTATTATGAATGGTGACATTTTCGGCACACAGGGAGAAGAGGAGTTTTTTTCATCGTAGCTGTTTCTTCTGGATAACAGAGATGTGTGAACTGCATATTTAATGTTCATAAGAGGCTTTGAAAATGTAAAGGGCAGTTTATTTATTCTTGCCTAAAATGATTAATCGTGGTCCTGAGGCACAAAAAGAAAGCATCGGAAGCTTTTTCAAGTGCAAACTTTCACGTTTCAGGTCTCAATCTCCAGCTCATCATGGGCAAGGCTTGATGCATTAGGTATAATAAACATGTAAGGGTGTTGTCATGCTGCAGTTCACTGAGCCACTGACAGGTGGTGCTGTGGAGTAAACCCATCCAAAAGGCAGTGGATGAATGGCATAGCTGCCAAGTTTTCCCTTTTCTCGCGAGGAAGCCTATTCAGCATAAGGGAAAATCCCTTAAAAAAAGGGATAACTTGGCAGCTATGGAATGGCCCAGGAGCACCCAAAACAGGCTGCAGGAGATCCCTAGCAGCTACCTTACTCTACTAGCTCCTCCAGCTGCCAGTCCTAGAATTCCTGTCCCCAGGATCCAAAGCCCCAGGTTGCCCAGTGCTGCTACGAGCCAGCTTCTTCCTCCCTGGTCAACTTGAGGAGCTTCTGCTTCTGCTTCCATGGCTGAGTAGGAGCATGAATTCCTGTAGGAGCACAGGAAGGTGGCTATGAGCAGTGGCAGGCCAGCCTGGTAATCCGTTTCTTCAACACATGATCCCCAACTGGCCGGCGCTTCTGGCCTCCTTCCTGCCCTCCTCCTGCTCCTGCCAGGCCAACCCTTCATCTCCCTTGGCTGTGGTGGACAACAGAAAGACATAGAAGCATGCTTTGATGAAGGAGGAGGATGCAATTTCTGTTCAATGGAAACGGCTGCTCCCTCCCTTCCAGCAGTGCTCTTTGGAGCTTCTTGCACCTCCAAGCTTACAGCCACCCAGGAGCCACATGGAGAGGCTTTGAAAGCCCTTCCAATCCCTCCCCATTTTCCTTTGCACCTCTGACATTGGAGTTGCAAAGGAGAAGGGTGGGAGAAGGATCATAAAGGACTAGAGGAGGGGTGGGGGATCTTTGGCCCACCAGATGTTCAGAGAACCATAGAACCATAGGATTGCAGAGTTGGAGGCACCTGAGGGTCATCTAGTGCCTGCAATGCAGGAATCTCAGCTAAAGCATCCATGACAAATGACCATCCGTCTAAAAAAATCTCCAAGGAAGGAGAGTCCAAAACCTTCCGAGGGAGCCTGTTCCACCCCCAATCAGTTTTTACCAACAGAAAGTTATTCCTGATGTTAGTCAGAATCTCCTTTCTTGTAACTTGAATCCATTGGTGCACGGCCTATCCTCCAGAGCAGGAGAAAACGAACTTGCTCCATTCTCCTTGTGACAGTCCTTTAAATATCTGAAGACGGCTGTCGTATCTCCTCTCAGTCTCCTCATTACCAGGCTAGACATACCCAGCTCCCTCCATGACTGTTCCTCATAAGGCTTGGTTTCCAGACCCTTGATCATCTTGGTTGCCCTCCTCTGCACGGCTGCCAACTTGTGAATGTCCTTCTTAAATTGTGGCGCCCACAACTGAAAACATGTTGTGCTGCTAACTGTGGGCAAACCACCTGGCTTCGTCTTTTGCAAGCCAAATCTAGCAACGAAAGCATGCCTACCTCCGAGGTAGGTTCCCATCGGTACATGAAAATCCAGACACCGCTGCTGCTGACAGTGAGACGACTTGGCTGACACTGAAGCTGCTGCGGCCAGAAAGCCGTGCAGAGTTTGCCTCCCACCTTCTCGGCGGGGTCCTGAGCTGCTGTGGCTACTGTTTGGGTTGCCTGGATTATGGTTTAGAAAAGGCTGATCTGCTCTGGTCAAACACTACATAATCCATAATGCTTACCTAGGGGGAAATGTACCAATAGGAGCAGTGAAAGAGAAAGGGGTAAACTTTCACACCAGGGCTGGTTGCAAACTGCAACAGGTGTAACTAAATTGCTAAATGCGCATTTTGGGTGTGCGTGTGCCGAGTTATAAATACAATGCCTCTCTGATGGAAAATTGCTTCATCTATTCCCCTTTTTATAGCATTGCATATGCTTGCATCTAATAGTTGGAGAGTTAGTGCAATCCAATTTCTCTGGCTTTAAAAAACAACCACAATGCTAAAGCGGAAAACTATAACTTGCAGCCATTAGTCCACATTTGCAATGATCTATTATGTTCTCAGTGCCTAATTCCACCGCCCTGCATGAAAATGAAATTAACAGGATCATATTCGGGATGAGCCTTATTTTCAAACACAATGTCTTAAGATGTCAATAAAGCAGCAGCTCATTGGGCAGAGAAGCTTTATATTTTTTTAGTTGTTGGTGTGTGTGTGTGTGTGTGTGTGTGTGTGTGTGTGTGTGTGTATCTATCTACCTGTTATGTATTAAGTTAACTGCAGTATTCCTTCTGGCCACCGTGGCTGCAGTTCTTACCCTGCCCACTGTGGCTGCAGTTCTCACTCAGGTCCACAACATGCAAATGAAGGATTGAGACTGCTGTTCATGGATTGGGTAGCTAGGGGAAGTTTGTTACTGTTGCAAGTTACTGAGTACTATATAAGCCAGTTGGCTAAGCTGCTGTTCAGTCTGGACTCAGAGCTAGAATAAAGAGCTGGTTGTTTTGAGAGCTGTGTCTTCATCCTTCTTACCCACTATTCTACACTACCGATATGCTGGGATCCTTTCAAGCGTGCTTCACAGAACAGTGGGATGCAACGATAGGATCTAGTTTATGAAACGGTCGTAAAAAACGAAAGGGAGGGAGGGGAACGATTATGGAAAGCGCGCTATATGTGACAAGTCACGTCTGCGGCAGGGTGGCTCGGAAAAAAACATATTTATAAACTCTTCCGGTTGGGTGCTTATAGATTGGCAAGATTGCAACCCAGAAGATATGCATTTATGGAGGATATAAATTGTATTTGCAATTTACACAACAAAGGAGGGCACAGCAGAAGCTGCCAACAGTGTGGCCGCCAGCACCTTCTCAGAAACCCACAATGAACGAGAGGCTGTTTGCTCATTCTGTTTGGTTCCTGGCTCAGTCCCTGCTGCGATGGACACCCACCCTTAAGCCTGCCCACGTTTCATTGGGTGCCAGGGTTGGACACCCATCCTCCCATCCGTCCTGAGTATAGGAGAGGTGCAAAGAGCATCTCTCTGTGAGTGAAGGTAGAAAAGTCTGGTGTAGATACTCCCCACAACCCCCATTGATAGGGTGGCTGACATAGCTGCCAAGTCTCCCGTTTTCCCCGGGAAACCCCCCGTTTTTCCAGCTGTCCCCAGCCAAAAAAACGGATTTTTTTTGTTTTTCCCCAGTTTATTCTGGCGCGGTGGCCATTTTGGAAGTGGGCGGAGCATGCTCAGAAGCGACTTTTGATGCTGCTCTGCCCAGTTCCAAAATGCCCAGTTCTGGTGCAGCGGCCATTTTGGAACTGGGCACAGCAGCATCAAAAGTCACTTCTGAGCATGCTCCGCCCACTTCCAAAATGGCCGCTGCACTACTTCCGGTATGCTACTTTCCGTCCGGTCCCTTATTTTTCAGAGAGGAACTTAACAGGTATGGTGGCTGATGCAGAGGCATGCCTGTAACATTTTATAGCCTTGTGCTTTTTTCTGCCCTTTTAGATATGGCAGCCATTTTGTGCTACACCACACCTCCTGCCAAAGCCATTTTGTGACTGGTGACCATGGTACTTCTTCCACTGTGAAATGCGCCCACCTGGCCCAAAATTCGCAACCCCTATCATGGCATAGCTGCCAAGTACGTGGCAGAGAAATCCGGGATCGGCAGCTGCGCGACACCGGAAGTTGCATAGATGCAACTTCCTGTGTCACTTTGCCCATCTATGGGCACCGAAAATGGCCGGCGCTGGTGCCGGAAGTCGCGTCTACGCATGTCCGGAAGTGCGTAGACGCAACTTCCAGTGTCGGCGCCGGCCATTTTCGGTGCCCATAGATGGGCAAAGCGACACCGGAAGTTGCGTCTATGCACTTCCGGACATGCGTAGACGCGACTTCTGGCGGCGGCACCGACCATTTTTTGTGCCCATAGATGGGCAAAACGGCACCAGAAAAATGGCCGCCGACAGGAACAAACATAAGGTAAATCAACGGGAGAGGAGCTGGAACGGGAGACATTCAGGAAACAGTAAGTAAAAACGGGGGTTTCCCGGGAAATACGGGGTCTTGGCAGCTATGTATCATGGTAGCTTGATGGAAGAGTGCGTGCTTGTTTGCAGAAACTACCAAGTTCAATCCTTGGCAGTGCCAGGATCAGGACCTGAACCCCACACTCTGGCGAGGCCCACTGCTGAGCCTACATTTATTTTCAGATTTGACAAGCGAGTGAACCAAACTAACCTTGTAAAATCCCCACAATGCCCTTGGGTCTAGCATCATTCTGGAATGCAGTAACGTAGCATGGGTTGCCAGTGCCCGGGGCTGTGCGGAGGGAGGGAAACGGATGGAGTAGACATGCACATTCAACTGCCTAACGGCGTTCGTGTCACCCAGAAGATCGCAACCACTGAGATAAGAAAATAATAGTCGTTCCGTTGTCTGGAGAGGTCACTTCCTGGTTCGCGAGGAGAAGCTGTTTTCAACAGAGCCCAGCAACAGAAGTATGTAGCTGTGTTGACGCAGCACTGGGTGTTGAAACTTTGCAGCCCTAACAATTTTGCGCCTGGGGCAACTGCCTCTGCACACTAAAGCACTGCTGGAATGTTCTAGGGAATTAATAAGCCCAGTGCAGTTCACAACCTTGCAACCTGCAGCCAGGTAAGCCCACTAACAGAGGAAGTGACATGGGGTCACTTCAAAGCTGGAGCTGCGGCCCTGATCCCTGGAATCTCCTGTTCAAAAGGTCTGGGAAGACCGTTGCCTAAGATGATGAGACTGTGGAGAGCTGCTGTCAGTCAGAATAAGCAATAGTGAGCTAGGTAGACTAATGGTTTGATTCATGCCTTCCTCCTCAATTTGCTACACTCAAAGGTAAATTCACACTTCCTGGGTTATATGAAATGACAATCTGCCTTGTGAGTGCCAAAGAACACCGCCAAATTTCTTCCTCACTCAAATTCCTGCTTCTTTTTCAACAGTCCTTTTTTTATATATATAATAATTTTTATTAGAATTTTTTCTTAAAATAATCACAACAAAGAATAACACAACGAAATTTTTTTAAAAAGACACTACAATAACAACAAAAAAGAAAAAATAAACACAAAAATTCAAATTACTTATTCCTTTTTCCTTCACATTATATATGGGGACCCCCTCGGGCTCCCGTCTACTGCGGTTCTTTACCAAATTGAATTTTTAGCAACTTCTAAAACATTTTAATCACATTTTCTAAACTTATTTTACTCCTTTGTACTTAACATATTCATACATTCCACAGTTTCTTTTTAACCTAATTCTAATCTTAATATGTAACTTTTGCATATTTTTTTAAATATAGCTTAAAATCTTTCCATTCTTCTTCTGTCGTTTCTTCTCCCCGGTTGCAGATTCTTCCGGTCATCTCAGCCAGTTCCATAAACTCCATCATCTTCATCTGCCAGTCATCAACTGTTGGTAGTACTACATGGGATTTCCAGTTCTTAGCTCTTTTTCAACAGTCCTAATCTGCTGCAGACCATGGATGGAAAACCCACCATGGATCCAGCTATCCTTGGTCAGTTTGGGCAGTAGCCAATCCATTATTCAGTCACCATAAGGATGTACACTTCCCCACTCGACACACTGTACCCTGCCCCAAATTTGCTCTGAAGGGCTCGGGGAACCCCCCAAAACAGGTTTAGGAGGCACCAGAGGGGCCGAAGAATAAAAGCCTTTTCCTCCAATGCTGTGGAAAGTGCCTCACAGCAAGAGAGGCAATGCTCTCTAATGGTTGACTTCACGATAACGCGCAGCGACCAGAAATAGATAAAGTGTCAATAGCCACAATTAGTGGGTCAATATTCATTAGCGTAATAAAAGAGCTGCCCATAAAAGCACTTGGCTCCAACTCGAGAGGACGGTAGCCGAGTTTCTGTTTACACAGACAAAACAAAATAGCTTATTTCAAGGAAGGGAAACCATGACTAAGGAGTGGTTCTTATCAATTCAGTGCAGTCCTAGTTTCGTCCCTGCTCTGCCACGATGCTCTCTGGGTGGCCCTTGGGCCAATCACTGGCAGAGACTGGAAGGAGCTGGAAGATGAAGGGCTGGGGAGAGAGGGGACATGACAAAGTGTACGACTGGGCAGGGGCGTAGGAAGATAGGGGCCGTGGGGGCGGAGCGCCCCGGGCGGCGCGATCCCAGGGGCGCCATCGCAACTGCCTGCCCCGCCCCCAAAATGTGCGCCCCGCCCCTGCACACGGCATGCCCCACCCATAGCTGCCAAGTTATCCCTTTTTTAAAGGGAAATTCCCTTATGCTGAATAGGCTTCCTTGTGAGAAAAGGGAAAACTTGGCAGCTATGGCCCCACCCCAAAGTGCGTGCCCCGCCCCAAAATGCATCGATGTAACTTCCGGTGTCGCTTTGCCCTTCTATGGGCACTCAAAATGGCCACCGCCAACACCGGAAGTCACGTCTATGCACTTCCGGACATGCGTAGATGCGACTTTTGAAGCTGGCGGTGGCCATTTTTGGTGCCCATAGAAGGGCAAATCGGAAAGAAAAAAATGGCCGCCGGCAGGAGAAAATAACGGAGACAAACGGGAGACAAAGTGATACGGGGGACCACCAGGAATAGGTAAGTAAAAAAGGGGTTTTCCCGGGGGAAACGGGAGACTTGGCAGCTATGGACTGGGGATAGGGTGGTGGGGCAGCGGGAGGAAGAGGCAGCGGATCCTGGGGACGAGACTAGTGAACTGTGGGGTTCTGTGCCACCACTGAGAATTAAAATAACCCTCCACCAGCACCCTCCCCATAGGCACCAGCCGTGTCTGCGAGGCATTTGCCGGCAAAGTCAGGGGAGCTGGGTGCAGGTCAACAACAGCAAAGGAGAGGAGACGGAAGCCCAGGCATTGACAAGACAGCCTCCAGAGATCCCTGAACATGGCCGTGCAGAGCTTGTCTGAGGCCTATGGTGGGAGTCCCCAGTCAGCTGGGAGGCACGGACATTCTTGGCATGATGGCATAAGTCCCTGGCAGGGGACTTCAGCCAGCTTAGCCCTCAGCCCTGAGGCAAGTGTACTCTGTATAGCTTTGTACAGTTGTACCTTGGTTTTCAAACGGCCTGTGACTCGAACCTTTTGTCTCCCGGACGCCGCAAATCCGGAAGTGACTGTTCCAGTTTTTGCAGGCGTGTTTTTGGAAGTCGAATGTCCGACACGGCTTCCAATTGAGTGCAGAAAGCTCCTGCAGCAGCCAGTCAGAAGCCATGCCTTGGTTTCCAAACGTTTTCAGAAGTCGAACAGACTTCCAGAACGGGTTCCCTTTGAGAACCAAGGTACGACTGTATAGGGAAGCTTTGCAATGTTTCATGTTTTATTATGTTTTTATATATGTTGGAAGCCGCCCAGAGTGGCTGGGGCATCCCAGTCGATACATGATGGTGATGGCGATGGCGATGGCGATGGTGACTATCCCTGCCCTGCATAGGCCTCTCCCTGATTGCTGAGAGTCACCCAAGCCCCCTGAAGAGGCTGAGCCTCCAGAGCCCTTTGTGGATCATTCTCCCCACTGAGGTGCATCCAACTACATCATTTTTTTCTTACAGGAAACAGGTGGAGACCCACCTTTTCCAGGAGGCTTTGGGATGTGGGAATTGTGTCCGCAGTAATTTGTGGATAATTTGATGGTGATGCTTTTATTATAAGTTGTAGTAAAGCAAGTGTTTTTACCTCAAATGCCTGTTGTGCTAGTTACAGGTAGGTAGCCGTGTTGGTCTGAGTCGAAACAAAATAAAAAAATTCCTTCAGTAGCACCTTAAAGACCAACTAAGTTTTTATTTTGGTATAAGCTTTCGTGTGCATGCACACTTCGTCAGATACCACAGCCTGTTGTGCTGTTTATCATGTTGTAAATCACCCCGTGGCCTTTTGGCGTAGAGCAGGGGTAGCCAACTCCCAAGAGACTCTGATCTACTCACAGAGTTTTGGGGGGTTCAGGTCAAAGCTGCTGAGTTTTTTAAAGGAAGGGAAGCCCTGTTTTGGGGGGGTTAGGTCAAACTTGTTGAGTTTCTTTTAGGAGGGAGGGAGGGAGGCCCATTTTTGTTTAGGGCTTCAGGTCATAGTTTAGCTTTTTTTAGGGAGGAGGAAAATTTTGGGTGAGCTTTTTTTAGGGGTGCCAGTGATCTAGCAGTGATCTACCACAGACATCCAGTGATCTACTGGTAGATCACAATCTACCTGTTGGACGTGCCTGGCAACAACACCCAAAAGAATTTTGATAACATTTTGCATGCATTTCTGAAAACGCAGCTAGTCATGTTTTGGTTGATGCATCGGTTAAGGGAAGTACAAATTTGGGTAGTTTCCATTCTCCATGAATGTGTCTCGAAAGTCTTGTTCACATGTTATACTGTACCAAACACAAGTCTTTACACATATACTCACATCTGAGCAACAGAGTGTATCCTTATGGAGTTGTACAGTTCAAATACCTGGGTACACAGGTACACAAATTGTACACCTGCCAATTGTATTGCATGTACACTCATACGGTCACCCCCCTTTAAAGCCATTTCATGGCAGCCAATTCCACAGGTTAACTTTGTGCTGCGTGAAGAAATACTTCTCTATCTCTGGCCTTGAATTTTCTGCCAATCAGTCTTGTTGGATGACCCTGAAAGGTAGACACAGCAGTGAGGGGTGGAGTTTTTTTTTTTTTTGCATCTACATTCTCCATACCAGGCAGAACGTTAAACATTTTGGAGTGATCCAAGGCCAGTTTAGGCCACGGGAAGGCATCACCATTGATTAAAGTAAAACCGCAATTCATCTTCCTTCTCCCTTTTTAAATAAGTAAAATCCAAACATTATTATTCAGTCGTTACCTTGGAAAGTTCCTTCAATAGTTGGGTTCGGTCCATCACAGTATAACTAATAAGCTGCCCTTGCTTAACTCTGGCTGGAGAAACGCAGTGATATCCGGAAAGTGCTGAACAGGCATTCTAGAGGACATTGGACTTAGCAGCATTTGGAAAGAAAGGGGGGAAAACAGCACTATAAATAGAGAGCTGGAAGAATCCAACTATGTTAATTACGGTATAAATAAGGCACGCTTCAGCTGTGTTTACACATGCACTTCATTCTGGATTTCCTGAGTGTTCTTATTCTTGTTGGCTTCACACACACAACCCCGCCCCCCCAAATGCATTTGAGCCTTTGCAACGGGGTGGGGATTGTTTCCCTCCCGTTTGCATTCCCTCATGGGAAACCTTCCAGGGTCCATAAGCCAGCGAGGAGCACACTGGAGAGAAACACAGCCACCCTTTGAAACCCGCACTTCTCCAGCCGAGTAATGTGCACAAAAATACATATCCTCGTGTCAGATGTGCAGGTGGATGCCTCTATTGGTGAAAACAACGTGCAAAATTGCATTGTGTTGTAACTTGCCCTGGGATCTCCAGCATTTCTCCAATGAAAACAGGGACATCCTAAGGAAAAGTGGGACATTCCGGGATCAAATCCAGAAACCAGGTGGCTTCTCTAAATCAGGGACGCGTCCCTGGAAAATAGGGACACTTGGAGGGTCTGCCATTTGCTTTGGCAACAAATTACCCCCCAAGACAATGTGATTCCCTGCTCTGCTTTCCGAGACATACTTGCAAAGTCTTTCATTCCAGGCTGTTCTGACATTATTCTGTGACACACACATGAACTTGCATGCACAGGGAAGAAGTGGTGCCATGCCAGCTGACACCCACCACCGACACCTGCAGATTGGGGGGGGGGACCGTAGGAAAGGGGAGCCAACCTGCATATGTTCATGCCCACCAGTTCACGCCCACTCTCCTTTCAGACAATGCACAAAGACTTGGGTGCATGGAAACATTACTGGGAACAGTGTTGTGCAATGGATGCTGCTGCTGAATAATAATAATAATAATAATAATAATAATAATAATAATAATAATAATAATAATGTTGTTTAGTCGTTTAGTCGTGTCCGACTCTTCGTGACCCCATGGACCATAGCACGCCAGGCACTCCTGTCTTCCACTGCCTCCTGCAGTTTGGTCAAACTCATGTTCGTAGCTTCAAGAACGCTGTCCAACCATCTCGTCCTCTGTCGTCCCCTTCTCTTAGTGCCCTCAATCTTTCCCAACTTCAGGGTCTTTTCCAAGGATTCTTCTCTTCTCATGAGGTGGCCAAAGTATTGGAGCCTCAGCTTCACGATCTGTCCTTCCAGGGAGCATCCAGGGTTGATTTCCTTCAGAATGGATAGGTTTGATCTTCTTGCAGTCCAGGGGACTCTCAAGAGTCTCCTCCAGCACCATAATTCAAAAGCATCAATTCTTCGGCGATCAGCCTTCTTTATGGTCCAGCTCAGGTATATAGGACCGAGGCCGTTTAGGGCTTTAAAAGTCAGCACCAACACTTTGAATTGTGCTCGGAAAACGTACTGGCACTGAGAGGTGATGGTGCGCGTCTCTTCTGTTGGCGCTAGTGTCTGATGTCTACGAGCTGCAACACAGCCTGCCTGTCTCGATGCCTGCCTCCTCCCAGGTTCAAGAATGCCATAAATGCTACTCTCCCTCCATGAGGAATCTGACCACATAAAAGGCTTCTCCTGTGGAAGTTGAGAGCCCAGGAAACTTCTCTCCTGAAGGAATGGAGGCGTACGAGTTCAGCCTGAGTGAACGAGTGACCATTTGCCCGAGGTTTCTCTGCCACAGCTGCAGACAGCTTATGGTAATTTTAAAGAGTATTTATAGCCAGCTTTGATGAGTTCCCTGCAGTATTTCAAAGCTCGTTGCAATCATTTGGCATTTCTAATGACTCCTCCGTTCCCCCACCTACTCCCTCTGCCTAGCCTAACCAAGCAACACTGCGGTACCTGCAGGTGTAAAGGTTTCTGAGAAAGCAAAACTGTTCAAAGGTGTGTCCACACCTACACAGTTGTCTCATCATCATTCTTTCTGATACCTATCATTCTTTCTGATACCTATCAGACCAGTGGTCCTCAACCTTGGGCCTCCAGATGTTTTTGGCCTACAACTCCCATGATCCCTAGCTAGCAGGACCAGTGATCAGGGATGATGGGAATTGTAGTCTCAAAACATCTGGAGGCCCAAGGTTGAGGACCACTGTATCAGACCATATCTGCACAAATGCCACTTTAACCATCACTTTAACCATCCCCCCAAAGAATCCTGGGAGCTGTAGTTTGATAAAGGTGCTTAGAGTTGTTAGGATACCTGTATTCCACTTACAGAGCTACAATTCGCAGAGTTCCCGGAGAAAAAGGAATCTCTATGAAACCCCTCTGGGAATTGTAGCTCCAACTGAGTTGCTAGGACGGTGATGGCGAACCTATGACATGCGTGTCAGATGTGACATGCAGAGCCCTGACTGCTGGCACGCGCCCCATCGGCCCATTCGCACTGTTGTTGTTGTTTTTTCCCATTTGTTCTCCTGCTGCTCCTCACGCTACAGCTTGTCTCTGCTGTTAAAACCCAGATCCTTTTTTGTTGTTGTTGCTGGTAGCCAGAGATTGGTTTTTTAACCCTTTCTGTGCTGTTTTTTCTGGCGCTTTGGCAGACTATGACGGTGCTGCGTGTTAGTTCCAGCGAAGGTATTATTCGTCATTTATTTCTGTTCTCTTTCCACCCCAAAAAGTGCAGCAGCTTTGGGGCACCCCCCCAAAAAAAGCCTCCAAAACTTTGGTCAGCAGCTCCCCCCAAAAAGCTCAACAACTCTGGGCACTTTGTGATAAATAAGGGTTTTTTGGTTTGGTTTGGTTAAATAATTAGTTTTTGGTTTATTAAATACAGTTATATATTACAATTATACATTTTTGTTATTTAAACTATAAATATCGCAAAATTATAGTTTTTTTCTCGAAGTGACACACCACCCGAGTTATGCTCGGTTTTTCGGCAAATTTTGACACACCAAGCTCAAAAGGTTGCCCATCACTGTGCTAGGAGAACCCTATTTCCCTCAAAGAGCTGAAATTCTCACCGTGGTTTAACAGTCAATTCCTCTCCCCAAGAAACACCGACAATTCCAGCCTCAGTGCTTTCCAGAGGAATGTGGGGGGGGGGGGCTGGAGGCTGAAACAGGCCTCCTCTCCAAATGGTGGCCAGCCTCTCCACTCTTACTGCCTGCCATCATGTTTGCAACTCTCTAATACTTATCCACCCAGAGAGATTTTGCTACAGACCCTCCAAGTGTCCCTATTTTCCAGGGACAGTCCCAGATTTAGAGATGCTGTCCTGGTTTCTGATTTGATCCCAGAATGTCCTATTTTTCCTTAGGACGTCTCTATTTTCATTGGAGAAATGTTGGAGGGTATGGCGTTATCCGACCCCCGATCCATCTGAAGGCCATCCTATACAGTTGTACCTCGGAAGTCAAACAGAATCCATTCTGGAAGTTTGTTCGATTTCCAAAATGTTCGGAAACCAAAGCGCAGCTTCTGATTGGCTGCAGGAAGCTTCTACAGTCAACTGGAAGCCGCGGAAGCCCCATCGGACGTTCGGCTTCCAAAAATAGTTCGCAAACTGGAACACTCACTTCCGGGTTTACGGTGTTCAGGAGCCAAAACATTCAAGAACTAAGCTGTTCAAAAACAAAGGTACAACTACATAGGGAAGGTTTTTTTAGTGTTTCATTTTTTATTTTTATTTTTTGTATACGTTTTAAGTATGCCCAGAGTGGCTGGGGCAACCCAGTAAGATGTGTAGGGTACACATAATAAAATTATCATTATGAAATGAGGTGTCCCTATTTTCATCAGAGAAATGTTGGAGGTTGTGTTACCACCACCATCCAGCATAGACATATAAAACTGTGGGAATCAGGCCATGGATAATAAACTAAGGCCCAGTAGTAGGAGCATCCCATACCCGCAAGTGTCCCAGAAAAACCAGCACTTCCTGTTTTTTTAGCATGAAAGCATGGCAGCCATTTTAGCTGCTGTGATCTCACGCGGTTTTGCAGTGCAATTTTCTCCTGAAAAGAAGCACTTGGGGGTTCGGCTGCAATCTTGCGTGGTGCCCCAAAACACATGTCTTTGGATACCTGGACCTTACCTTCCAAGTCCCGGACTGCAGAATCCAGGACCGGCAGCCGTGTGACACCGGAAGTTGCATCGACGTAACTTCCGGTGTCGCTTTGCCCTTCTATGGGCACCAAAAATGGCCGCCGCTGACACCGGAAGTCGCGTCTACGCACTTCCGGACATGCGTAGATGCGACTTTTGAAGCCGGCGGTGGCCATTTTGGGTGCCCATAGAAGGGCAAATCAGGAAAAAAATGGCCGCCAGCAGGAGAAAATAATGGAGAAAAACGGGAGATGAAGTGATACGGGGGACCACCGGGAAAAGGTAAGTAAAAACGGGGGTTTCCCAGGGAAAACGGGGTACTTGGCAGCTATGGCCTGGACCAAAAAAGCGCTTTTGGGGAAAGGAACCACAGCGCGAAATTGCGTGAGATCATAGCAGCCCAAATGGTCGTCATGCTCTTGAGATAAAAAAAAAGGGAAGGTGGCATCCGGGAAGATGGCATCCTGAATTTGGGCACCCCAGAATGTCAGGAGGAAGGCAGCCAGTCCACCTCAACGCTCCTCACCCTGTCTCTTACTCATGGGGGAAACTCACCAACTCAAACTTGCCCCAGAATGTCAGGCTTTTGCCCCAGCTGAGGACCTGGACTACAGTTCCATATTCTGACCGACAGTGAGATTGCTCCTGTCCCTCTGACACCCCAAACTAATGACCCAAAGGGTCGAGCCCCTTTGGCGCCTCCCCTTCAGAGACAGCCATGCTGCCCGTGGCAGAGCTTGTTCTTCTAATAAGGCAGGGCAGGGATTATGGCAGTTGTAGTCCTGAAAATCTGGGGGGGCACAAACTCCCCACCCCTGGACAGAGCAGAGCGCCATTTTGTAATGCTGTTATTTATAGGCGAAGGCCTTTCTTTTGGATGGCTTCATTTCAAATGGTGAATTTGAAACTTCCATTGAAAACTATAAATCCACAGAGTGACTCTCCACCCCCCACCTTACAAGGCAAAAAAGGAAAAAAAAGTTTAAATAATCACACCCATGAATTAGACAGCTTGGGCAGACTCATAACCTATGAATTACAGGGTGATACGTGAACTGCATTGCAATGGTGCCTTCTACACTATTAATTTTCTTTTTTTTCCTTCTTACGTAATTCTTCCTAAGGGTTCAGGCATTAATGGAGTACTAGCGCTCCCAATGCAGACAAGAGTCCAGCGCATTCCAGATTCTAATTTGAATTGTAATTTGTAAAGCGTTGAAGGGACGTCCCTTTGCCCCCAACCACTGAAAGTATTTGTCATCCTCTCCTCCCTCCGGAATGACAGCCCTGTTCGCCATTTCTCTCCTCATCTGGCCAAGGTTCTCTCCTCAAGTATAAACATTTAGATGATAGATTTTTCTGGTGGTGTTGGGGAACCAATCTCAACCCCCCACAAAATTCCTAGATTTCTCTGGGAAAAGGGATTGATGGTTTGGGAACCGCTCTGTGAACGATAGCTCTGTGAAGGGAATAAAGGACTCGTAACAACTCTCTCAGCACCCTTCACAAACTGCAACTCCCAGGATTCTTTGGGGGAAGAAGCCATGACTGTTCAAAGGGGTATCATAGTGCTTTAAATGTACGGTTTGAATTTGGCCAGTGTTTGCCATCAAAAGGTATCTGCTTCCCACCCTCCAGCCCTTGAAAAGCCTGCACAGGAGAGCTGCTTCCAGTTGAGGTAGAAAAGATGGTTGTTGGCCCTGAATTCCCCAAACATTCCTCTTCGTTGGAAGACCCTGGGATCTAATGCTATGAGAGAGGTCTGTTCGCTTTTTTCAAACAGTGCACCTCTGCCATGCTCTCTTCAAAGGTGAAGAATGGTCAGTGGTTCGAATCCCCGCAACGGGGTGAGCTCCCGTTGCTCGGGCCCAGCTCCTGCCAACCTAGCAGTTTGAAAGCACGTCAAAGTGCAAGCAGATAAATAGGTACCACTCCGGCGGGAAGGTAAAGGGTGTTTCCATGTGCTGCTCTGGTTCACCAGAAGTAGCTTAGTCATGCTGGCCACATGACCTGGAAGCTGTACGCCAGCTCCCTCGGCCAATAAAGCGAGATGAGCGCCGCAACCCCAGAGTCGGTCATGACTGGACCTAATGGTCAGGGGTCCCTTTACCTTTACCTATGGTCCCAAAAGACTTTCCTTGTGTGCTGCTTCCTAAATATATCCCACCATATACTATACATGAGCAATTGATTTCTTGTTGTTGCCCAAATGCAAGACTTTGTATTTGTCCTTGTTCAACTCCATTCTGTCTATTGCAGCCCAGTTTCCCTTTCTGTCCATGCTGCTTTGAATTTCATTCCTATCTTCTTCACTATTCCTCCCTGTTTTTTATGTGATCTGCGGGTTTGATAAGGGTCCCTTCAACAACCCCTTTCATCTAAGTAGTTAATGAAAATATTACCAGGCTCTGAATCACAGCACCCCACTCAATGCCTCTCTCCAGTTTGATGAGGAGCCACTGATGCCCACTCTCCCAGTAGGATTTTCTCTCCAGCTGCGAATCAACCGGACGGTATTATTGTCTGGCTCACATTTCACCAGCTTGCTAACCGAAATGCCGTGGGACATTTAGCTGCCCAACACCGACTTATCATTTCTGTGGACATCTAAAGGTCAGACCTCCCCCACAAGGACTCCAGCCCCACATCCTGCTAATGCTGGCACATTGTCGAGCAGCTGTGATCCTAGGCAGAAACCTAGGAATGGCGTTCCAGTCTTTTCAGAGAAGAGCTGGACTACAGAACAAGTACAGTCATACCTCGGTTTAAGTACGCCTTGGTTTGAGTATTTTCAGTTTAAGTACTCCGCGGACCCGTCTGGAACGGATTAAACCACTTTCCATTATTTTCAATGGGAAAGTTCACTTCAGGTTAAGTACGCTTCAGGTTAAGTATGGACTTCCAGAACCAATTACACTCATACCTCGGGTTAAGTACGCTTCAGGTTGAGTACTCCGCGGGCCTGTCTGGAACAGATTAATCCACTTTCCATTACTTTCAATGGGAAAGTTTGCTTCAGGTTAAGTATGCTTCAGTTTAAGTACTCCACGGGCTGCCTGGAATGGATTAATCCACTTTCCATTACATTCAATGGGAAAGTTCGCTTCAGGTTAAGTGTGCTTCAGGTTAAGTACAGACTTCCGGAACCAATTGTGTTTGTAAAACCGAGGTACCACTGTATTAGAATAGAATAGAATAGAATAGAATAGAATAGAATAGAATAGAATAGAATAGAATAGAATAGAATAGAATATCTTTATTGTCATTGTCCCCTTGCGGGAACAACGAAATTTCTCGGTTGCTATATCAACTCAAATAAGACACTCCACATAAATTAAAATACTAATAAGCACAATACAATACAGAACAATATAACAGATAAATAAGATGACTTCAGAGTCCATAGTTCCCATTTAAGGCCAAGATTGCTCTAGGAAAGAAACTGTTCTTGAGACGGCTCGTTCTCGCCTTCATTGTTCTATATCTCCATCCCAATGGCAGGAGCTCAAAGAAGCAATGACCAGGATGTGATGGGTCTCCTGATGTATCTAATGCCTTTCTGTGGCACCTGATGGTATAGATATGTTCTAAGGTATCTCAACTGACCTGGTTTTAGGACAGATGAAAGGACGTACTGTTTCACACAGCATGCTGGTGGTGGGCGGGGCAAAGGGAAAAGTGGGTGGAGCAATAAAATGTGCTTTACCTCTTTGTAGTAGCCTAGTTTCCACACATGCACTCCCAACATCCCTCTTTCCATCCTCCTACATCCAGAGGCGTGAACAGAATTCCAAAGCACATTCCAGCCAAAGCCTGTGGAGAAGGGCTGGTGAGGAGGTGTGGCTGGGGGAAAGGGGGTTCTCCAAGCCCACCACAAGGCATACATCTGAGAATCAAGTCTTTATTAACAAAAGAAGCACTTATAGTGACTCCTATGGTGCTCTCGATGCACACGCAGATGTGCATGTGCGCACACACGGCTCTAGTCGCTAGTCAGCTGTCCTCCACAAATCTGCACCCTGCAGAGCAATTGCATCAATAATGAGACTCCCATCCCTCTGCAGCTTATATACCCTCCCCTGAGACTTCTTCTGCATGGAAAGTTGTTGGGGATTGTTGGACGCAGAGGAATGGTGGGAGGAACCAGTTGGGGAACTACAAAGGGAAGAAGGCTCAGAGCTCAGGGATTGTTGATGGGGCAACAAGAAGACTGGGAGGAGGAAGTGGTGTTGGAAGCTGAAGCAGTAACAGGGCTTGGTGAGCAGGGAGCATCTGTGGCAGAGAGCGGTCCGGAATCAGAGGCAGAAGCTGAAGCAGGAGAGGAAGGAGGCCAAGAGGCAGAGATTAATCCAGCTGGTGAAGAGTCATGGGTGTCTCTCCTTCTGCTGTGACCAGCTTCCCACTCCTCCTCATCTTTCAGAACCAGAAGAAGCATGAAAAGGGCAGAGGAGAGATCGGCTTCACGCAGGTGCAGTCTCCGATTGCTTGGGGGGGAAAAAACCTGGAGAGGAGGTAGGCTGTGGGGAAGAGGGGACTTTCAGTCACGGCAACTGATTTTCATGGAGGAAGAGCACAGGGAATGAACTGCTCTGACCACTAAGCCCGATACTCAGTGAAGTCTGCGGAGATTGTGTTTTTACTAATAAAAAGTGAACTCCAACCTGCATGGTGTAATTTACGGCTGACTTGCTGTTTCCACTTCAAGCCCCTCCAGGTTCTAGGAGACAGCAAGTTTGGGGAAGGCCTAGTGACCTGTCTGCCACCTGAACGGCCTCTTCTTCTTCCACCACATCCTATGTGCCTTCCTCCATCTCGGACTGCTCTGATTCTCTTCCCTCTTCCTGCCCTGGCTCCTGCCTTGCGAATGGCATCAATCAAACCCCATAAATCGCTGGCTCCTTCTCCTGGGTCGCTCCCCTTGGCCCCTGCCTCTGCCACACACTCTTCAGAGACCTGACAGTCCCTGACAGAGGCCTGGCTGGGGAGAGGTAGGGACCCCCAGGGCCACATTTGGCCCCTCGGCCTGAGGTTCCCCAGCCCTGAGCTCCAGTTTCACCATGATGTTGTGTTCATAAGACCACTGTGGTTTCTGTAAGAGGTCTGCGATATCCACAGCTTTCCTAGTTTCTCAGGGCTGTGCAAAGAAACGCTCTGGCAATGCCAAATGCGGGAGCAACAGCAGTTTTGTATTTTTGTCTTTTGAGGGCGGGGGGGAAGATGCTTATCCGACCTCCCCGAAACTGGGCTTTGCATTGCAGCAGTAGAATTTACTTCCATCTTGTGGGTTTTAAATGCTCCCTTGGCAGGAGTGTCACGATTCAACTCTGCAGCTGTGTCCTGTGGTATATACACAGCATCCAGAAATGACAAATTAAGCTTTCAAAAGGGGGCAAAATGCAATTCCAACCCAATTCCGCAGCTTCCAGTTGTCACCATGCATGTGTTTTATAGGCATCTTCTCCCCCATCTTGTATATATATATATATCCCTCTCCCTCTGCATAAAGTAAAAGAAAAATGGCATTATGGTATTTAACTGTGGCTTTGAACAAATAGTTCTAATTTTCTCTTCCAGGGGAGAAAATAAATACAAGGTCGGTCAGGCTGTCTGTTCTTCTATAACCTAGGGGGGGGGGGCAGCAACCCTTTTGGTTGCATTTCCTTGGGGGTAATCTGTCAGGGGCCACATGCCACTGGTGGGCAGGGCCGGATGCAAAAGTGGGGGGGCACAATCTTCTCTCCCCCTCCCTTTCACCCTGTGTTTTATCCCTTCCTTCCCACCAGCATGAAATTGGGTCAAGAGCCAACACCAGAGATGGAGAACCATTCTCAGCATGACACTATCGCAGTCATACTAACAAATCATGTTCTGCCAGATAGACGCATGAAGGCTCACAGAACTTTCCCGTAATATTTGCTAGAGAGAAATCTCATTTTGTACTTTTGTAACTTTGATAGTAGTTACAAACCTGCCTTCATCTTGCTGCTGTAATTGGTGCTTCAAGGCCTAGATTATGTAAGTAAATACTACTTTTATTTGTTCACACAACAATGTGTAGGTGTGTGATCGTTGTTCTTAAGGGGGAGAAAAGGGGCAATGCCAGGAAAATCCAGTCTGCCTTAAAGCATCCTGGATTATTGTTTCTAGAAGGTTAGATCAACTTTGTCTTAGCTTCCAAGTTTAAGCTGCAAAGGATGGTACTCTGTTGATCTCACTAAATTGAGCAAGGAAAATAACTAAACAGTATATAACAGGCATCCCCAAACTGCAGCCCTCCAGATGTTTTGGCCTACAACTCCCATGATCCCTAGCTAACAGGACCAGTGGTCAGGAATGATGGGAATTGTAGTCCAAAACATCTGGAGGGCTGAAGTTTGGGGGTGCCTGGTATATCCAAACTCTTCTATATAATCTCCTGGTGTCTAAATCTATTCCTACAAATCTTCCTCAGCCCACCTGTCAGTCATCACAATGACATCAGGTGACTGATAGGTGGGCAGCGGCAGGCCCTCCCTCTCCCACCTGTCAAAGTTGACCCATGGGGCCAGATGGAGGGGTCTCATTCACCACTGCATTCCCTGCAGGGAATGAGCTGGTAAAGCAGCACCCAGCTGGGCTGAAGCACACTAGCCAACTGGTGTCACCTGGTCGTGTCAGCTGATGGTCAGGTGAGTTTGGTTTGGGGAAAATGGCTTATTAGGCCAATTCGGACTGCCTTGCAGGCCAAGAATGGCCCAGAGGCCAGATGTTCTTCCAGTCCTGTTTTTGGAGCACCTACCTTAGGCGAATAGTCTACATATTTAATGCCGTTTAGATGGTAAACACCAATGTTATGGCTCTACAGGCTGCATCTCTCTTCTAATTAACGTAGAAATGAAATGAATGACCAAGGGGGGAAAAAGAGGAGAGCACAAAACAGTAATGAAATAGAAACTAAACAAATGAGACAATGACAAATGGAAAAGTAAAGAAATTGGGTTCCTGGAAACAAAACAGAACAAGGGATGAGATGAAATGCAACAGTAATTTTTCAAGAGCATGGCTCTAGTAGATCATGCTTGGTTAGGAGGATCCAGAAGTCTGAGAAGCTGTGGAAAGAAGTGTGGGTGGGCTCAAGGTTTTAGCAATTTAAGCCTTAATGTGTGGCACAGCTGTGCTCTCTGATGCCAGTTTCTTCATTTGTCCTCTAAGGAAAGGAAGATATTTCCCTGGTCTGGAAGGCTGTATATGCAGAGAGTGGTGTGTTCTACAATTGTAGTTTCACCAATAAAGCAATCCTATACATGTCTACTCAGAAGTAAGCTCTGTTAAGTTTTATGGGACTTACTTCCAGGTAAGCATGCTTGGACAGTAGCCTATGAGGCTTAAATGTGAACTGAACCAAGGGCGTTGGGAAGTGTGATTGGGGGATGGGACAGGTGAGGCAATAAACAGATCATTACTAGTTAGAAGAGATGATTTATGTGTAATAGAGAAGGTGACCCATCAAATTAAAACAGAAAACAACGTGGCAAGTCCTGCTGGTTGTATATATTTACTGCACTACACAATGTTTAAATAGCTTTCACATTAAGATTTTCTCATAATTTTCACATCTATTCTTTGTTTTGTTCTATCAAAATGTCACCCTACAGCATTAATATTTCCAGGGCACCTTACAGAATTAAAACAACAAAAGCAGCAATTTATTTATTCATGAAATATTTATGCCGCAACTTCTATAACAATGTCGGATATACAAAAACACCCCAGCAGGGAGTTCTGTACCTTAGTGAACCGAGTTTGTATGGGGACAGTTTGATCAAAATCATTTGGTTTGCAGTGATAATGTATTCATATTATTTTTAATGTTATTAATATTAATATGTCACTTTTATTGGGTCAGGTTCTCTTTTTAGAACTTGTTCCTTAAACTCCCAAGGCTTTGTGTGGCTTCTGATTCCCATGAGTGTGGCTTATTGGACAGAACAGAAGGTGAAAGTCGGTCTCCTACATCCACCTGAGGCAGGTGTGGGCAAGTGTGAGGAACCTTTGGCCCTCCAGGTGTTGCTGAACTACAATTCCCATCCCCCCCAATCACTTGCTATACTCTCTGGGGCTGATGGGAGTTGTAGTTCAGCAGAACTCTGGAGGGCCAGAAGCTTACCACACCAGCCCTAAGGCCTTGCGTGGCCCTCAGCCTAATTTCATGCATCCTTGCCCTACGGTAACTTTGTATGGGTGGAAAGGATTTTCTTTGACTGTTGTGACGTGGGGTTCGTGATTTCAGCTCTCTTGACATAATATGCTGGAGACAGTTCTCTAGTAACACTTCTTTATTAAAGCAAACAAGACTGAGCTCTGAGGAAAGGAAAGCTGCATTTATAGGGACGGGGGAATAGCTAGAACGGGATACATTTTGGAGGGAGCGATATCAGGCAATCACAGTGCTGCCTTTTGGAGGAAACCAATAAGACAGAGGATCCAAATACAGCAGCTTAAATGAACCAATAGTAGCTGTACCTTCTGGAACCAAAAGGCAGTTACTTTACCCTAATGCAAATACAGTGGTACCTCGGTATCCGAATGCCTCGACTTCCGAAGGTTTCGACTTACAAAGTCGGCAAACCCGGAAGTATTTTTGCCCCGCTTGCGTTCTGCGCATGTGCAAAACGGACGCTTCGACATCCGAAGGTTTTGACTTATGAAGAGCGCCGCGGAACGGATCGCCTTCGTAAGTCGAGGTACCACTGTACATACAATAGTAATACAGATATAAAATCCTTTGATTCAATACACAACATTGACCACAGCTTTGTGGTCCCTGGAAGATTATCCCCAGGGAATACGACTCTCAACAAAAGAAAAAGGATGGTCCACCCCTGAGCTAAGGAAACTCAGAACTCTAAGCTGATAGGCGTATAACATGGGTAGGCAAAACTAAGGCCCGGGGGCCGGATCCGGCCCAATCGCCTTCTAAATCCGGCCTGCAGATGGCCGAGGAATCAGCGTGTTTTTACATAAGTAGAATGTGTCCTTTTATTTAAAATGCATCTCTGGGTTTTTTATGGGGCCTGCCTGGTGTTTTTACAGGAGCAGAACGTGTGCTTTTATTTAAAATGCATCTCAGGGTTATTTGTGGGGCATAGGAATTTGTTCATCCCCCCCAAAAAAAAATTTTTTATAGTCCGGCCCCCCACAAGGTCTGAGGGACAGTGGACCGGCCCCCTGCTGAAAAAGTTTGTTGACCCCTGGTTTTTAACGTCCTGAATCCCTCCCCACCCAACCCCACAGGTAGCTTTCACCTGAATACACAGTTGGGGAAGGATGCAATCTACCTGCGCTATATTACTTTGCATGGGATGCGCATTGCAGTGCGCATTGAAGCACATCCCCACTACCATCTTATGCAACATTTGCAGATGAATACCTTTGCCAGGGTTGGACTAAGGCTGGGAGAGGTTCTGATCTCAGGTCTCCCTGTGAATGGGTTCCTAAGAAACCACTGCAGAGCGTGTCAGGAAACTGTACATTAGACAATCTGAATGGCTGTCATTATCTGAGCGGAGTAAGTAATTTGGTCTGATAATTTGTTTGAAAAACAAGGCAAGACTTAGAGAATGATTTAGCCCGGACATGCCAACCCAGATCTAGCCAAACAAAAGGGAAGATAAGAAGAAGGTATCTTCCCACGCAGATCAGAGCACAGTGAAGGAGATGCAATTTTCTTTTTAGAATAGTTTCATACTGGTTATTCTTGAGAGGCAGTCTTTTGTAATTAGGATGAAGGCTTTTCAGTGGCTCTGATTTTGACTAGCTTTCTCGGGATACATTTTCCGCAGTGCTTGTTCCTCTCCAACCTCTTTTACGATAAATTGGTTCATATAAAGAAAAGCTCAAGGAAAGTCAGGTATTTTGGTGCAATGGCGAGGGCGGGGGGGGGGGGCAGGATGATAATATATTATGATTGGGGCAAGGTCACTGATCCTCAAATCTGAAAGCCTTATCTTACGGTATAAACAGATCTGGAGAGACGTCTGTTGGTGAGGAAAACGATAAAACTGTACCTGTAACGATTTATAACTGCTGGAAGTGTAACAGAAGAGATCATTCCATATGTAATTTATGGGTTAATTTTTGTTATCCATAAGTCAGCTAAGAGGGTGGCTGTGGTCATGTTACTTAGCAACCAGGCAGAGTGCTGTAAGGTAGTATGTGCTCTGTAGTTCTGAGGGAGTTTTCCTCCATATGTTTGGTTGGATGTCTTCCTGATGTGCACAAGGCCTGAAGTCAGAATTACACACTCCCCCCCCCCACTGCTCTGGTTCATCAGTACAGTAATGCGTTTTCAAGACTTTTCTCTCTGGACTTTGTCTTATTTAAGTGACTTTGCTAACCACAGCAGGAGGCACAAGAGTCCAGAAAAACACACCCGGATAACGATTTAGCTAAAAACATTATTATTATTATTATTATTATTATTATTATTATTATTAAGCAGCTATTTAGCAAACTCGACATTTCTAGCTGATTCCTAAGGTACACGCATGGGAGAGAGGTGACGCCACATGGCAGCACCTCTACCAATGAAACGCAGCGCCCTGTTGGCAGGAAGGAACCCGCTGTGGCCCGGCCTGCCCAGGCACCCCGCTCCGCTGGGAGAAGGGAGGAAGGCCGCACGGAGCAGCAGCCTTATAACCCTCCGCCCAAAATTGTATCTCCTACCTCTCTAGTGCTCATACCCCATGCAGGGCAGCTCACAACAAAAGCACAATGCTTTTTCAAAAAATAAATAAATGCAAAATACCCCAAACATAAAGGACGCACAACATTAAAAATGCATTTCGAAAGCAACGGTGGCAGAGATCACAGATAAAAATGAAGAACAGTGCATACTGGAATTTGCAAATTCCATTCCAAATGTGTGGACATTTTTCTTTCCTCCTTCAGTAGCAGCAGCAGCAGCAACATGAAGACACTTTGCATAAATCCTCCTCGGCCAGAATCTGTTATCTACATGATCATTGCTTCCAATCTACTGATTTGCCAGGGCTTTTCACACTGGCATTAAGGAGGATAATTACAACAGGCCCCCACCCCCCACCCCTCGTTTATCTGCAGATCCAAAAGCTTTACAAATGATTTCACAAGCCCCGAGATCCTTCTGTCAGCTAAAGGTACTAAATAATCCTTAAGATCTGAGCGATGGGTCACTTCCAGATGAAAATTTACCTTGGGGAAAATTCAATGCAGCATCTTCAGCTGCTTCCAACCATCTCCGCATCTGCTTGTTCTCTTGGTCCTGTCTAGTGGCTCGCCGCTAGAATTATAGCGATCGTTCCGGCCCAGATTTATGGACCATTTATGTGCAAACCCCTACAACTTTTGTGTTCTATTTTTAGGCATCTGGTGGTTCTGTGGCACTGTAGGATGCTCACGCTGCATACATCAGCCCCTTCCTTAGAGCTCTTAGGCCAGGCACCTCCCAACAGGACTTAATTTAAACCTGGTTTCAGCTCCGGCGGGGATTAGGGACCTGTAGTTATTGGGATCGTGCTGGCTGGGTTTCAGGATGCTGTCAGAGGCTCCCGGCTGGATGCCCAGGAAAGTACTGTATAAAGACAAGGGAAAGTTTCTTACAGTCCTTTTTTTATTCCAATCCTTACAGAGAGAGGCTATAGAACCCAGCCTCATGGATAATGGCATTGTCCCGTGTGAATCTCCACCCCCTGCCACTCCCGATTCCTCATTCGTCACTTCTACGGGTGCTGCTACGTGCCCTCTTGTCTTTGAGCTCTTTGCTCTCCTACTTTTAAGGCTCGCCAGGTTCTGGGAGATGGAGGGTGTGGAATGCTTTCTAATGACCTCCCTCAAACCCCTGCTGCAAATCTATACTGTCTTCCTCTTTCTCCTCCCTGGAAGGGTCAGGCTGGGGAGGCGGTCTCCACCATTCCTCCTCTGCCCAGTCCCTGACACTGGGGTTGATAGCAGCTGAAGCTCAACAACTTCTGAAGGGATCCCCATCTGTGGCTCAGGGCTTATCCACACCTCTGTTTGCCCTGCCACTAACCCCATCCCACCCCAGAAGGAAATCTGACCTTTAACAGTTAATCAGAACAAATGGCAATTGGGTTTGCTGTTTGTTCTGATTTCGCACTAAAGAGTGGGTTTTTTTAGTGGACAGTGGTGGGCCATGGCATCCAAACAAACAAAGCCATCGCCATCATAAGACCTAGAAACTTGCTCTTTTCAAATCGAAAGCGGAGATTTTCCAGGAACCGTTGTTTTGATGTGGGTTTTCTACGTTCCCACAAAACTGTGGTGTATAGGTAGACATACCGGTGTGCACTTTATATGTCTGTTGGACAGCTAGTAACTGGGAAGCAAGGCAAACAATGCTCTTCATTCCTTTGTTCTTTTTCACCTGACAAGTCTGCATGTGAATTGCTCTGTTTAAGAAAACGCATTGTTGTTTGTTGTTTAGTCGTTTAGTCGTGTCCGACTCTTCGTGACCCCATGGACCAGAGCACGCCAGGCACTCCTGTCTTGCACTGCCTCCCGCAGTTTGGTCAAACTCATGTTCGTAGCTTCGAGAACACTGTCCAACCATCTTGTCCTCTGTCGTCCCCTTCTCCTAGTGCCCTCAATCTTTCCCAACATCAGGGTCTTTTCCAAGGATTCTTCTCTTCTCATGAGGTGGCCAAAGTATTGGAGCCTCAGCTTCACGATCTGTCCTTCCAGGGAGCACTCAGGGCTGATTTCCTTAAGAATGGATAGGTTTGATCTTCTTGCAGTCCATGGGACTCTCAAGAGTCTCCTCCAGCACCATAATTCAAAAGCATCAATTCTTCGGCGATCAGCCTTCTTTATGGTCCAGCTCTCACTTCCATACATCACTACTGGGAAAACCATAGCTTTAACTATACGGACCTTTGTCGGCAAGGTGATGTCTCTGCTTTTTAAGATGCTGTCTAGGTTTGTCATTGCTTTTCTCCCAAGAAGCAGGCGTCTTTTAATTTCGTGACTGCTGTCACCATCTGCAGTGATCAAGGAGCCCAAGAAAGTAAAATCTCTCACTGCCTCCATTTCTTCCCCTTCTATTTGCCAGGAGGTGATGGGACCAGTGGCCATGATCTTGGTTTTTTTGATGTTGAGCTTCAGACCATATTTTGCGCTCTCCTCTTTCACCCTCATTAAAAGGTTCTTTAATTCCTCCTCGCTTTCTGCCATCAAGGTTGTGTCATCTGCATATCTGAGGTTGTTGATATTTCTTCCGGCAATCTTAATTCCGGCTTGGGATTCATCTAGTCCAGCCTTTCGCATGATGAATTCTGCATATAAGTTAAATAAGCAGGGAGACAATATACAACCTTGTCGTACTCCTTTCCCAATTTTGAACCAATCAGTTGTTCCATATCCAGTTCTAACTGTAGCTTCTTGTCCCACATAGAGATTTCTCAGGAGACAGATGAGGTGATCAGGCACTCCCATTTCTTTAAGAACTTGCCATAGTTTGCTGTGGTCGACACAGTCAAAGGCTTTGGCATAGTCAATGAAGCAGAAGTAGACGTTTTTCTGGAACTCTCTAGCTTTCTCCATAATCCAGCGCATGTTTGCTATTTGGTCTCTGGTTCCTCTGCCCTTTCGAAATCCAGCTTGCACTTCTGGGAGTTCTCGGTCCACATACTGCCTAAGCCTGCCTTGTAGAATTTTAAGCATAACCTTGCTAGCGTGTGAAATGAGCGCAATTGTGCGGTAGTTGGAGCATTCTTTGGCACTGCCCTTCTTTGGAATTGGGATGTAGACTGATCTTCTCCAATCCTCTGGCCATTGCTGAGTTCTCCAAACGCATACTTGCGTGAAAAATGTTGCAATTGTTTTGTCTTCTGTTGCTGTAACTTGTGCTACATTTGACTTGAGTGCCTCCAATCCTCTGGCCATTGCTGAGTTCTCCAAACGCATACTTGCGTGAAAAATGTTGCAATTGTTTTGTCTTCTGTTGCTGTAACTTGTGCTACATTTGACTTGAGTGCCTCCCCCTCAATCATTCCCGTTTGTTTGTATGTAAAAAAAAATTCTCTTTCTTTTTATAATTCACAAATTTTAATAAAAACTTTTAAAACAACAGCAACAACAACACCCAGCTCACAGAAAATCTGAAACTTGAACCCATGGCTTCCAAATGGACTCAAAAGGCCCAGCTTAGCCCTCTTTTTAGCAATTAAGTGTCATGAAGGGATCACTTTGTAAAAGAAAAATTTAAAAATCCCCAGAGCTCCAGTCCTAGGAAGCCACAGCAACCTATATACTGGGGATTGCAGAAGAGAAAACAAGTGACGGCAAAGAAAGGGGGATCAAGGTAAATCTTGAGTTATATGCACTGCATAGCAAGAAAGATGAGTCTTCTTAGGCATCTGAAGATTGTCAGTTTTACAACCTCGGAAGGTAAGAAAAGTGGAATGCAAGAAGCATGCACACAAACAACTAGAGCTGTCTCTTCCACATAAGCCTAGCTGATAATATAACATCAAAACCTCTATCTTTTTCCGCAGGAAAATCATATATTCTCCTCTCTCTTCATGATGATTTTGATTCAGTTTCAATACTTTATCCAAGATGATGAATTTGACATTCTTAAAATAACAACAACAACAACAACAACAGCAACAACAACAACAACAACAACTTATACCCCCACCCATCCAGCTGGGTTTCCCTAGCCACTGGGCATCTTCCAACACACATAAAAACAGAACAAAACATCAAACATTAAAAACTTCCCTAAACAGGGCTGCCTTCAGATGTCTTCTAAAAGTCAGATAGTTGTTTGTTTCCTTGACATCTGATGGGAGGGCATTCCACAGGGTGGGTGCCACCACAGAGAAGGCCCTCTGCCTGGTTCCCTGTAATCTCATTTATTGCAGGGAGGGAACCGCCAGAAGGCCCTCGGAGCAGGACCTTAGAACAATGGGGGTTGTTGGAGATGCTCCATTCTTAAAATGGACAAAGCTACATATTTTAATATAGTTCACTAAATTTATATCCTGCTCTTCCTCCCAAAGGAGCCCAGGGCGGCTCCTAAAGGCACATGACTTCCCCTGAAGAATCCTGGGAACTGTAGTTTACCCTTTACATACCGTAGTTGCTACTGTTCTCAGCACCTTTAACAAACGACAGCGGTAAACTGCGGAATGCCCCTCCCTCGGGGTGATCCACCCATAGGGTTGGGGTAGGAAATTTGATTCAGCTTGCATTTAAAGGCAAACCTACCCAATTCACATTCTGCCAAATCACTATGTGGACTGAAAGACAGCTGTCCTTCAAAAGTTGCCCTTTCCTGAATTTTGCAATGCAATTCTCTAGCCAAGTAATGTGTAACCCCCCCAAAAAAATGCATTTAATAAACCGTGCATATAAATATTCAAGAAAATAAAATGCAAAAACACGCTGTATTAAGGCAAATTGCAAAAAGGTTGCACACACGAGAAGCACCAACCCCACAACAAAGACCCCCCAGGAAGCTCATGTATGCAAGAGGAAAAGACTATTGACATCATCCACGGCATATCAGTTTTCTGAATGCATCTCAGTGGCTTCTGTTTGAAATAGTCTGCTAAAGTTGTTGGCACCCATCTGTCTTGCATGACAATGGAGAAGTGAGCCTTTAGGGGCGAGGCCAAACTATTGGGAGATTGCAGCGCTTGCTGTGGCTATAAAGACCAGTGCAAGAGAGACATGTTTTGTTGCAGCTGGGGCAGATGAAGGCAGCCGGTTGTGCTGCTGCAGATGCACCCTGGCGTTTCTTCTCTCTGCGCTCCTCCCAGTGGTCATTCCTCCTCTGGTCACTGCTGTGGATGCAAAATCTGACTCCAGTGTCTCCAGGCACTGCAGTCATTTGCAAGGGATTCCCACACCGCAGGGTTGATGTTGCCAGCCTTCATGTCATGTTTACAGACATCTTTGTGACGCAGATTTGGTTTGCCAATACCTGAAGGAGCGTCTCCACCCCCATCGTTCTGCCCGGACACTGAGGTCCAGCGCCCAGGGCCTTCTGGCAGTTCCCTCACTGTGAGAAGCCAAGCTACAGGGAACCAGGCAGAGGGCCTTCTCGGTAGTGGCACCCGCCCTGTGGAACGCCCTCCCATCAGATGTCAAATAGAAAATCAACTACCAGACTTTTAGAGGACGTCTGAAGGCAGCCCTGTTTAGGGAAGCTTTTAATGTTTAATAAATAATTGTATTTTAATATTTCTGTTGGAAGCCGCCCAGAGTGGCTGGGGAAACCCAGCCAGATGGGTGGGGTATAAATAATAATAATAATAATAATAATAATAATAATAATAATATGTTGTTGTTGTTGTTGTTGCTAATGGGCCTGGTGCCTGAAGCCAGCTGCCTGAACAGACAGGCCTAAATCTGGTATAGCAGGGTACTTCCTTAAATTCTCGATGTAATAAATGAAAGCTACTACTCACCGTTAGAAGGGCACTGTTAATATATTATTTTCCATTCTCTTCTTACAGTTACCATCCCGAGACAAAGAAATAAATCCTCAAAGAAAGGAAGAGCTTTGCCCTTTAATCTCCTGCAATTAATGTTTGCCCCCACTAATGAATCAAGCTTTAGATAAGATTGCTATCTTTGGATTATTAACCTACTGATTGAAGCCTGGAGCGGTACATTTTAAAATGCATCTTTTAAGATGCAAGTTTTAATTACTTATTGACCCCACGATACCTTCTCCAACAGAACGAAGATGCAGTCCATGGGTCACGACATTGGTTTGCAGGACTGGTGACCAATTTATCTGGGCACTGCATTTGTGCTGGGTGCTAGAGCTGCCTATCCTAAGGCAGCCGGGCAGATTCCTGGTTGTGCTCTATCCCCTATAAATAATTTAAGCATATTTAAAGGGGCACGGAACCACCTGGAGAAATAAATCACCACTGCCCAGTCCTGCTGCTGACAACTTAGAAACGCCCCTGTTATGTGACAGAGAGAATCATAGTATCGTAGAGTTGGAAGAGACCACAAGGGCCATCCAGTCCAACCCCCTGCCAAGCAGGAAACACCATCAAAGCATTCTTGACATATGCCTGTCAAGCCTCTACTTAAAGACCTCCAAAGAAGGAGACTCCACCACACTCCTTGGTAGCAAATTCCACTGCCGAACAGCTCTTACTGTCAGGAAGTTCTTCCTAATGTTTAGGTGGAATCTTCTTTCTTGTAGTTTGAATCCATTGCTCCGTGTCCACTTCTCTGGAGCAGCAGAAAACAACCTTTCTCCCTCCTCTATATGACATCCTTTTATATATTTGAACATGGCTATCATATCACCCCTTAACCTTCTCTTCTCCAGGCTAAACATACCCAGTTCCCTAAGCCGTTCCTCATAAGGCATTGTTTCCAGGCCTTTGACCATTTTGGTTGCCCTCCTCTGGACACGTTCCAGCTTGTCAGTATCCTTCTTGAACTGTGGTGCCCAGAACTGGACACAGTACTCCAGGTGAGGTCTGACCAGAGCAGAATACAGTGGTACTATTACTTCCCTTGATCTAGATGCTATACTCCTATTGATGCATCCCAGAATTGCATTGGCTTTTTTAGCTGCTGCATCACACTGCTGACTCATGTCAAGTCTGTGGTCTACCAAGACTCCTAGATCCTTTTCACATGTACTGCTCTCAAGCCAGGTGTCTCCCATCCTGTATTTGTGCCTTTCATTTTTTTTTGCCCAAGTGTAGTACTTTACATTTCTCCTTGTTAAAATTCATCTTGTTTGCTTTGGCCCAGTTGTCTAATCTGTTAAGGTCATTTTGAAGTGTGATCCTGTAGTTGAAGTGTGATCCTGTAGGAAGTAGTTTCCATTAGGCCATTGATGTGACACAACATATTATCATAGGTGTATGTGGGCCAATGACCTAGGACCTTTGGTTATGGACTAGAAACCTATGTGGGCTTTCAGCTGCAGTTGAACACAATGTGGGATATTTAAAATGCAGTCAAACCAACCATTCACATTTTGCTAGATAGGCACATGGTAGGAACTGAAGCTCACAGGCTTTCCCTGTAAACTTGCTAGGGAGTGTCTCCCACTGTGCCCTGAAAGAGGGAGGGCATAGCCATATATTCTCCTACCTGCCAGGGCACAACCTTTCCCCATCTATTTCCACTCTGCCAGCAATGTGCCACATTTTAAGCTAGACTTACGTCATTGATACTGAATTACCATTTTAAGCTTGCCTGGACATAGCTGCTCTACCTGTTACTCTTTGACAAGGATTCTGAATGAGGAAATGTTATTCTTACCTTTTACAAGACTGTTTGTGTGGTTATTGTTTTAAGGGGGGGGGAAGAAAAGGGGAAAATACCGGGAAAATCCAGCCTGCCTTAAAATATCCTAGATTACTTAAGCAAAAAGGCTAATACTAGCCTATCCCAGCTTCCCTTTAAGCTGCAAAGGGATGGCCCTCTGCTGACCTCGCAAACGTGAGGAAGGAAAGATAATATTTTACAAATATATCCTCTCCTAGCATCCATTCACATCCCAACACATAAAATAAAAGGGCAGATCACGGAATGCAGCAGACAAATGAGTGGGGCCATAACCATAGCTGCCAAGTTATCCATTTTTTTAAGGGAAATTCCCTTATGCTGAATAGGCTTCCTCGTGAGAAAAAGAAAAACTTGGCAGCTATGGCCATAACCCATGTTTGATTTCCTGATCTGCTCCAGGAAGCAGTAAGAACAGCATTTGCTGCATGTTTGTGACTGCCCTTTGGTGTATTACTGGTAAGTCTGAGTCCTGCCTTATTTGCATGGTTAGACTGCCGAAACACATTTTGCTGCCTTAAGAATATCTCAGAGGTTCCACCTGAGAATCCACCAGAGGACTCGCTTCAAAACAGGCTTCAGAACTGCACTTCTTCTAGTGAAAGCTGCAATTCTCTCTGTGCGTGTACGTGTCGGGTTAATTTTGCTTGGGTTCCCTCCCCGCTTGCAGTCTCCTGTTGCTAGGGTGTGATAAAATATAATTTCTTGTAGTTCTACCCCTTCTGAAGAAAGTCTCTCCTCGCAAGCACAGAGTCAATAAAGATCTCAAAGCGTTTTGCAAATTAATAGCGCCATTATCTTCTGTATGGAAACAGCCAGCTCCCACAGTGCTCTCTGCTGACTGCAGTCTTAAAACCCCCAGATTCCAGGGTCTGCCACACTCTGCTATCTGCCAGAATTCAGGGCAAGGATATCTCAGAAGGACTGCGGCTCAGTGACTGAGCAATCTGCTCAGTCCAGTCCCCGGCATCTCCAGGGAAGACTTGGAAAGACTCTTGCCCGAATGGAATGTCAACAATATTGATCCAGATATAAGGCAGGTTCCTTTGCTTTCTGTGGGACAATCTGAGATACACTGCAATCTGAGAGACACTCAGGAGGGAGCAAAATCTGCCTCTCATCCCAGATGACTGGCACCAAAGGGGGTGGGCATTTCCTCCCATTGTAAATAGCAGCTTCAGGGGAGCAATCTTCATCAAGAGAATAGCAGGAAAGGGAGAGGATTTGGCTCCCCCTTTTCGGCCTGCTGTGATCCCAATAAATATCTGCCCTCTTCCCCCTCCCCCTCCCCAGAAGCTGCTGGTTGCATTTTCAAAAAACGTAACAATGCATTTAACCTAATATTTAATTTGGCCCTGGGGTGATCAGGGCAGGTTTTTAGACACACTCTGGGGTGCAGTCCTGAGTAGAATCGTAGAATCATAGTGTTGGAAGAGACCACAAGGGCCATCCAGTCCAACCCCCTGCCAAGCAGGAAACACCATCAAAGCATTCCTGACATATGCCTGTCAAGCCTCTGCTTAAAGACCTCCAAAGAAGGAGACTCCACCACACTCCTTGGTAGCAAATTCCACTGCCAAACAGCTCTTACTGTCAGGAAGTTCTTCCTAATGTTTAGGTGGTATCTTCTTTCTTGTAGTTTGAATCCATTGATCCGTGTCTGCTTCTCTGGAGCAGCAGAAAACAATCTTTCTCCCTCCTCCATATGACATCATTTCATATATTTGAACATGGCTATCATATCACCCCTTAACCTTCTCTTCTCCAGGCTAAACATACCCAGTTCCCTAAGCCGTTCCTCATAAGGCATTGTTTCCAGGCCTTTGACCATTTTGGTTGCCCTCCTCTGGACACGTTCCAGCTTGTCAGTATCCTTCTTGAACTGTGGTGCCCAGAACTGGACACAGTACTCCAGAGCAGAATACAGTGGTACTATTACTTCCCTAGATATAAAGAGTATAGCTCTTTATTTTCTCTCATTCAAATGAAAGCTTCCTTTCCCCTATTCCATGGGGTCAGGCAGGCTTGCCGCAATATCAAATGGTTCGAGGGATATAAGGGAGGCCAACAAATAAATGACATTAGAATAAGCCATAAACAGTTCCAAAAGAAAATCATCTAATTTCCAAGCAAAGGGTCTGCTGGTTTCTCTTGAAGGTTTCCAGACTCAAAAGAGAGCAGGGCAATTAAAGGCACAGAAGTCCTGTCATCTATTGAGTCTGGCAACCCTAGAAACTACCTACAGTAGTTCAAACATTTGGAACCAATAGGTGGAACAAAACGCAGCCATCTTTTCCCAGTCCACACTTCTCCAAATTTTGCAATGCAGCTTTCCAATGTGTACAAAAAAGCATGCATCAGAAGTTTGCATCAGAAGACACATATTTCTGGGAGAGCAGAGCTCAGTTCCAGAGGTGGTGATACCTTTTATATATATATTTAATTTATAAGTATTCTTAACCGCTCTTCACCAAGTCGGTGTACAAAGAAATATGCAGTTTTGGGGGAAGCCATCATGGCTGTTTAAAGTGGTGTCATAGTGCCTTGAATGTATTATGGGATGAATGTGGCCATATTGTCTCATTGAGGCAACCCTGCAAGTAAAGGCAGGAACGTGTCAGGCTCAGCATGGGGTGGGGGGGTGGGACATCCATGACCCTCCAAACATTGCTGGGGGCCAACTTGTAGCAGCCCCGGCCAGCATGCCCAGTGGTCAGAGAGGATGGCTCTAGGTGGCAAAACGTCTTTGGCCAGCCCTGTCGTTGTGCTTGTTTATTGTGCTTTGACTGAGTTTGGTTGTAATTATCTTTTTATGGTTGTTCTTCTTTTTAATTAGTGGGAGCTGCTTTGAGGGATTTGGGCTGACAAGCAGCCCAGAAATAAATATGAACGGTATAGATGTTATGTTAATAGGTTCTGGATGAATCACGTACCTCAGTGTTCTGTAGAGCAGGGGCCTCAGCTGACCTTGGGCTCCAGAGAATCACAGAATTGGAGAGTCAGAAGGGACCCTGAAGATCATTAAGCCCAACCTGTAATGCGGAAATATCCCATACGGAAGCGCAACAAGAGAGCCAGTGTGGGGTAGTGATTAAGAGCAGTAGGTTTGAGTCTCCGCTCCTCCGCATGCAGCTGCTGGGTGACCTTGGGCTAGTCACACTTCTCTGAAGTCTCTCAGCCTCACTCACCTCACAGAGTGTTTGTTGTGGGGGAGGAAGGGAAAGGAGACTGTTAGCCGCTTTGAGACTCCTTCGGGTAGTGATAAAGCGGGATATCAAATCCAAACTCCTCCTCCTCCTCCTCCTCCTCCTCCTCCTCCTCCTCCTCCTCCTCCTCCTCCTCCTCCTCCTCCTCCTCCTCCTCCTCCTCCTCCTCCTCTTCTTCTTCTTCTTCTTCTTCTTCTTCTTCTTCTTCTTCTTCTTCTTCTTCTTCGCACTAAGAACCCACACAAGTACAGCCAAACACCTGAGTATTTTGGCCTGGCTGGAATGCATCCTTGCACTCCCATCATGTCTTGTTTGCCTGGATGGAGAATGAGATGCAGCTATGTGTAGAAACTAGCCTATGGCACAAAGGCAAAATTTTATTTGTTGATCTGCCAACTCCCCCCCCCCACCTCCAACCACCACTGGCATAAGGTCCCCAGAAGGCTGCCCTCATGCAGAAAACATTTTCTCAAGCTTTCCATACCAGGAGATTTTCTTGCCATCCCTGCACCCCTGTTCCAAAATCACCTACAGAAGACTGTTCTTTTCTAATAATAATAATAATAATAATAATTTATTATTTATACCCCGCCCATCTGGCCGGGTTCCCCCAGCCACTCTGGGCGGCTTCCAAAAAAAACAGAAATTCTAAAATACAGAAATCCATCAAACATTAAAAGCTTCCCTAAACAGGGCTGCCTTGAGATGCCTTCTAAAGGTCTGGTAATTGTTCTCTTTGACCTCTAGTGGGAGGGCATTCCACAGGGTGGGTGCCACTACCGAGAAGGCCCTCTGCCTGGTTCCCTGTAACTTGGCTTCTCGTAATGAGGGAACCGCCAGAAGGCCCTCGGAGCTGGACCTCAGTGTCCGGGCAGAACGATGGGGGTGGAGACGCTCCTTCAGGTATACCGGACCGAGGCCGTTTAGGGCTTTAAAGGTCAACACCAACACTTTGAATTGTGCTCGGAAACGTACTGGGAGCCAATGTAGGTCTTTTAGGACCGGTGTTATGTGATCTCGGCGGCCGCTCCCAGTCACCAGTCTAGCTGCCGCATTCTGGATTAGTTGTAGTTTCCGGGTCACCTTCAAAGGTAGCCCCACGTAGAGCGCATTGCAGTAGTCCAAGCGAGAGATAACTAGAGCATGCACCACTCTGGAGAGACAGTCAGTGGGCAGGTAGGGACTCAGCCTGCGTACCAGATGGAGCTGATAAACAGCTGCCCTGGACACGGAGTTGACCTGTGCCTCCATGGACAGCTGTGAGTCTAAAATGACTCCCAGGCTGCGCACCTGGTCTTTCAGGGGCACAGTTACCCCATTCAGGACCAGGGAGTCCTCCACACCCGCCCGCCTCCTGTCCCCCACAAACAGTACTTCTGTCTTGTCAGGATTCAATCTCAATCTGTTAGCCGCCATCCATCCTCCAACCGCCTCCAAGCACTCACACAGGACCTTCACCGCCTTCACTGGTTCTGATTTAAAAGAGAGGTAGAGCTGGGTATCATCAGCATACTGATGGACACCCAGCCCAAACCCCCTGATGATCTCTCCCAGTGGCTGCATATAGATGTTAAAAAGCATGGGGGAGAGGACAGAACCCTGAGGCACCCCACAAGTGAGCGCCCAGGGGTCTGAACACTCATCCCCCACCACCACTTTCTGAACACGGCCCAGGAGGAAGGAGCGGAACCACTGCATGACAGTGCCCCCAGCTCCCAAGCCCTCTAGACGGTCCAGAAGGATGTTATGGTCGATGGTGTCAAAAGCCGCTGAGAGATCCAGCAGAACAAGGAAACAGCTCTTACCTTTGTCCCTAGCCCGCCGGAGATCATCGACCAGTGCGACCAAGGCAGTTTCAGTCCCATGATGAGGCCTGAATCCTGACTGGAAGGGATCCAAACGGTCCGCTTCTTCCAGGCGTGCCTGGAGTTGTTCCGCAACCACTCGCTCAATCACCTTGCCCAAGAATGGAAGATTTGAGACTGGGCGATAGTTGGCCATATTGGCCGGATCTAAAGATGGTTTTTTAAGAAGCGGTTTAATAACCGCCTCTTTCAGCGGGTCTGGGAAGGCTCCCTCATGGAGAGAAGCATTTACCAACCCGCGAAGCCCATCGCCCAGCCCTTCCTGGCTAGCTTTTATAAGCCAGGATGGGCAAGGATCAAGGAGACAGGTGGTTGGTTTCATTCGTCTAAGCAGCCTGTCCACATCCTCGGAGGTAACAGATTGAAATTGATCCCACAAAACTTGACTAGACAGGACTCTAGCACTCCCCCGCCCCGGCCCTGCTCCCACGGTGGAGTCTACCTCTTCCCGAATCTGAGCGACTTTATCTGCAAAAAACTTTGCAAAATCATTGCAGGAGATCATGTGGCCCGTACTGGGCCCGGATGGAGCAGGTGGTTCCGCTAAATTGTGAACCACCTGGAAGAGTCTCCTGCTGCTGTTTTCTGCAGATGCGATGGAGACGGTGAAGAAGGTCCTCTTCGCCGTCGCCATTGCCACTTGGTAGGCTCGAAGTTGAGCTCTAGCCCGTGTCCGGTCTGATTCAAAATGAGTTTTCCGCCACCGGCGCTCTAGCCGTCTCAACGACTGTTTCATTGCCCTCAGCGCCGGGGAAAACCACGGGGCTGTCCAGGCTCCATGCAATCTGAGAGGGCGCTTCGGAGCCAGACAGTCAATAGCGCTGGTTAACTCCGCATTCCAGCGGGCCACCAGGGAATCAGCTGAAAGGCCATCGACATGGGATAAAACATCCCCTACCACTCTTTGGAAGCCAATTGGATCCATTAAGTAGCGGGGGTGGACCATCCGAATCGGTCCCACCTCCCTGCAGAGGGAAAGGGTTGCGGAGAAGTCCAGTTGCACCAGAAAGTGATCTGACCATGGCACTTCTTTTGTTTCGCTTTTACTTAATGTCAGATCACCAACATCCATAGAGGTAAACACCAAGTCCAAGGCATGTCCGCGGCTATGAGTTGGGCCAGACTTATTCAGGGACAGCCCCATGGTGGCCATGCTTTCCACGAAGTCCCGAGCGGCTCCTTGTAAGGTCGTGTCGGCATGGATGTTAAAATCCCCTAAGACAACCAAGCTAGGTGTCTCCAGGAGCACATCCGACACGACCTGAAGCAGCTCGGGCAGGGAATCCTTGGTGCAGCGGGGATTTCGGTACACCAAAAGGAATCCTGTACTGCCTCTATTGCCCAACTTCCAGAACATGCACTCAGAGAACTGGGTCTTCCCAATAGGACGCCTGGTGCAAACTAATGACTTCCTAAAAATCACTGCAACCCCCCCTCCCCGCCCAGATGGCCTGGGTTGCTGTGCATAAGAGAAACCTGGTGGGCAAGCAGCGCCAAGAACGGGCCCATCGGCTTCCTCCAACCAGGTCTCTGTCACACATGCCAGGTCAAATCCTCCATCCACAATCAGGTCGTGAATGGCGGTGGTCTTATTCATCATCGACCTGGCATTGCACAGCAGCACCTTCAGGTCATGTGGGTATCCCTTGCTGATTCCAATATCCGTCCGGTCAGGACCAGACCTGGAGGCAGGGATAGTCCTCAGACAACGACTAAGTCTGCCTCCTCGGTAATGACATGGTCTGGTCTTAGCGTAACTCCTCCTCCTACCCGTGACCACTGAGATCGGTTGTTCCAGTGCACACCCCCCTGTGGAATCTGCCCCAGCCATTTTGCTTGCTGGGACCCCCTCCCGGGCAGCCCTGACCCCTCCCCTTAAAAACAAAATAAAACCTCTGTAAAAAACAGCAAAGAACTCAACAAAAGAAGAACACAAAAAAGACAATAAAACAATAAAACCAAAAACAATAAAAATTACAAATACACTAAAATTTAACAGATTCCCACACCCAACTAAAAATCCCTCCCACCTACCACCCCAAACACAATAAAACAATAAAACCAAAAACAATAAAAATTACAAATACACTAAAATTTAACAGATTCCCACACCCAACTAAAAATCCCTCCCACCTACCACCCCAAAGAAGATAAAAACATTAAAAATTCTTTAAAAAGCATTTTAAAAAGGACTCTGTGCTGTTTCAAGTTCCCCTGGGCAGCACCAGCAGCAGAGCGGCGGCAGCAGTCCTGTATGAGGCCTTCCAGGCCCCGCCCTAGACCAGGTGGAAGGAGGCAGGGACAGGGCCTGTGGGCACTCACAGCAGGAGAGAGTCCTGGGCAGCACCAGCAGCAGAGCAGCGGCAGCAGTCCTTTATGAGGCCTTCCAGGCCCCGCCCTAGACCAGGTGGAAGGAGGCAGGGACAGGGCCTGTGGGCACTCACAGCAGGAGAGAGTCCTGGGCAGCACCAGCAGCAGAGCAGCGGCAGCAGTCCTTTATGAGGCCTTCCAGGCCCCGCCCTAGACCAGGTGGAAGGAGGCAGGGACAGGGCCTGTGGGCACTCACAGCAGGAGAGAGTCCTGGGCAGCACCAGCAGCAGAGCAGCGGCAGCAGTCCTTTATGAGGCCTTCCAGGCCCCGCCCTAGACCAGGTGGAAGGAGGCAGGGACAGGGCCTGTGGGCACTCACAGCAGGAGAGAGTCCTGGGCAGCACCAGCAGCAGAGCAGCGGCAGCAGTCCTTTATGAGGCCTTCCAGGCCCCGCCCTAGACCAGGTGGAAGGAGGCAGGGACAGGGCCTGTGGGCACTCACAGCAGGAGAGAGTCCTGGGCAGCACCAGCAGCAGAGCAGCGGCAGCAGTCCTTTATGAGGCCTTCCAGGCCCCGCCCTAGACCAGGTGGAAGGAGGCAGGGACAGGGCCTGTGGGCACTCACAGCAGGAGAGAGTCCTGGGCAGCACCTTTGATTTATTTGCCATGCTTGTTTGTTGATATGCATCTTTTGATTTATTTGCCATGCTTGTTTGTTGATATGCATCTTTGCATTTATATATATTCTGCTGTTGGTGCATCCTTTTTATTTATTATGATACTTATGGAATCATAGAAGCTTAGAGTTGGAATAATCAATTCCAAGCATTCCTGCAATGCAGGAATCTCAGCTAAAGCACCCATGACAGATGGCCATCTAACCTCTGCTTAAAAACCTCCAAGGAAGGAGAGTCCACCACCTTCTGGGAGTCCCTTCCTCTGTCAGCTATTAAGTTATTCCTTACTAGTGTCATTCAGCCCGTTAAATAAACGGGCGCTAGAACACATATGAGAGGAGTGCCGGTGCTGCTCTCGTGCCTGCTGAGCCACCTGGGTGGCCTCTTGGTGGCGGCGGCGGTGGGGCAGGCCCAGGTGGAGGTGCTACTCTTGCTGCCTCCCCTGCTGCCGCCACCGCCCAAAGAACAGCCAGCGCAGCAGGCTGAGGGAAGCGGCCCGGCAGCAGCTACACTCTGCAGGGCGCACTGCTGGGCAGGCCCGGCCTGGAGCCAGAGCACAGGGAGAAGCGGTCCCAGGAAGAGGGCGAGGAGGAGGCGGAGGAGGAGGAAGCTATCCAGGGCAGCCTCGTCCTGGTGAGCGGCAGCCCCACGACGACCTCCCCTGATTTCACGGGCCGCGGGCGGGGGAGAGAGGCATGCGGGCGGCGGCGAGTGGTCCAGGAGCTGCACCCACCTCCCCAGCGCCGCCTCCCTCACCGCTCCGTCCTCCGAGGGCAGACGGGAGAGATGCGGCGCTAGAACATATGTGAGAGGAGTGACGGGGCCGCGGCCTTCCCTCCCTCTCTGTGCTCGGCCGCGGGGCGTGCCGGGAATGCTGAGCGCAGAGAGGGAGGGAAGGCCGCGGCCCCACCGTCCCTCTCACGGGCCAGGGAGGGTTGTCAGTAGGAGGCAGCGGCAGACCAAGATGGCGGCATCGGGCTCCTCCAGCTGCGGGAGCTGGACCGGGATCCTCCTTGTCATCTTGCTGCTGGTCACCGGGGGGGAGCATAGGGGGGGAAGGAAAAGGAAGCAGCCTCCTCTTCATGCTTTAGCGCAAGCGCAGGGAGGCGCTGTCCGAACGGGAGCGGCGGTTGGCGGCCACAGGTAAACGGTAGGCAGAGGGGTGGGGGTGGGGAGAGCGTGCGCGTGTGTGTGCGTCCAGTCTCTGCGTCCAATCCCTGTGTCCGTGGGGCACATGCGCAGTAGCGTGGACACAGGGACACAGGGACTGGACGCAGAGACACAGGGACTTTATTATATAGGATATTGAGTCGAAATCTCATTTCTTGCAACTTGAATCCCTTGGATCGGGTTGTAGCCTCTGGAGCAGGAGAAACCATCTTCCCCCAGCTTCCATGTGACAGACCTCGAGATATCTGAAGATGCTTATCATATCTCCTCTCAAAATGAAAAAATAAAAAATTGTCCAGTAGCACCTTATAGACCAAATAAGTTTGGTCTAAGCTTTCGTGTGCATGCACACTTCTTCAGATACCTTATGAATTCTTCATGTATACATGCACACGAAAGCTTGTACCAGAACAAACTTAGTTGGTCTATAAGGTGCTGTTGTTTAGTCATTTAGTCGTGTCCGACTCTTCGTGACCCCATGGACCAGAGCAAGCCAGGTGCTACTGGACAATTATTATTTTTTCTAAGTGCGTCAGACCAACACGGCTACCTACCTGAATCTATATCTCCTCTCAGTCCATCACATGCCCAACTCCCTCAACTGCTCCTTCTAAGGCTTTGTATTCTACTTTTCCTCCAAAAAGCCCAAGGCGCTTTATATGGTTCTCCCTCTCTCTGGTTTATCCCCACAACAGCCCTGTAGTGTAGGTTAGGTTGAGGGATTGCTGTTCAATCGTGTCTGTGCGTGTTCTATCCTTCGGTTGCTGCACTGAGCATTTCTGAAGCTGGAAGGGTGAAGAATATGTTGTCTAATAAATGAATAAGTTATAAACGGACCCCTAACTTTGCATCGCCTCAAGCCCTATGGACACGGCGTATTCTTTTTGGACAAAAGGAACGGGCTTTGTTCCTGCAAGCAAATGCCTGGCCCAGCTTCCTCTCAGCCCCTGCCCCTGCATCTTTTGCATTCAGATCACAGGCATGTTAACCTTGGCTTTATTTCTGGTGCAGGCTATAATGTACCACTTTCTGCTGCCACAGTAATGACCCTGGATGGTGACAGGCAGGCTGTGGAGCTCGCAGGATGCCCTAGGAAAACTAAACCAATTTACTAGCAGAGCTGCTCCATCTCGGGAGGATCTGGGATCGTTTTCTGCCACTTCCTCGCGACTTCTCTTATTATATCCTGAGCGTTATATGGCTCTGCGGCTGCATAACTTACCAGATACAGATGGATTCTCAAGCACAGGTAGGCGTACGTGCGCCAAGGAAGTCATTTAAGGGAATCTCCGCTTGTTGCTCTTATGATGACGCAGTCTCTGCCTGGCAGGCCCGCAAGGATGTGCTGGAGCCCGAGGAAATATTGCAGGGCCCTCCCAAGCTCAGACGGCTCCTCTTCTCACTTTTATACCAATGTGGTCCACCTACATGCACTCATGAGTGCATTCCCACACACACCAGTACATTTTGGCACCTGAGGCAACCCCCCCCAAAAAAATGGCTTATCCCTCCCTGCAAGGGAAGAAGGGATGAGTGAAGGAACAAGGATCAGGAACGGGGGGGGGGGACAACAACATCGGGGTGTGCTGTCCCTGGGGATCCTGCCACCGGAGGCCGTTGCCTCACTTGGTCTCATGTGTGGGCCGGCCCTACAGAGACTGACACACACACACACACACAGAGAGAGAGAGAGAGAGAGAGAGAGAGAGAGAGAGAGAGAGAGAGAGAGAGAGAGAGAGAAAGTTGCTCACGCACTTGCAACATGCTGACTAACACTCTCTCTTCAGACGCTGCATCAGTACAGATTATTGCAGATTAAATGAACACATCCAGGAGTTCCAACTTGGCCAAGCGACTGGGTACTGAAATTTGTGGGTGCCAATTCATGGGGAATGTTGTGGATGCTCAGGCACCCAGGCCCTCAGGGAGTTGGCACCTAAGAACCTGCAGCAGGCGGAAAAGATTTGCAACTGGGGTGGGAGGAGCTTGAGCAGCAACTCCCGGTGTAAGAATAATGGCACTTAGGTACAAAATGTGACCCTGTTTTACCCTGTGACATGTTGGTGGATGTGAGGATGTTCTGATGGTAAGAGGTGACTGTACCACTTCAGACTTCTTCGGGTGTGTGGTGGGGTGTTGAATGCTTCCCCATTGGCTTGTTTTTGCTTGTTTGCTTGCTTTTGTTTGTTTCCTTGCATATAGGAATAAGATGCCTTTATTTTCATTGGAGGAATATTGGAGGGTATGGACTCCTCAACCCTCCAGACTGCATTTGTGGGGGAGAATCTGCTGTGCCAATAGCATCTGCCCCACTGAGAGATGGACACCATTAGATTTCACCTGTCATGTTTGAACAGCTCGTTATGAGCAATATAACAAAAACCCAGGAACTCCAATATTGAAATATTGTGACATTAACACTGAATAATTAGAGCTGTCATGCAGTTGTCAAATATCCAGGATGGCACTTCAAGCGGATTGTTTCTGTGCTGTACAAATCAATCGTAAATAGAGTGTGTTTTGAAGAGGAGGCAAGAGTGGCAGGCAGGCAGATAGGAACAAAGTCCTTATTGAGGTATGTCAAGAATGGAAGCCACGTAGTCTGGGCTTGGGGTGAATCTTGGTTATCCACGCCCCTGATCTCAGGCGGATGGGGTGCCAAATCTCTGAGAACTAGCTCTCAAACGTGCAGCCCCGTTGCCAGTTCCTACTTTTGTTCTGTTTCTAATCAAGCTGCCACCAGCATGAATGAGATAAGACCCCTAAGGAAAACGTTAGTTTGCAGAGCCTACCAAATGGAAAAAGAAGAGGCGATAAAATTGCTACCGTGCTTTGTCAGCTGCACTGATTCCTTGTTTATTTCCAGGCCTAGTTTAAGGTGATGGTTTTAACTTTTCTTAATGAGCTGGAAGCAGGTGACCTGGAATTTCACCTCCACCCTACATATAAACTGTCTGGGTCCAGATCCTCATCAGAGGGCTTGCTCTGAGTGCTGTTGTTGGCTTGAGAGAGGGCCTTGTTGGTGTTGGCACACCAGTTATGGAGTTGTTTCCCTTGCAACCCCTTTATGATGTTTTCAGCACATTTTAATTTACCCAGGAACTCGTAAATAATTTGTGCTTTTACAATCTGGGCTTTTCCATTCGATTTTTTTTTTACTGTATACCAGGCATTGCAAATCGTAGGGAGAAGCTCTTTGAACTTTCCCCCTCTTGGTCTCCTAGTCTTGCATCCAATGAAATATAGTCATGTTTAAGCAGGACCAGGGGATTTGTATAATGTAGGACAGGCACGTCCAACAGGTAGATTGTGATCTACCAGTAGATCACTGGATGTCTGTGCTAGATCACTGGCACCCCTAAAAAAAGCTCACCCAAAATTTTCCTCCTCCCTACAAAAAGCTGACCTGAAGCCCTAAACAAAAATGGGCCTCCCTCCCTCCTAAAAGAAGCTCAACAAGTTTGACCTAAACGCCAAAAAACAGGGCTTCCCTTCCTTAAAAAAAACTCAACAGCTTTGACCTGAACCCCCCAAAAGGAGGTAGATCACTCCCAGTTTTTAACTCTGTGAGTAGATCAGGGTCTCTTGGGAGATGGCCACCCCTGATGTAGGAGATGCTGAACCAGGAACAAACAGTCTCTTGTGTATTGTGGAAAACTCAGGCCTTTTGTCTTAGGAAGTACCCGGCAAGCAGATGTTGGCTCCCCATTTTGCATAGACATGCTGTTAATTGTTTTCCCCCCCTGCTAGGGAAAACAATTAGGCTGCTCTCTATTAATCGTACAGTATTATAACTTTGCATTTTTTTCTATTACTTTTTTTTTTTTGCAAGCTGCCCGGAGAACACATTCCTTCAGTAGCCATGCAAATATAATTAAATAATAAACCAACATTAAAGGCAGGCAGGGGATATTTTCTGCTACGTTATTTCTTTTCTTTCTTTCTTTTTTAAATACATTTTTATTGGGTTTCTTTGTTATAACAAATTGCCAATACCGTACAATTATCCAAATTTTATATTTTACAATCCCCACCCTCCCATTGACTTCCCTCATCTTCCCTTTCTGGTTTATTACATTACTTGTTATCTTCTGCATGTTAAATAACTATACATGTTGTTACGCTGTCTTTCATCACATTCTGTTTAAATAAAGTTGTGAATGTTTATTCAAAACCTGCCAATGAGTCAGTCTCTTTTTGTTGTTTCTGTAGGTAAGTTGTGAAAGGTCCCCATTCTTTTTTAAAAGCCACTCTTGCCCTTTTCATGTAATTTGTCTGTAAAGCTTGCTAATTATGCATAATTCATCAATTTTTATTGCCATTGTTCCTTCGTTGCTCCTTCTCCTGTTTTCCAGCCCTGGGCTAACAAAACTCTTGCCGCTGTTGTGGAATACATAAATATTTTCCATTTTTCTTTTGGCAGATCTTGACCTGAAATACCCAGCATTGCTATGTTATTTCTGTGGTCATATTGAATGCCCACCTCCAAAAATTGTGCAACCTGTGGCCATGCCCACCACATAGGAATGTGGGGTGAGGGTGTGCCCCTGTGCATCCCTCCAGCATTTGGGTGAGAGATTCCCACTGCTCATAGCTGCCAAGTCTCCCGTATTCCCCGGGAAACCCCTGTTTTTCCAGCTGCCCCCAGCCAAAAAAAACGGATTTTTTTGTTTCTTCCTGGTTTATTCTGGCGCGGCGGCCATTTTGGAACTGAGCGGAGCATGCTCAGAAGCGACTTTTGATGCTGCTTTGCCCAGTTCCAAAATGGCTGCAGCGCGACTTCTGGTGCGGCGGCCATTTTGGAACAGGGCAGAGCAGCATCAAAAGTCGCTTCTGAGCATGCTCCGCCCAGTTCCAAAATGGCGGCAGTGCTACTTCCGGTCTGCTACTTCCGGTCCAGTCCCTTATTTCTCAGGCCGGAACTTGGCAGGTATGCCACTGCTATGGCATGAAGTTTTGCTGGTATTAAGTGCCATCTGGTCACTAGCTTCTGAAAGGACTCCCATTGCTACCAATATGGTATTAAATAACTGCTTGGTCCACAGAGCACCCAAGATGCATTTGAACCCACTGGACACGTACTGTATAAAAATGCTAAATTATATTCATAATGGAAATGCCCGATGCAAACTTGTGCATCAATTTGTTCTTGGGTAGCATATCGCCACCCTTTATTTTCAGCCTTGGCTATGAAAATATCATCAACGCCACCGGCAATAAATAAATAAAAAGAACATCCCTAGAGTGGCACAATTATTGCTACAAATGTTACTGATAAGCACTGATGAAGTGCAAGGAAATCATTTTAGGAAATAGAGCAAGCATAAATGCCAGAGCCCATTATCTTGTGCCATTGCGTCGGAATCATGCCTATTTATTGCATTTTAAAAAAAACAAAAGCCCGGCTTCAACTTTGCCAGTGCGAGGAAATCCTTTTAAAATATCACACATCCCTTTAAAACAGGGGTCAGCAAACTTTTTCAGCAGGGGGCCGGTCCACTGTCCCTCAGACCTTGTGGGGGGCCGGACTAATTTTTTTGGGGGGGGAGTGAACAAATTCCTATGCCCCACAAATAACCCAGAGATGCATTTTAAATAAAAGTACATATTCTACTCATGTAAAAACACACTGATGTCTGGACCGCCCGCGGGCTGGATTTAGAAGGCGATTGGGACAGATCTGGCCCCCGGACCTTAGTTTGCCTACCCATGCTTTAAAATATCATACAGTACATCGTATTAGCATGCAGGCATTATGCACTCCCTAATTCCACACTAACATCCAGATTTTCCACACTAACTACAGCTGGCAAGCATGACCAATAGGCAGGGGTGATGGAATTTGAAAGGCAGTTGCACCTGGAGGATGACCCTGCTGTTGTATTATTATTATTATTATTATTATTATTATTATTATTATTATTATTATTCTGCCCTACACCCATAGATTTCAGGATGGTTCACAACATAAAATTACAATATAAAAAACGCAAAATACATAATAAAAATAATAACTAAGACAACCCAATAATCCCCTCTACAACAACACATTCAAAAGGGCATCGAATGTCAATCAGCCAAGGACTTGGTTGAAGATGAGGAGCCACCACAGAAAAGGCCCTTTCTCATGTTGCCACCCTCTGGACTTCCCATGGGGGAATCACATGAAGGGCAGTCCACCATTGGAAGACAGACTATGTTCCTTGGAAAAGCATATATCTATGTAGATTTATGTTGAGAGGCCACTATTAAGGTGTCACACAAACAGCCTCTCAAATGGGAGAAGAAAGAAAAGGCAATATGTCATATTTCTCATTTACTTTTCTGTTCACAAACCAGACTGGCCGTCCCTCCCCTTCTCATTCCACCACCCAGCAGAAACCTCATTAAGAAATCCTTTTTTTCCCCAACCCCGCCGTGTGCCTTCTCCCTAAGGGAGTTTTAGTGCCATAACTCAAGGGAGCTTTCAAGTCTTATATTACTTCTGTTTTGATTTATCTCACGCCCTGTTCACAGCAGCCCAGGGCAAAGCACAGCGTGCTTAAAAGCTGAGAAAATATCAAATGTGAATCCTAAGCGTATCCTATCATTGACAATCATTTATAAGGGCAATTATATTATGCAGAATGCTTTATAACCTGACATTTAGGCTGCTGACAAATCGGCAAAGGACACTGCCAGTGTTCCCGTTTCGCAAACAATGCTCTTCCCAGGCACCACATACACCACCAGCGATACAAAGACTGCAGTCGGATATGCACTTAAAGTTGGATGAGACATCAATAGGTCATCTAACGCAACCTGCTTGCAAGAAACCCATTCCTCCAGTATCTCTGACAGGTTGACTCTGTTTCAAGACCACTAAGTAAGGAACTGACTGCAATGCAGTCCTGCGTTATGCCAGCTTGCCAGTTTACGATTGCTCAGGACTCTGGTCTTCCCACCCTAGCAAGGCAGAGAGGTCATGTCTTCCCTTCAGCATACAAACTGTAGAAAGGGTTCATTTGGCTGGGAGGTGGGGACAGCCTTTCACGACTTCCAAAAGGCATCATGTTCCCCTTTCTGTCTGTCTGGGGAATGACTAAAAGCGACCTGAGTCAGGAGAGCTTTTAAAAGACGAACTGTTGCCGACAGTTCACCTCCAGGTTTTGCAGGAGGGATTCAATTGCCTACCAGAAAGTTAGGGTTGTGCGGTTGCAGTGCTCCCAAGTGCACTGGTGCATCAAATCAGCATTTCTTTCAAAGGCAGACATTTTTGCATTTAGAAAATGGATAGGGGTATTCGCTAAAAAGCGACGCGGGTGGTGCTGTGGGTTAAACCACAGAGCCTAGATCTTGCTGATCAGAAGCTCGGCGGTTTGATTCCCCACAACGGGGTGAGCTCCTGTTGCTTGGTCCAAGCTCCTGCCAATCTAGCAGTTCGAAAGCACGTCAAAGTGCAAGTAAATAAATAGGTACTGCTGCAAGCGGGAAGGTAAACGGCGTTTCCGTGCGCTGCTCTGGTTTCGCCAGAAGCGGCTTAGTCATGCTGGCCACATGACCTGGAAGCTGTATGCCGGCTCCCTCGGCCAGTAACGCGAGATGAACACCGCAACCCCAGAGCCGGTCACGATTGGACCTAATGGTCAGGGGTCCCTTTACCTTTTCGCTAAAAAAAGTGCGGAATAAATTACTGGTTGATCCTTCATGCAATCAAATCAGGACAAATACTCACCGTCATAAATGGCAATAATTTTAGATGCATTCAGTTGACATGCCAGTGCGCATGTTCTTTTGGACCCAGAGGAGGGAGGAATGTGGGCAGGAGTGTAAAAGGGCGTAATGGGGTGGAACAGGATTACGCATGCTCTGCTTATGCAGAGAGGCCAGTAATGGAGCCCCCGTGGAAAATGGCTGGTACCTGTAACCTTCCCAGAAACAATCAGACCAAATGCTCAATAAAGAGCAGGTATTGCATAAGCGGGGCCGGTCCACCCATGAGGTGAAGTGAGGTAACTGGAACGGGGGGGGGGGGCGGGAGCCCGATGTCAGTCTTCATTCCCCTCTTGTTCCTGTTGTAGAACTTCCCTCACCTCTTCTTCCCTGGCAGTGAGGGGGTGCCATTTTGGGGTTCGCCTCAGGTGCCAAAATGTCTCGGGCCGACCCTGTGTACAAGCAAAACCAGGTCATTTGGATGAGCCCCCAGTCCATTGCCCCTCAACCCCACCTGACTAGCGTTGCGAGGGAGGGGGGAGCCGTGAGAGCGATGCAGACCCCCAAAACAGCCCCAGATCGAGCATTCTGAATTTTATTTTTCTGTTGAAAGCCGCCCAGAGTGGCTGGGGAAACCCAGCCAGATGGGCGGGGTATAAATTATAAATTATTATTATTGTTATTATTACACCAGAGGAGACCAGAGGTCTGTAGGCAAGTAGCTGCCATAGGGTAGCTAGATCTGAATGGTTCATTTGCTTTCCTGCTCCTTTCCCCCTTGTGGCTCTAATGGTTGTTGGACTCTTGCATGATTTGTGCCAGATTCAGGGAGATATACACCCTTCATTTGGCTTTGTTTGATGTGTTGTGACAAAGAAATCAAGTTTCCCTTGGCTCTTAGGAGAGATGGGAAAGTTGGAGACCTCCCTAATAGGTGTTTTCCTTGCAACCCTTAGCCCAAAGTTAGAGGGAACCTAAGTGGGGTGAGAGCCCTCTTATGGTGGGGGCAGCTTTCCAGGCTCTGAGTCACAGCAGCAGGTCTACATTTTTGGGGTCATGAAGCTTGAACTGTTATGGGGGCCCTTTTGCAACCAGCAACAAGGTCGGGGTAACCACTGTCTACCATACAGATCGGCATAGAAAGCTCTATGTGGGGCTACCTTTGAAGGTGACCCGGAAACTACAACTAATCCAGAATGCGGCAGCTAGACTGGTGACTGGGAGCGGCCGCCGATACCACATAACACTGGTCCTGAAAGACCTACATTGGCTCCCAGTACGTTTCCGAGCACCATTCAAAGTGTTGGTGCTGACCTTTAAAGCCCTAAATGGCCTCAGTCCAGTATACCTGAAGGAGCATCTCCACCCCCATCATTCTGCCCGGACACTGAGGTCCAGTACCGAGGGCCTTCTGGCGGTTCCCTCATTTTGCAATTTTTCCTGAATTTTTCAAGCCCTATTGACATCAGAGCTCCGACATTAAAAAAATTAAAAAAAGTTATGAGAGAAAAAGTAAAAGGGGGGGAGTGGCAAAAATACAATAAGAAGGATACAGGTGAAACTCAGAAAATTAGAATATCATCAAAAAGTGCATTTATTTCAGTAATGCAACTTATTATTTTTTATTTTTATTTTAATTTTTACAAATGCTTTCTGTTGTAAATTCCAGTAATAAAACAAATAGTTACAATAATACAAAAAAATAAACATTGCTATTACATTTCATTAATTACATTCCATTTATAATTGAACCGCCTAACGACAAATAATTACAATTGCAACAAATAAAGGCTTGATCTATCTTGCTTTGCATGTCATGCATCACTCTCATATATTGGTTTCACCTTTTAAGTTGCGTTACTGAAATAAATGCACTTTTCGGCGATATTCTAATTTCCCAAGTTTCACCTGTAATCAGTGACAGAAGAACCTGCTTGGTTTTATTTTGAAGGATTAAGTTAGTTTATTAAGGAAAGGGGACAAAGATTATGTTCAATTACATTGTCCTTTCCAAATGAGCAGACCCACTTTGCCTTTCGTCTATTGACGACTTCTTGGCTGAAAGCTTATGGCAACATTTTGCCATTTGAAAACACACTCACACACAGGCTATGCCAATGCATTCCCAGAGAGCAGAACATTCTCCACTGCAGGTCTTCCAGATTTTTGCTGTCAGAGCCCAAAGCTCAACCTGACACTAATGAGAGGGTCTGATGGGTGAGCGTTCAGATTGTGTCTGTTATGCAGTCGTTTATTATGGTTTCCCTGTGAAGTTGTGACACAAAATCATAGCATCCAGCCCTTTTAACTTCGCAGCGGCTTCTACGAGCCCCGACATTTTATTCCTCTCATTGAAGATCCTTGTCAAGGGGAAAGGATGGCTATAATGATAGCAAAGCACACAAGACTGCATGCAGAAGGCCTCAAAACACACAAAGGCTCTCATTTGCAAGGAAGAAATATATTTTTATTCAAGCAAGAAGTGGCGCCGGCTGAGCAGTAGACACAGCCCTCAGGAGTCATAGTTCAGGAGCACAAGAAGCAGCATAGCTGCCAAGTCTCCCGTATTCCCCGGGAAACCCCTGTTTTCCCAGCTGTTCCCAGCTGAAAAAAACGGATTTTTTTGTTTTCCCCCGGTTTATTCTGGCGTGGCGGCCATTTTGGAACAGGGCAGAGCAGCATCAAAAGTCGCTTCTGAGCATGCTCTGCCCAGTTCCAAAATGGCGACAGCGCTACTTCCGGTCTGCTACTTCCGGTCCAGTCCCTTATTTCTCAGGCAGGGACTTGGCAGGTATGAGAAGCAGCTCAGATCTGGGAGGAAGCAGCGAAGATGTCCCAACAAGTTGCCATGCCATGCCTGGGACAGGTAGAGACATGGCTGCCAACCTGGTTGTGTATTTGCAAGGGAAAGCAGACTTTGGCTCTACTTCCCATTAACTGATGGATCGTAAAGACAAAGCCTGTTGGATTGGCTGCGTGTAGTTCTTTGAAGTCCCAACTTGGGGACCTCAAAGTGCCTAGTCACCTGGCATCATTGTGCTATCAGGTGACAGATAGGTAGGCAGTCACACTGATCCTGATAAGGATCGGGCCCGCAGAGCCAGAAAGGGTCCCCCACTGCTGTTCTATGTGGAAAACATGTGCTCTGCCCTGAGAGAGATATAGCCGCTCCGGCACCCTACCTCTTATTTCTCTTATCAAAAACCGCAAGAAGGGCATATACACTCGCCAGAAGCATGGCCCTGCCCATGCCTGTCTTGGAAGGATCCTACAAAAAAAATCCCATATGCCCAAAGGCTCTGCACCTGCCCATTAGAGGAAATAGGAAGCCCAAAGCACATTTTCTTTAGATGCCCCTTCTATGAAGAGGCACGCAGGGAGATCTTGGATCCCATACTGGCGAGGTCAGTAGGCCTCCCGGAAAAGCAAATATACGATCTGCTTCGGTTAGGTAAAGACCAGAAGATAACCAGGACGGTCGCCAGATTCTGTGTCCAGATATGCATACATCAGTGATGGGTAACCTTTTGTGTGTCAAAATTCGCCAAAAAACGAGCATAACTCGGGTGGTGTGTCACTTCGAGAAAAAAACCATAATTTCGTGATATTTATAGTTTAAATAACAAAAATGTATAATTGTAATATATAACTATATTTAATAAACCCAAAACTAATTATTTAACCAAACCAAACCAAAAAACCCTTATTTGTCACAAAGTGCCCAGAGTTGTCGAGCTTTTTGGGGGGAGCTGCTGACCAAAGTTTTGGAGGTTTTTTGGGGGGTGCAAAAGTTGCTTTGCTTTTTTTGGGGGGGTGCCCCAAAGCTGCTGCGCTTTTTTGCGGGGGAAGAGAACAGAATTAAATGACGAATAATACCTTCGCTGGAACTAACACGCAGCACCGACATAGTCTGCGAAAGCACAAAAAACCCCCAGCACAGAACGGGTTAAAAAACCAATCTGGCTACCAGCAGCAACAACAACAACAACAAAGGATCCGGGTTTTAACAGCGGAGACAAGCTCTAGCAGAGACAAGCTGTAGGAGGAGCGGGAGAACAAATGGGGAGAACCAACAACAACAGAGCAAATGGGCCGATGGGGCGCGTGCCAGCAGTGAGGGCTCTGCGTGTCACGTCTGACACGCGTGTCATAGGTTCACCATCACTGGCATACATAGACTCTCCCCTGAGAAGAACCAGCCTGTCGGAATGTCCTAAAACACGGTTCCCCGAGCGACCCAGGCTCAGTTTTCTGCGGCAGCTTTTTAAGTTTTAAGCTTTAAGCTCTCTTATTCCCATTGCTTTTATTACAATATAAATTTTATTGTTGTATAAAGCGTCACATGTATGATATGTTCTTTGGAAATGTTCTTCCAAAGGAATTTTTTTATAAGAGCTGGTCTTCGACTGTAATAAAGTATTCATTCATTCATGTGCTCTGCCTATTTCACCAACTACTCTTAAGCACTACAGCTCATGCGTAATAGCCAAAACATAACTGCTCATCAGCTTTAATGCATTTAAGAAGCCAAAAATACAACTGAGTGTCTGGGCACTGTGACTATTCCCATCGCAAAGGGAGCAACCCAATGCTCTCATTAGCAATGCCATGCTAAGCGAGAGAGGCAAAAGACAGATGAAATGTTGCAGTGAGCTTTGTGTTGAAAAGATTGTCCCCTTTCAACACAACCAGACTTCTGTTTGTTTGTGCAAATAAGAGCAATCTACAGGAGTGCTTGTAACCTACTTGGTAAGTTGTGTTAACAGAAAATAAATAGGCACTCCCATGAAACTTTTCTAATTGCCTCTTAATGTGCCAAACACAGGTCTCCATTCATGCAGCCATTGTTTTGCTCTGTTTCCGCTCTGGGTCCACTGGGCTTTCCCCTAGAAAAGGAACAAAACCATGTATGCTCACCTCAAGTTTACTGGGTTGACACTAGCTCAGTAGAGGATGTTGAGATGACTCAGTTCTAGAGTGTTATTTACTTATTAGTATTAATAATAATATTAGGTGGCATAAAGCAAGGTTTTACTCACAGAGTAGACTAAGGTTACCAGATGTCCCCGGTTCCTGGTAATCATAATTTCTGGGCAATTTCCAGAACAGCCAAGTCAGCCTATCATAGCCCATAATCTGATAGCCTAATTTCTTAAATGGTCTGAAAATGGGACGTTCTAATGTTTAAATCAAATGCTTCAATGTTTTGCAGACACAATGCTAAATTTGTGAATTAAAAGTGCGAGTTTGCAGCTTGCAGGGTACAAGAATGGATCTCTAAACGGCAAGGAAGGAAAATCACTTCCCAGTGGCAAAGCTGTCATTTCTGTAGGAAGCATCTTCTGTACGTGTTGACCTAAAATAAGAAATAATGGTCTATATGTTACAACCATAATGAGCCCCTGCGAGACCGAATGAACTGTGCGACTGTCCTAATGTATATTGACAGCATAATCTGAGGGATTATGGTGGAACTGTAGCCTTGCTAAAATGTATTGGCTAAATAATAGAGAGAGATTTTTTAAAGGATTATTGGATACAGCATTACTCTTCAGCCCAAGAGTGATCTTTCCTGGTTATCCAAAACACTCACGAGAGAATCGAGAGCTCGCTTGGAATATTCTGACAATTGCTAGAACATCCTTGTTTTAAGTAATGCAGAAGTGTGTCACTGCCTGGAATAGTGACAGCAGTATAGGAGGACATGGTATGTATTATTGAAGTGACGTGCCTTACACATATGAGGTGAACGGGAATAAAGCCTTTAACGACATTTGAAGCCTATTTGGGGTTTTTGTTTGGTTTGGTTTTGAAGGAAGACATTGAAACAGGATTATGTTCTGCTACGTCTTGAAAAGAAGAGGTTGTGCTGGCAGCCTCACTTAGCCCAAGAGTTCTCTCAGGCCAATGATGGTTCTGTCAGGAGTGATTATATTGCCTGAGGAAAGAGAAGATCGAGGCTGTGTACACACTTCTGTTTATTTTGCATCCGTCACTTGTTTGGGAAGTGCTGTGCACGCAGGTCCTGCTATCCAAACGCTCGTTATACGGAAAATTCACCTATCCAAATACAAGGAATTCGTACCCAAACCTCGCTAGACATACCGCAGATTCAGATATCCAAACAGCTGGACCTGCGTATAGTACTGTCAACAAATAAGCCGCCTTAGACAAGCCTTGCTTTTTTGTTTTGCGGGTCTGTGGCAGCCCACAGGGAGGGAGGAGGAGAGATTGGGCATATACGAGAGCCCATTTTTCCCTTCCTTGTTTGCCTTTTGCAAGGTTTTAAAGGGTTGTCCTGGTATTTTATCCCTTATCTTGAAGTCCAAATCCCGTAGTCAGGAACGCAATAGATTTTTCCTCATGGCAATCAATGAAAATCGCAGACTCACTCTGCAAACACTCACAAAACTATTTCCTGAAAACACATTGTGTTTGTCTGGCAGGAGCTGCCTTTACAAATCCCGTGTATCAATCCTGTCTCTCCTTATGAAAAGCAGCCTCAATCCAAAGAATGGCTTAGCTGCACTTTAAGCAGGTACTGTGTACACGGCCAAAGTATGGGATAAATAGAAGGTGCATATTGATTACAAGAAGGGACTTATTAGGAAAGAAGAGGTCTGCTTGTTTTGGCTTGGCTCTTAAGGACAGGCCATAATAATCTCAGTCATACCTGCAACAGGCCTGTGTCTCTCACACAGTGAGGCACCACTCACGCTGGACAAGCAATCTGTCACAGATGGGGTGTTGGCTACTCCCGAGTAAGCACTCCACACATCCTCTGGATTTTCATAGTTTTATTGTGCATGCTATATACAGTGGTGAGATGTCTCAAATCATGTCTGCTCTGCATGGGGCAGAAGCCCACAATGGCGTCTCGTGGGCTCTGACCCCCCTTTTAAGACTCCAAACGCCCCTCCTCCTTGCTCTATGGGTCCTCCGTGGTCCCAAACCAGGCTCCTGAGGTGCCGTTCTCTCTCCTCCCTCCTTTCCAGCCCCTGCTGAAGCTAGCTCCTCCCCTGCTTCCCTGCTACCAACCTGGAGCTGAGCCACCAGGACTCTGCAGAGCCCTGGACCCGTCTTAACCCTTCCTGTTCCTGATTTGAACTCCCAGACTTGCTGCTGCTCTCCCATCTGGTGGAAGTAAGCAGAGTGGGCTGCTCTCTGCAAGCCCTCTCTCTTACATCCACCCCCCCTCCAGGCTCCCCCCCCCTTCCTGAGGCCTGGTTTGCCTGGTCTGATGTCTGTAAAGAGGGCTGGAAGCCTGACAGGTCTTCCTCCTCTGTAGTGTGTGTAAAATCCTGTTCCCCGTCGGTGCTGGGTGGCTGGTCCGTGTAGTTCCTTCCGTTGTCATCCTCCTCCTCCCTCTGGAAAATTGCTTCCGATTCCCGGAGGGCTCCTTGGGTCTGCGTCTCCCCTGCTCCCCACCTGGGATCGCCCTCCCCCTCTGTGTTCCCTGTGCTACTGACGTGTGGTGGTTTGGGTCTGTGGGAGAAAGGAGCGTGCAGTTCCAGTGTGCGGTCCTCCCCTTGCATGGTGTGCGTGGTTGCCTCCGCGTTTTGGGAAGCAGGAGTGCCCTGCCTGGCCATCAGACATTTTAACCCCCCCTCCCCCCACCGGGAGCCCGGGCTCGCTGTGGCACTGTAGACCTCCTCCTCTTCCTTTCTTTCTGGAACCTCTTGGCTGCCTTCTCCCTCCACCCTTCTGTCTAGTGTCTTTTGTGTGATTTCCTCCCCCTCCCTCCTGTCAGCGTCTTGTGTTGGATGTGTGTCACGTCCTCTGAACCTTGGGCTTTCCCTAAAGTGTGAGAGCAAAGACCTGTGACCCACGGGATGGACCTTTCTCGCTGTAGGTGCTTCCCCCCTGAAGGTGACAGGGTTGATCTGTGTCAGAACCTTGAAGGGCCCCAGCCTTCTGGGTGCCAGCTTCTTCCCCCTTCCCCCCATGGGAAGGCCTTCTGACCACAGCCAGACCCTGTCCCCTCCGTGGAAGACCTTCTCCAGTCCCCTGTGATGGTCTGCCCCCTCCTTGTAAGCCTCATTGCCCCTTGCCACGTCTCCATCCAGTTGTTGGTGTACTGTCTCCCTCCTCTCACCCCATGCCTCAATAGGAGGTCCCCCAATCTCCCCCTCCCCCTGCTCTGGGAAGGCTCTGGGGTTTCGCCCAAGACTGGCCTTACTGGGTGTGAGCCTCGTGAAGACATGTACTGCATGCCCCTCCGTGGGGTTGTCATGATATTGCTTGAGAATCTTCCCTCTGAGGGAGTCCTGGGGCATATACCGGGCATCATTGCTAAAGAGTAACCCCTCTTTCTCGGCAAGCCCTTCCCCTGCCCCCTTTTTCTCCCTCAAGTCCCTCCGTATGTTCTGGGTAAAAGTGTCCTCTTTGGTGAGTTGGCTCAGTTTCTCTTCCTGCATCCCCGCCTCTGCGTCGTTCCATCCGCCTGGGGAGCTGATGTGGTGCGATCCTGAGGATTCTCCTTCTTTCCTGCAGTGCTCCTTGCCGTCTGCATCTCCAAAGGTGAGATCTCCCCGGCGCTGGCTGCCCACAGGGTCATTGTCCATTAAGTCCAAAGCTAGCACTTCTGCGTGCTTGTTCACTGTCATCTTCCGAGAGGGGGTCTGTTGCGTGACCTCACCCTCCTGCAATTCCCGGTCGCCTACGGTCAAGACGCTCATGGGCAGCTCCCTTGGGAAAATGGGAATCTGATCCTGCTTAGCCAAGTCCACCGATAGGAAATCGTTGCTGCTGCCCCTGCGGAGAAGCCCGACTGTCTCCTGGGTCTGGCCTCTTGGCAGCTGCAGACTCACTTCCATCTCTTTGTCGTGCTGTGGGGTGTTACAGGAGGGCTCAGTTGTTGGTGCTCTGCCTGGCCCCTCCCCTCCTGATCTGGCATCCAGGCTTGTGTCTGTGCCTGCCTGCTCTCGCCATTCCTTCCTCTGGGGGCAGTGTTCCACCCAGTGGCTGGGTGCATTGTAAAGGCATCTCCCGCCTTTCTCTTCCCTCTGTTTTCCCGCGTCAGCGTTTGAAAGTACCCGCGCGCGGGCTTTGTCCCTCTGCATCACATCTGGCTGGAGGGGGCTGTGCTGTGCTGCAGCTGCCTCCCCGGGACTGTATGGGAACTTGTGGCCGCTGCCTTTCCCCTCCGTCTGTCCCCTCTGCCCGGACTCGCCTCTCAGCCTCCTGCACTTCCACGCCACCATGCCTCTCAGTCTTAGAGCCAGCTTGTGCTGAGGGTCGCCCTACAAAGTGCTGGCCCGTCCAGAGTGTCCTCTCTGCTTGTCCAGCCTCCGCTCCTCTGGCTTGGCTGTGTTCCGAGCTGCTCGGTTCACTAAGCTTGGCTTCCCCTGTGCCCGGGTGCCTACCTGGTGCTTGAGCCGTTCCATAGTTGCAGGGTGCTGGCAACTCATGCCAATCCTCCCTCGGCATCTCTCTCTTCTGCTTTAGATGCTGCCAACTTCATGCCGGCTGCTACATTTGCAGCCCTCTTCCCTCGGGGTAGCCATCAAGAGATTGTGGGCTTGCTGTCACAGATGGGGTGTTGGCTACTCCCGAGTAAGCACTCCACACATCCTCTGGATTTTCATAGTTTTATTGTGCATGCTATATACAGTGGTGAGATGTCTCAAATCATGTCTGCTCTGCATGGGGCAGAAGCCCACAATGGCGTCTCGTGGGCTCTGACCCCCCTTTTAAGACTCCAAACGCCCCTCCTCCTTGCTCTATGGGTCCTCCGTGGTCCCAAACCAGGCTCCTGAGGTGCCGTTCTCTCTCCTCCCTCCTTTCCAGCCCCTGCTGAAGCTAGCTCCTCCCCTGCTTCCCTGCTACCAACCTGGAGCTGAGCCACCAGGACTCTGCAGAGCCCTGGACCCGTCTTAACCCTTCCTGTTCCTGATTTGAACTCCCAGACTTGCTGCTGCTCTCCCATCTGGTGGAAGTAAGCAGAGTGGGCTGCTCTCTGCAAGCCCTCTCTCTTACACAATCAATTCTCAAGTCCTATCAATTTTGGAATGATGAGGCTTTTAAGCACACAGCACGTCACATCAATGGCTTGAGTTTTGTTTTTTTTAATTTCATGTCAGCAAACATTGGAAATAATAGAAAAAATGAACTGTGCAGAGTTTCAGAAAAGAATCACAAGTTCCCCTCCCCGCCATAATTCCTCTTACAGTAAAATGATAATTCAAGGGGTAGGGGAGGAAAAACTATTATTTTCAGTGGCTAAGCAGTTTTATAATTCTATGACCATTCATCACAGTTAAGTGTACTAAATAATGCGCAGGGAGGGAAAGAAACAGGCAACAAGAGAGAGAGAGAGATGAATAATATTACTTACAACAGCATTATCAATACATACTTTTTTTTAAAAAAAACCTACCCCTGGTGCATAATTGTATCACTTCAAAGGCTAATACAGAATTTAATTATATTTGCAAACTTAACCTTAATCATCAGAAAGTCCGGGGGGGGGGGGAGGAATCGACCTTGTAAGCAGTCTATGAGAATTTAACAAAACTGATAAAATCTACACAATGGAATAACTATACACTCCAGTATAAATTTAAATTTGAGGAGAATATGAATGTAAACACTCATTAATATACAACATGCCCAGACGTATACTGACCTTCTCTCTTCAGAACTGTCGCTTTCGCTGTTAATTGTGCTTTGCTGCCCACAGAGGCAGCTATCCAACCGGTGTTGCCTCTTTCGGTTTCAGGGGTGCTTGCAAGGGAAACATTCCAGCTCAAGCACCACTGAAACGAATGGAGGCTATGCAGCAGCATCACTACAAGGCGAGCTGTGCCCAGGGACACACACACACACACAAAAGCTGCACTATTTTCAGGGAGTAGCCAAAGAGGACTTGGGGTATTGGGCATTGCACAAGATGGCTCGGTTTTGACAAGCTAAAAACACGGGCTAGAGCTAATTGTAACTCATAAAAACAGGGACACTGATTATTATTATTTTTACCCTGGTTCAAGTTTTTAAAATGTCCCAAGAGAATTAAACTTTGTCATTTTAAAACCAATACCTGCAAAATTAGTAAAGCCTTTTACACTTGTCTATACCGTAAGGAAATCAGGTTCTTTAAAAGCAATGCTTGGATCCTATCTGGTATGCAACAGGCAGTGTGTGTGAAAACCTAAACGAAAGTGAAGAGTTAAATGACAACCAACGTATTTTAGCCGGGCCGTAAATAGTAACAAAACTTCTGGCTAGGATGGCGATTTGAGGATAGTTTCCTTCTCTTTCTCTCAAAAAAGTTGCTACCATTTTTAACCAACTTCAAGACGCACACAACACCCAAAGTAATTTCTGGAACTCAAAATAAAAAAATTCCTTTGGTATGAGCTTTCGTGTGCATGCACACTTCTTCAGATACACTTGTATCTGAAGAAGTGTGCATGCACACGAAAGCTCATACCAAAATAAAAACTTAGTTGGTCTTTAAGATGCTACTGAAGGAATAATTTTATTTTGCTTCGACTCAGACCAACACGGCTGCCTACCTGTAACTAGAATTCTGGAACTCAAGCAAGCCTTCTATTTTCTCCTTCCCCCCCCCTTCTCAAACAGCATCCGTTCCCTGGCCTACCAATGCCACATGACAAACTACTTCATTTCATCAAGGGGAAGCTTTGCACATGGGATTAAACTTCTGAGAAAGAAAGAAAAACCCATACATCAATCCCTGTCAGGAGGCCGATGCAAACATCACGCATGGGACTACTAAGCAACACATCTATCAAGTGTTCAAACACGGTGCTGGCTGGCACTGGAACAGGGATCATTCCGTTTGGAATTCCTGGTACATCTTTGCAGTGGACTACTTGGGGCTGTGGAACAGGAGGGCAGAATTACCACCTCCAGGATAGAGAATGGTCACCATTGGTTCTATGGTCCAACCTGTCTTTTTTGGGAGCTGTGTGGAGGAGACACCTGACTTCCTGGGGGGTATGTAAGGCAGGCTGCCAGACAACACACACCCCACCGACTAGTAGACTAGAAGGCAGGGCCTGACCTTCTCCTCCTCCTTCCCTCCATGCATATACAGGTGAAACTCGGAAAATTAGACTATCATCGAAAAGTGCATTTATTTCAGTAACGCAACTTAAAAGGTGAAACCAATATATGAGATAGATGCATGACATGCAAAGCAAGATATGTCAAGCCTTTATTTGTTGTAATTGTAATTATTTGTCGTTAGGCGGGTCAATTATAAATGGAATGCAATTAATGAAATGTAATAGCAGTGTTTATTTTTGTATTATTGTAACTATTTGTTTTATTCCTGTGGAATTTCCAAACGAAAGCATTTGTAAAAATAATAATAATAAGTTGCATTACTGAAATAAATGCACTTTTCGACGATATTCTAATTTTCAGGGTTTCACCTGTACTGACTGCACGGAGTGGGAGAGCAGTTAAAACAGCCGGTCCTCTTGCCCCTCAATCTGTGATCAGCAGAATGTATGAAAGGGGTGTCTATACACAGATGGCTTCTATCCACACAATCAAAGAGCTTGGTTGTGCAATGTCCCTACTCAGACTGAAGACTCCATAGATCTGTGCCCTTTCCCACACATTCTGCCAACCCCTGGAAAACAGGGGTGGGGGAGCAGCTGCATGAAAGTCAGGGATCGGGGCCAAGGGCCACAATTCCCTCCCTCCTCAACACACAGATGCGTTTCAAAGGGGGGAATCTGCAAATAAAATAAAATAAATAAAATAAAATCCCTGAAATATGTGCAAGGGATTTATGGCTGCTTTGCCAGTTGTAGCTGCTGCTGAGCATATGATTGTACATTTCCCTAAGCTATGTTAAGTTCATCATACAATGTCTCTTCTTCCCTTACAGAAGTTCGATCGCTATGTTTCAGACCAGTTAGGATACAACATTCAAGTAAACAAGGTATCCTGATGGATAAGCAGAGCAGGTTGGGTAGAAATGGGGGGAAATGTACTGGCATGTTACACAACTATACTTAAAAATTAAATAGAACAAACGTAAAATTATGGCGCGTGTGTACATTTGTTAAGATTTCTAAAACTAAAAGTCTTTTTTTTTTTTAAAAAAAAAGTACCACTTTTTGTTGTAGCGATGTCGTCGTTGCACAATAACTTATACTTAGAAGGAAACAAAAACTTCCCATCTTCCACAAAATATATATAATTATAACATCCATACTGATAGTTTAAGGAAACAAAATGTAAGCAAATATTACATATAATGTAGCAATCTTTCTGGAACTTTCTAAATCAGAATGTGGCGCCTCGGTTGAATGCTTGAACTGAAAGGTTTAAGCTTTTCCATATAGGAGACAAGACTATGAAAGAAAGAAAACAACCGAAAGGAAAGTTAACAATATTTCCCCCATTTCATACTGGAACAGTTGCAGGCGATATTCAACCAATAGGGGGAGGGGAATTCAGTGTCACATTTTATTGTATGCAGGCTTACAATAAGGTAATCGTGAAGAGGCGAAGACATGATTTCTCTTCCTGGGAGAGGGATCAAGCCAAAACTCATCTTTTTGTTTGGTAGGTTTGCTGAAGGGAGCAGCGAAACAGGCTTGTACTCTGAGCTAAACCACATGATCAACAGGTCCACTGTCAAGACTGTACAAGCTGCAGGTCCACTGTCAAGACTGTACAAGCTGCAGAAGAGACATAAATGCTCCCTAGATACAAAATCTTAACATGTCAGGGAGAAGTTCTGGCCACACTCTCTGGCATGAAAGTTCTCTACATGGAAGAGCTTTCCAATCTCTCCCAACCAGCAATCTCAAATGTCCAGTAACGTATACATCACATGATCATACCTTTCAGCTCTCCGACAGTATGGATTTGAGGCAGACCGTTCAAACCAACCTGGCTATTATATCCTCTGCTAATTTAATATAAAACATTTACATAGATTTTCTTTAAAAATATAAAAATTGCACACTGCCTAGTGCTGTGGCTGGATTATTTAAAAAGGACAGGACAGGGTTGTTTTTTAAAAATAAATAAATTACTAGGTGGTAATCCAAACCCACAACCTCTTTAATGCAGAACATGGTTAAAACACGGCCAATTATTCTTCACCACGTCTCTCGGAAGCAGCTACTTTTTGCAACCTTGCCTGGCAGGGAACAGAATCAATTCAATATGGATACGTGAGGATTTAAAGAAGGGGAAGAAATGGTTCCCAGAGATCGTAATCTAGATCAGATATCTCAGGCACAAGGAGGTGTCACTTAGGAGTAAAGGAAGGAGGCCAAGATTTTGTCATTTGCACGCTAGTGTTTTTCAATTTCCCTGTCCCTCAGTAGACTAGCTGGCGTTATTTTTCAAAAAGCTTGATTGTTTCTTTAGCTCTATATGATTTTTGGTGTTATCTATGTATTCCCCCTCTTGTTTTGAGCCCTGGATAAGAAAACAAGCAACGTTATATATCTCGGCTTCTCCAACATTTCATCATCAGGCAGATGCTATGAAGCAAGTCTTGTTTAAAAGGTGCTTCCAAGTGGCTAGAATTAGTCTTGATCTTGGCTGTTCAGGACCCGCTAAGCTAGGGATCGGGGAACCTGTTGCTTGCCACATTTGGCAGGACTACAGCTCCCATCAGCCCTAGCCAGCAAGGCCATTGGTCAGGCATGGTGGGAGCTAAGATCCAACATCATCTGAAGGACCACAAAGTCCTTCATCCCTGCTTGGGTTGGGCTATTATTGTCACTGAAATTTGTCTACCAGCCGATTGCAATTCCCTTGTGGTTTCAGCCACTGAAAATTATGATAAAGTGCAGTTCTGCCTTCTCCGTGCATAGTAGAAGTCCCCAGTTATTATTACTGTTATTAATTTTTTTAAAAAAAAGCTTCAGTGCCACCTAAGTACACCACAGTGGTTAAAATGCTTACACTGGCTAATGCATGTCGTAAGGAATAAGCCACCTGTTGTGCTTTAACTGCATATATTTTTAATTATCAAAACAGAAGGGACGGACCCTTCCAAAAATAAGGCGTTTACATTACCTCAGGAAACAAGGAGTTATTACTAGACCTGTTCCCCCATATATTTGCAGTGGCTTTTGGTGTACCAAACAGAATGTGTCTTAGGACAGCAAGCTTTGATCGGCTTTTATCGGCAGGTTAGTTCGTAGGTAGGTAGGGTGTGTGTGTGTGTGTGTGTGTGTGTGTCTCAACTTTAGAAGGCAGAGGCAAATTTTAAAATCAGCGTGACTGCCAGCGAAGGGCACACGCGTACATTTGCAGTTGCTACAGTAAAAAAGGGCATGGTAAAAGAAAAGTATTAAAGATAGCTCTTTTTCTGTCTTAACGAGCAGTAGGTTTATTAAATTGCAAATTAATCCCACTCTTGGCCCTCAGCATCTCAAAAAGCCGTGCATATTGAGGTTGCAACTTTATTTGAAATTGATTTCTACGTTAAGGGTACTGTGGCAATGAAGTCAACTAAAAACACGCGCCCATAAATTAACCCCTGTACACCCCTGATTAAAATTATTTAATTTTGCATCATTATTACAGCTAATGAAAATATTTAAGAACGCTACATCCTACATCTTTTAGCTGAAGGGCTCCTTTTGGTACCCACGCCGCTTCCATGCTGCCAAGTTCAGAAGTCTAAGGAGGAGGAACCTCCAAGCCTCTGTTCCTCAAGCCAGCTCCATCCCAGCTCCTAGTAAATGCTACGCCAGTGTGGAACTTGCCATAACGGCCTTTGCCACATAGCTGGGCTCTGCGTGTCGGAAGGAACTAAGCGACAGCAGCTTGAAGGAGCTCTTGGGGTGGGAGAAAGGTGAGAGGGTGTGTGTGTGTGTGTGTCCTCTGTTCAAACACACATTTTAAAGGACCGAAGCTCTCTATCCTAATTTGCACCGCAATGTCGTGGCCAAGCAAGCCATTTGCTGAGCGCAGCGACTGTGCAACCTCCGTTCACTCCGGTGGGGCGCGAAGTCCCTTCTTTAAGACGACAGAAGTATCAAACAGATGCAGAAGAACCCTGGAGCGAATGGGAAAGGCTGCTGCTTTTGCTCTAACCCTTTAAGACAGTCAAAGGAACTCAGCTGTGTCAGCATTCGCCGGGAGGTTATAATGAAAGTACATGGGTGTTTGGGTGCATATACATCGATCGACCAACAGATTATTCCAAGCAGGCTATAGGCTGCACATTCCCTTTTGCACTAAGTAAGAAGGTCCATCATGACAATAATAATAATGACAATAATAAAAATCACAACTAAGAACGGGGTTTTCTTTAAAAATAAAAAAGGAGCAGAAAACAAGCTTCTGCATGTGCTAGGAGGTTGGTGGTCTACCGCTTGCAGCCCTGAAATCCTACCTACTTGCCATGTCCCCTGACTTCAGAGAAGCCACCGGGCCAACCTAGCACATGCTTGATACATGTATTTGACAGTTCATTCATATATATATGTATATAATTTTTTTAAAAAAGAAAAAGAAAAAAGATTTTAAAATGTCACTGTAAGAATAATGATTACATCATAAAGTAAGCTGAAACCACACAAGGCCGTACAGAAGCACATACTACTAGGGAGCAAGTTTCAGAAACGCCCCTGGTATTAGGGGTCACCCTCTGAGCGTGGGGAGGAGCAGGAGGGGGAGGAGAGCTGGCTGGTAAGAGGTTTTTGCATGCCGGCGCGTAGATGGCTCAAGGAGAAGCTAATGCTTTGAAGTTGGGTGTTGTTGAAGGGTGGAGAGCTTGTCCCAGGAACTGCAGAAGAGCAAATGGAGGCAGTATGGAGGGATGAGGAGAAAATTAAGGCAAATGTAGCACAGGAGCAGAAGTGTTTTTTGCCTTGGTTCGTGATCTGTTCTCTTCCTCTCTCTCTCTTTTTGGTAATAGCTGCTTGTCCACGGAGATATGATGGCTGTCTTGAGGTTTTGCTAATACCTGATATCATGGATGACCAACAGTAGTCAAAACATCAACATTGTCCTAGGCTACCTGAGTTTCTCATGATGCAGGTGTATATCTGACATCCAAAACAGAAGTTGCCTGGAGGAGAAAAAAAGAAGGGGTGGGGTGGGGGCAAAGAAAAGGAAGACACAACATTAAAATCGGACGACTCACACAGAGGTCAGATTTCGAAGCCTCGTATTCTGTCCCCCAAGGAATCAAAGGTAGCAGGCACCAAAATGAAGGGAGGGGGGGACCCACAAACGGCTGACATGAGAGCAAGGAGCTGGCCGTTCCCGTCTGCTCCGAGACATCGTTCATGGATTTCTCAGTCAATATTCATAAACAAACAGAAAGCTGAAACGTCAAACTGCATTGCCGCTCTTGTCAACGGCACGGCTTTCAGCAGAACATAAGGAAGGGAGGGAGATGAGGCAGGAATGTCATCCTCAAAAACCCCTGGGCCCTAGATTTATAAATGCCTATTGTGTCTCATGCACAACACTCGAGATATTCCAGGATAGCGTCAAAACAAATATAAAAGCCGCACACACATCAAGCTCACAAAGCAATGAAACAGGGTAGGGCGAGAGAAACGATATTAAAAAGTCGAGCGCCATCCAAAGTCATTAGAAAGGGAAGCTTTAGAAATTGGGCCTGACACATCAGAGAAACAAAAGTGTTTGTGTACACTTTCCCAGGAAATCAACATTCCATGGAGGATGGAGGCTCCCTCTTACTGAGAGGGGGAGTCATAAGGAGACATGCACTCTCTGAGACGTGTGGGTCCTAGGCCACCAAGGGTCTTGGAAGGTCAAAACCAGAACTTGAATTTTGCTTGGAAATAAATCGCATGCTCCATGGCAGAAGAATGAGTCTTGGTTCCCCCTGCTTCTATCACAAAGCAAGCTTGCAGTGGGAACTCCCAAAGGGTCTTTCAGGGAAACCCAACGCAAAGCACATTGCCAAAAAACAAAGGTATTGCCCCACTGAGGAAGGCACCTCACTCACACAAGCCGCCATGAGATCTGCCGTCATTTGAACAATGTCAAGAATACACAAATTGATTTCCACTGTTTCTGTCAATAGCAAGAACCAGGCTTTGGGGATCTTGACTGCTTTTAACTATAGGGTTGGTGCTGCGCTGTTTTTTGCCATTAATAATTTGCATGTTTTAAACAGATTCTATGTGTGTACATAGTTTTAATTCTATTAAGGTTCAATTGTTTCTTAATGATTGTTTCTTCTATGTTTTTAGTGATTCTTCTTTTTATCTGTAAGCTGCGAAGGAGGAGGAGGAGGAGGAGGAGGAGGAGGAGGAGGAGGAGGAGGAGGAGAAGGAGGAGGAGAAGGAGAAGGAGAAGGAGAAGGAGAAGGAGAAGGAGGAGGAGGAGGAGGAGGAGGAGGAGGAGGAGAAGGAGAAGGAGAAGGAGAAGGAGAAGGAGAAGGAGAAGGAGAAGGAGAAGGAGAAGGAGAAGGAGAAGGAGAAGGAGAAGGAGAAGGAGAAGAGTGGCTGGGGCAACCCAGTCAGATGGGCAGGGTACAAATATCATCCGAGGCACATTACCCCAAGGGCCTACACCAGCCACTTTCTTGTCACAGATTTTACAGAAAACTCAACAAAATTTTGACAGAGAGTCACAAAGGAAGTTCTTGATGGGGCAGTGTATTTAAATCAGACCCAAGAAAGACAATGATCTTCCATGGACATGCTAAATATCCCCAGGTCAATCTTCGAAGGCTGCCAAGTTTTTTTGTGGCCAAGATAATTTTACTTGCACTTTCATTTGTTCTTTTCAAATGCAACCCAATTTCCGGAATAGCAGTTGGAAAGCAGGCTTTAATTCTGCCAGCTCTGTGATGGAAGAAAGGTAGGATTAAAAACCTACAAAATAAAATATAAATAAATAAGATACAGGCCGAACCCAGAAAGACCTCTTTTTTTTTTTGCCATGCTCTGTGCATCCTGTGTTAAAAAGTTGCTGCAGAGTAAACTTTTGCTTCTTTCTGCTGGCTTCGAGGCTATCCTTGGCTCTAGTGAATATTTGACGTTCTCCAAACATGTCAAAACCACAGGCAGTTAGCTGATAATATATGACTGGCCAGGTTCCAAATGACACCGCTAAGTAATAATGTTAGCAAACCACCATCCGAAAAGGAGCCCGTTCTGCCAAGGAACTGATCGTCAAATTTTTTGGGAACTAAATCAAGATTGAACTCAAGTTATAGCCCTCCTACCTCTTCTTCTTCTTCAGAAACTTTAATGGTATTATCTGGTGACTTTACGGGTTTCTGCGTACTAGTTCCATTCGTCTCTTCTTTGCCATGCTCTGCTTCCCACTCCTGTAGGACTTCGTCTATGTTAAAACGCCGCCGGTAATTTACAAAAAAGTTCTTCACCTGCACCACAGACTTGTTTCCAATCACATCAGAGATTGCCTGAAAATCTCGACCATATTTCCTGATGGCTAGAGAAAAGGAGAAGTGGTGTTAAGGTTATTATCAGCGCAATAATGGAAGCCTTTTAAGTTTAATAAATCATTATTACAGTGGAACCTCAGTTTATGAACACCTCGGTTTATAAATTTTCAGTTTACGAACGCCGCGGACCCATCTGGAATGGATTAATTCACTTTCCATTACTTTCAATGGGAAAGTTCGTTTCAGTTTATGAACGCTTCAGTTTATGAACAGACTTCCAGAACCAATTACACCCATGCTTCAGGTTAAGTACGCTTCAAGTTGAGTACTCCGCGGACCCGTCTGGAACGAATTAATCCACTTTCCATTACTTTCTATGGGAAAGTTCGCTTCAGTTTATGAACGCTTCAGTTTATGAACAGACTTCCAGAACCAATTGTGTTCATAAACCGAGGTACCACTGTATTGCTACAGGGAACCAGGCAGAGGGCCTTCTCGGTAGTGGCGCCCGCCCTGTGGAAAGCCCTCCCATCAGACGTCAGAGAGATAAACAACTACCTGACATTTAGAAGACATCTGAAGGCAGCCCTGTTTAGGGAAGTTTTTAATGTGTGACATTTTAATGTATTTTTAATCTTTGTTGGAAGCCGCCCAGAGTGGCTGGGGAAACCCAGCCGGATGGGCGGGGTAGAAATAATTTATTATTATTATTATTATTATTATTATTATTATTATTATTAAGACATGTGACCCTTGAATTTGTATTGTTGGGGCACTGCATCCTATGTTACATTACGTTTCTATCCTTCCCATCATCCTCTAAAGTGCTGAGAACAGTATGCATTCACCCCCATTTCATCCTCTCCACTGGCCCAATATCACCCATGTCCAGTATGGTGGGTGGGTGGGGGGACTGTGTGTTGGGATTCCTGCACTGCAGGGGGTTGGACTAGATGACCCTCGGGGAACCCCTGCCAACTCTACAACTCTCTGATTCTATTATCTTTGAAGAGGATTTTGCCCATGGTCACGCCAGGGGGCTACGCCCAAGGGACGGTGGCCTTCTCAATAGTAGCACACTCTGTCGAAAACCAATTTCAAAAATATTTCATAGCAAATACTGGCAATATCGTAAGGTAAAGCAGCACCCTCCTTATGGAACTCTCTGTGACTGGATCTGCATCTCTGAGCTTTCAATTCCGCAAACAACTTAAGGGGCAACTTTTCACCCAGGCTTTTGAGCCCTCTTGATAAATAAAAATATTTAAGAAGTGCAGCCAGCCCAGCACACACTCTTATTTTTTTATTTAAAAAAACCTGCACACAAAAAATGGATCTATGCAAGCTGCATGATTTTTGTTTTATCTCCAATCCCTTTTTGTTTCACTTTTCTATGCTAGCTAATGTTGTTGTTGTTTAGTCGTTTAGTCGTTTAGCCGTGTCCGACTCTTCGTGACCCTAGGGACCAAGAACTTGTAAAATATCAGTCAAACTTTACTGAAAATAGAAGTAAACAGACCCAAAGCACCACAACAAATACTTCTCCTCTCTGTTTACCACTGTTGTGGGAGACGTGTTACGCTGTGATCCAAGAAAGCGCCTTCTCTGCAGGGATGTTTTTCATGAGAAATCCTTCCCCTTAGAAGTGTGCTTGGCCTCAACACTTTCATCCAGTGTTCAAAACTCCCATTGCTCTAGGCGCAGTCTGCGACGGGGAATTTCATCGGCACGAGCAGTTTCTGAGCTCTGGGCGCAGTACTGCGCCTAAGATTTCAGATTAAAACTGCAGAGTGGAAGGAAAGGAGGACCTTTTTCTGCCTCCCCACTTCCAGCTACTCTCTGAAGACTGGAGAAGAGACCCTTTTAGGAATATTAGGAGGGTGGGCAGGAGAAGAAGGACTAGACCATGTGAAAAATGAACATAATAATTTAGCCGCAGTTCATTCATTTTCAGCTTTGTATTCTTGTTATTTAAAAACATCCCTGGACATTCCATTGTGGCGCCCATAACCTAGGTTTAAGGTGCCATTTAGCTCCTAGCTAAAAGTCTTTTGAGTAAATGTTCATAATTGTAAGGGTGTTGTTGCGGCTTCTCTTAAGTAAAGACGCCCAAGTCTGCTCTGTCTTCATTGTGCATAGCATTTACAGTGCAGAGATAGCAGAAAACATGACCTCGCAGTCACTCGCAGAATCCGGGAGTGGACGTTTCCGGCTACGGGACCAGCATAAGAGTTTGGGCACCCCGAAACGCTTCCTCCCGACCTTACGTTTGGTGGCACGCCTTAATTCGAGCGCCGGAAGGGGCTGCCTGCTCCCCTCCATCTCTTGGTCCTGGTGGCGCAAGGGCTCTCCAACATCGCCGAGCCCTGACACCTCCGTCCCGCTCACTTCCTGATTCCCCTCACCTGACCCACTGCTGCTGCTCTCACTTGGCGAAGTGATGGTCAGCAAGAGGGGGGGGGCTCCTTGTAGGAAGGCCCCCTGACAATAATGTACAGTGCTACAAATGTGTAGGCCTCTTTTTTCGCTAGCAAACTCCACCTGTGACTTGCGAAACTGCATTGGGCATCGCTACCAGAGGGGGAGCCAGAGCTGAGCTATCATGGAGAAACCTCAGCCGTAGATTGCAAACCAGACAGCCTCCCAACTACCGCGATGGTTTGCAGTAATAATAATAATAATAATGATAATAATGATAATAATAATAATAATAATTAGCGAAAGACCCCAGCGTACAACATCAAACATTTTACGGGGCATCATTAGAAGAACATAAAAGCACAGTAATAGATTGCATAATACAGTGGTACCTCTACTTACGAATTTAATGCGTTCCGAGCGCACATTTGCAAGTCGAAAAAATTTGTAAGTCGAATCCCATAGGAATGCATTGGGAGAAAAAATTCGTAAGTCAAAGCAACCCTATCTAAAAATTCGTAAGTAGAAAAAATCCTATCTAAACCGCATCCAAGATGGCGGACGGAGCTCCATTCGTAAGTAGAAACATTCGTAAGTAGAGGTACCACTGTAATAAAAATGATCATAATAGCTGTCTGTCCCCAACACCTTTAACAGGCCACAGGTTACCTAATGGCCAAAGGCCTGGATAAAGAGGAAAGTTTTTGCCTAGAGCCTAAAGACATGCAATGATGACACCAGGAGAGCCTCTTGATAATATTAAGTAGGAAAGTGGATAAATTCTCTCTGTTTTCCTTTTCCTTTTTAAAAATGTTTTTATTAACAAAGGTTTTTAGTTAACAAGGGTACATACAACGGCTCTGTTTTCAATGTATAGAGTCCTTTCTACAGGTCGGTTACATTCAATGTGAGACACTGCTATATACAAAATGCTATTCCAAGACCCTACAAAATCCCTCAATGCAATCAAAGACCAATGGGAGCATGATACAGGTTATGAAATAAACCCCACCCAATGGTCTAAGCCACCCTTTAAGCCCATCTCAGCCAAAAGAAGGGAACTCACTTTGAAACTAATTTATAGATGGTACCTAACACCTCGGAAGCTCTAGTTACAGGTAGGTAGCCGTGTTGGTCTGAGTCGAAGCAAAATAAACAAATTCTGAAGAAGTGTATCTGAAGAAGTGTGCATGCACACGAAAGCTCATACCAAAATAAAAACTTAGTTGGTCTTTAAGGCGCTACTGAAGGAATTTTTTTATTTTTCCTCGGAAGCTGGCACTGATACACCCAAAATGCTGGAGAAGTTGCACCACTACAGGATAAATTCTTTGTTATCAATGTGGGAGTTCTCCATCACAAAGAAATAGGGTGCCCACTATATATGGCAAACTACAACTCCCATCTTTCCTGATCTTTGATCCTGATGGCTGGGGCTGATGGGCTCCAGCCCACATCTGAAGGGCTCCACGCTGACTACCCCAGAGACAGAGAACCACCCTCCAATGCACAGAAATGGGTTTCTGGCACTATACCTTGTACAGCAAGAAGCTGCTCGTCGGTGGTCCAGCGTGCGTTGCATTTCAGCGTAACCTAAGTGCCACGAGAAAGAAAAGGAACCATTTACTTAGGTAACAGATCTGCTTTCAAACCCCAAGCCTGACAAGTGTACACAAATGAAAAATTTGAACAAATTGCTTGAGCTCCAAGAGGAAAACAGTCATTTGTTAAACAAAGTCCCCATTATTCCTCTGAGCGGTAAGAAAGAAAGAAAGAATATATTTAGTTAAACGACAGAAGCAATTCATTATCTGAATTAACTGCTGGCTGACAGCAGGAAAGAAGGAGGGGCTGGAGTGAGCAGCCAGGTGATCTAAGCTCAGGGAATCTCTCCCAGCCCAACCTGGAGATGGCAGGCACTGAACCTGGGACCTTCTCCATGCAAGGTAGATGTTCTGCCATTGAGCAATGGTGGCCAAGCCCAACTAGTTCTCTTCAAATACCACCCCAACCGAGTTCCATGCACCAAGCTTCATGTTAAAACTAGGTTTCTATGAAATTTTTATTTATAGCCCTCCTTTCCACCAAGAAGCTTAAGATGGCAGACGTGATTCAACCCTGCCTTTCATCCTCACAAGAACCCTGTGAAGTGGTTCGGCCAAGAACTTGTGACTGGTCCATGGTGACTCACTGAGCTTCAATGTCAGGCTCTCAATGTTATGCCTGCTAGCCTGGCTCCACTCCCTGACCTCACTTTTCATTTCACTTTTAATTTGTAGACCACCTTTGTGTATATTACAGCAATGTATATTACAGCAATGAAATGTGCAACAAAGAACACACACACTACAATAATCTGATCCAATACAGAAAGTAATAATAAAACGGAACTTTGAAATGGAACGACTTCTATCAAACAAAAGTAATAACAAAGTTATATAATAGTAAACAATAAATATTAATGTTTTGAGAGTTGACTTTATTACTTTGCAATAAATAATTACTATGATGAACGGGACATGGGTGGCGCTGTGGACTAAACCACAGAGCCTAGAGCTTGCCAATCAGAAGGTCAGCGGTTTGAATCCCCGCGATGGGGCGAGCTCCCATTGCTCGGTCCCAGCTCCTGCCAACCTAGCAGTTCGAAAGCACATCAAAGTGCAAGTAGATAAATAGGGACCGCTAGGGCGGGAAGGCAACCGGCATTTCCGTGCGCTGCTCTGGTTCGGCAGAAGCAGCTTAGTCATGCTGGCCACATGACCTGGAAGCTGTACGCAGGCTCCCTCAGCCAGTAAAGTGAGATGAGCGCCGCAACCCCAGAGTCGTCCGCGACTGGACCTAAAGGTCAGGGGTCCCTTTACCTTTACAGTTATGATGAATCAAAATAACTGCAAGTCACAATGCATAAAATACCACAATGCATACAAAACCATGCAGAAGGATCAGATTCAGTAACAAAGGCAAACAACGTATAAAAACATTTTTTTAAAAAATTCCCTAAACTCCTCTTGTCTCATATGAGAAAGTCTAGAGGGGGAGGTGGCTATACTCACAGGGGTATTCAATCTGTGAGTGCCAGGATCGTGACATGGTTTGTTCCCAATGTGTTTGAAGAAACCATAGTTTAAGCCAGGCATCCCCAAACTGCGGCCCTCCAGATGTTTTGGCCTACAACTCCCATGACCCCTAGCTAAGAGGACCAGTGGTCAGGGATGGTGGGGATTGTAGTCCAAAACATCTGGAGGGCCAAACTTTGGGGATGCCTGGTTTAAGCTAACCATAGTTCATGGGAATGTAAGATGAGCCTGTTGGGTCAAGGCCAGTGGGCCATCTAGTTCTTACAATGACTAACCAGCGATGCCTGGGGGAAAGCCTGCAAGGGGGACAATGAGCACAACAGCCCTCTGCCCACCTGCAATTCCCAGCAAGCGGTGCTCAGAGCCCAGACATAGACCAAAACTCTGTTTACGCAGAAGTGCACATAGACGCTCTGAATCTCTTCTGCGCGGCTGCATTGGAAGGAAGGGTGAGAAGAGAGAGCGTGTGAGCCCCAAGGCTTGTTCCTGCACTGCTAAAAAGGTGCAGAGCCCTTTTTCTCTGTGGAAGCCCTGCATTCTCTCCTGTTAGGGCAGGTGTAGGCAGGACCAGAGCCAAGATGAGTGTGGCAATTCCTGCCCACTATGTTTCCCCTCCTTGTGACCCTCCTGAAATTAGACTGAAGGCCACGTTATAGCCCTATGGGCTGCAAGCTTCTCAACCCTAATCTGGGATGATATGCAGGAAGACCCTGATTCCTCTCTCACACGCGGGCAAGATTGTTGGCACAATTATTATTTTTTAAATGCCATTCTGTCTCGAATATATATATATTGCAATTTCCCCATACGCCGTATGTTTTTGCACGTTGTCTTCATTTATATATGCATTTTTTTATGTGCACTTCCCTCTAATATATATATAATTTTTGTATGCATTGTTGCTGTTGCTGTTGCAGACTTGCATCCCAAAGTCTGGAGGTGAATTTGAAAGGAAACCTGTTTTTCAATCTGCATGAGGACTCATATGAATTTAGCACCGGTCAGCGCACATGAAACCAACAGACTTTCAGCACAACTGCCATCTCTCTCTCTCTCTCTCTCTCTCTCTCTCTCTCTCTCTCTCTCTCTCTCTCTCTCTCTCTCTCTCTCACACACACACACACACACACACACACACACACACACACACAAACACACACACCGCTCCTTTGGTTCAAATTCCATTAGGACATAAAGTTACCTCTGGCATCCGATATTGTTCGACTCCTCTTTCAAGTTTCTCTTTCAGAGCGCTGTTTGTTTGCTTGATATTCTGAATCTGAAAAGAAAAGCCTCGTCTGTCAATAGAGATAACAGAATAAAACACCACTTCCTTCAGATGGGGCGGGGTGGAGAAGCCCCTGCCTTCAAGCTCTGATCTGCAATTTTCTGAAACACTTTTTCCTTTCTCTAACTAAAACTTCCTACCTTTTTCTTTTTTCTTTTTCTGGTCAGTGCTGCTTTGAGGACTGCAGCTTCGCTTCAGAGCCAAAGGACTCCAGGGAAGAAATGAGAACTTTTAACTAATTTAAGAGGCAAGCCTGCACAAGATCTAAAAGAAAATACCCTTTTTCCCAGGGCTTCTTTACGCACACACACAAAAGCTAAGGGAACTGTTAAGTTTCAGATGTGCAGGTCAAGAGGATCTCGGAGACGGTTTGCGGGCCACGAGTCTCAGTAGGAAATAACTGGGAAAGTACGCCTGGCCTTTGAATTACAGAGAGTGTTTGCCCTCAAAGACCTTTTACGCTGAGAGGCAGCTCGTAACAGTTTAATGCTGACATTTAAAAGCAGAGCGTACTTACCTATCCCGCCCTTAAAAAAACCCAACAACACACAGCAAGAGAAAAAAGCTCGGTGTTTTAAAAACTAAAAACAACCACCATCAGATTATAGAACACAGAAGCCCTGCTTTGGAGCCCTACTGAGACTGCCAGTTTCACTATACAGTGGTACCTCTACTTACGAATTTAATGCGTTCCAAACGCACATTTGTAGGTAGAAAAATTTTTGTAAGCCGAATCCCATAGGAATGCATTGGGAGAAAAAATTCGCAAGTAGAAAAAATCCTATCTAAACCGCATCCAAGATGGCGGATGGAGCTCCATTCGTAAGTAGAAACATTCGTAAGTAGAGGTACCACTGTACTGTAGGGAAACATTAAAGAGATCGTGGAATCAGATACCAGAAGGAAATAATACAGAAACACCCATGGCTCCTTTTGTTTCTCCCCATCCATCTACTACCCCAAAAGTATCTAGCAATTCATCTGCTGGGAAGCAATGATAGAAGAGTGAAATCCCCAGGTCTGACCTACCAGCAATGCTGTTCTTATGCTCTTAAATCTGTGGCATGGCACCTCTGTGCATTTTGCTTAGCAGGAGAGGCGTGGAGAGAGATGACGGGTTCGCTGGCTGCCATGCTCCTCTTAATTCGGGGTAGGGAACCTGTGGCTCTCTAGGTACTGTTGGATTCCTAGTTCCCATCCCCTCTAGGCAACCTGTTCAATAGCTAGGGAATGAAGGGAGTTGGGAGTCCCAACAAAAGGTCCCTGGCCTTGATGGGGGGACAAAAGCATCGGCATTTACAGGTGAAACTCGGAAAATTAGAATATCGTTGAAAAGTGCATTTATTTCAGTAATGCAACTTAAAAGGTGAAACCAATACATGAGATAGATGCATGACATGCAAAGCAAGATATGTCAAGCCTTTATTTGTTGTAATTGTAATTATTTGTCGTTAGGCGGGTCAATTATAAATGGAATGTAATAGCAATGTTTATTTTTGCTTATTTTTGTATTATTGTAACTATTTGTTTTATTACTGTGGAATTTCCAAAAGAAAGCATTTGTAAAAATTAAAAGAAAAAATAATAAAAATAAGTTGCATTACTGAAATAAATGCACTTTTCGACGATATTCTAATTTTCCGAGTTTCACCTGTATGCACAAAGGGGACAAAGACAGCAAAAGTGAAGTCAGCGGGGAATTTTCAGTTGCTGCCATTTCTCCCCTGGGGTGGGTTCAGTGTTGGCAAGGCTGCACCTGCCAAGTTTTCAACTCCCACCCTTCATTTCCCAGTCCTTCGTGAGGCATTCGTAATCCACGCGGAGCCTATAAATATTTTGTTCGGCTTTTCAGGAGATTCCATTAAGCACTGGGGTTCATTTTTCTTACTTCAATCCTTTTATAGCTGTAGCCAGTGCAGGGAAAATAAAAGCCCGAAGTGTAATGCAAGATACAAACGTAGTAAAATTAATTAGGAAAAGGGAGTATTTGCTTTACTTAATTACTATTTGTTTGGGGTGAGGGGTTTATCCCACTTATCTGCGCACGGAACCAAAGCGCCATGAAGTGATTGGTATAAGCAAATGTAGAATGTGGCCAAACAAAAAAGGTTGCATTAACTTCCAGTGCAATTCTGTGCATGTTTACTCACAGGTTCAAGTGTATTTACTCATGGGATTGAAGCTTTTGTTTATATTCATAAAGGGCATAAAATATTTGATGCTCTGACCTCTAATTTCTATTATCCTGGAACTGGATGCTTGGCCAAAGTATAGCCCCTAAATTTTTATAATCAGTAATTAAGAGTGGTGCAACAGGCATACATCATCCAAATCGGACAACTGATAATTGGTTCAAGAGAAAAGGGAACAAAGCTACAAGTTCTATATGAAGAAACATGCTTCTGCATTTTTGAAAAAATCTACAAAGTGAGAGAAACCTGCCATTTTAAAAAATACGAATGCTGCTCAGTTAATCATGAGCGCAACCAATCAAAACACAGCCTCTTCTATTGCACTGATTGAGAAAGGCAATTGGAATTCTGCACCATGGACCAATCAGTACATACTAGGAAATGTCTGGGAGGAGCTTACATCTCCCTTGGAAACAGTTCACACCAGCCATTAGAGGAGTCCTGTCCCACACTTGGGCCACATTCGCACCATAAAGTGGTATCATATGGTACTACTTCATACACTCAATGTCTTCCCCCAAAGAATCTTGGGCCTTGTAATTTGTCAAGGGTGCTGGCAGCTGCCGGGAGACCCCTACTCCTCTCCCAGAGCTACAGTTTCCCGAGTTCCCTGTGAAGAGGGACTTGATGGTTAAGCCCCTCTGAGAACTATAGCTCTAGGGGGCAAATAGGGGGATCTACCTAGTAACCCCCAGCATCACAAACTACAGCTCCCAGAATTCTTTGGGGGAAGAAGCCATGACTGTTCAAAATGGAATCCTAGTGCTTTAAATATGTGTTGTGAATATATGTGGCACTTGAAAAAACAAACAATCCTTTTAAGGCAAAACATATTTGGGGAGCGAGTTGCCCAGGGGTTGCAATCATAAAATCATGGAATCATAGAGTTGGAAGAAAGCTGTTTTAACATAGGAAACTTGAAGATATGCAGAACGGCAGCAACCGGGCCAAATTCGTCACACAGTTCAGACTTGCTATAATGTGGGGTTTTTTTGGGGGGGGGTTAGAGAAATGTCTATTGTATAGGAACGGTATGGCAGGAAAAACAAGTGCTATCCTAGTTGTATTCCTGGATTTGAGAGTGTGGAAGATTGCTATATGAGTAAAAGTTGAAGTTGGGAAGGAAATCAAGTCACCAAGTATGCAAAAAAGAAAGAAAAAAGGGTTTTTTTGGCTGGTACAAAAATGTTCTCCAAACCAAAAAAACAAACCCGTCCAGAGTATAAGAAGAGTACAGAAGCTGTGATTTATAGAAGTCTATAGTAGCATCTTGGGGGAAGAGACAGGAAGCTGGCAAACTGCACATTGTACCTTGCTGCACTGTAAATAGAAAGCCAAGATGAAATAATTCCATTCTGAAACATGCTGCTCAGCTGACAGCTTGTTAATCAAGTCTCATCCCGATGCAAAACATCTCGTCCGAGCTATGAATCCTCCGGGGAGGCGAAAAAGGCAGCTCCTTTCTTAAAATATGTATGGGGTGATTAAAAATAAGCCTTGATTTGTCGCAGGGAAAAGCACTCGTACCTGTCGTTTGATGGAGACCAATTCCATATCCAGTTGCCTCAGCAAGGTGGTAGCAGCTGTGGCGTTGGCGGAGACGGCCTCCACATCTTCTTGAGAAAGGAACATTCCCTTGGGAGGTTTCCTCTTGGCTCTGTTCTTAGCTGCCTGGGTACTGTGCTTCTCCTTCTTCACCTGAGGAACGGTTTCCACTGGGGGAACCTGCAAAGTAGAAATCTGCCATACGTTAAGCCGGGATAATTCACTTCAAACTACTGTACATCCACACATACATACAACTGTTTAAGAGGCCTACAAACCTGTAATTTGTCTGATTGTGGTGGCTGATCCTTGCAAGGAGTGAAGCTGCCACATTACAGTACTGCTAGGGCTGGGCAATATCTGGTTTTCAACTTTGTTATATACCACCATCGCGGAATAAAAAAAGAAAGGTAAAGGACCCCTGGCAGTTAAGTCCAGTCGCAGACGACTCTGGGGTTGCGGCGCTCATCTCGCTTTCAGGCCGAGGGAGCCGGCGTTGTGCCAGAAGCAGCGCATGGAAACGCCATTTACCTTTCCGCCGGAGCGGTACCTATTTATGTACTTGCAATTTTTGGCGTGCTTTCGAATTGCTAGGTTGGCATCAGCATCGCGGGGATTCAAACCGCCAACCTTCTGATCGGCAAGCCCAAGAGGCTCAGTGGTTTAGACCACAGTGCCACCCACGTCCCACAACGTCTGAAATAAGGATGGAGCTATGTGGAGGCATTGGCTGGCTTTGCAGTTTTCCCTCACATTGTGATTTTCACACACATCGTGATTTGCTTCTCTCCATATGAACCGACCCAAACCCCATCCTCTGAGGCCCTTTCTTTGTGTGCCTCCTCCATGGGAGGTCCGAAGGGTGGCGATACGGAAACGGGTCTTCTCTGGGGTGGCTCCCCATTTGTGGAATGCTCTCCCCAGGGAAGTTCGCCTGGCACCTTCACTGCATACATTTAGGCACCAGGCAAAAACATTCCTCTTCCACAAGGCCGGTTAACATCTGATATCCTTAAATGTGTTGTGGGAGGGAGGATTGTTGGACTTTATTATGTGTTTTTTATATTGTATTTTTATGCCCTGAAGTTATAGACTGGCTGGATGCAGAGGAGTGGTAAGAAGAACCCCCCGGGGAAGAAGACTCAGAGCCAGGGGACTGGCAGTGGGACGACAATGTGTGGTCAGAAGGAGAAGACTGGGAGGTGGAGGTGTCAAAAGTTGAAGAGGTAACAGGGTTTGGTGAGCAGGAAGAGGCTATGGCAGAGAGCTTATGTATGGACAATCTTGCCTTGCAAATTGTTTGGGATTAGCAGACCAGCCCCCAGCATGGTGGGGAAAATGTTGACTCCCTGGGAGGAACCACTATCATAGCTCTACTGCAGCCACCACGAAGGCTGACATGGCTCTTACGGGTGACAAAGTTAACCATGCTTGCATTGCATCTGTCAAAACGAGGCTGGCATCATTAACACTAACATGTAGATATGCTACTGCATCCCGTATTTTCCAGGAAGATGTTGTATTTGCATTATTTAGGGAAGGGTGGAACAGTTGGTCTCTAAGGTGCTACTGGAAGGGATTTTTTTATTTTGTTTAGACTCCGGCAGACCAACACGGCTACCTACCTGTAAAGGGAATTAGAATGGACAATACGACCCGAACAATGGAAGATTGCTTTGGAATCTAGACAGAATGTTTCTTTTGATTTAAAACTGAGACAGATTCAGCAAAATTGGGGGTTTCAGGTAAGCTAGACTCAATAACATCTCTACAAGAAGGTGCTGTCAAGCAGCTAAGATGTAGGCTGGAAGTGCAATGCAGGAAATGCCTCATTGAGGCATATAATGTGAGCCAGTGCAGCAAAATATTTGTTTTGCGCTGTATTAATCCTATATTGGCAAAATCCTTCATATTTGTGGGTGTTTGTGTACTTTTAAATTATTCCCCTGTAGTATGGGGGACTAACAACAGGACAACAAAAATGGAATCTGCAAGTCCTTATGGTGACTGAGTGACTTAAGCCTGGAAGAATAAATATCTATTATGTAATGATCTGAAGACCTTAATGCCCTTGGACATTTGGATGGCATATATTGATCTGTATGTGTAAATTAAGATGGATGCATAGATGCTGAGTGTTATTGTGAATGTGAATAGATGATTTGGGTTTTGTTCGGTTCTTGTTGTTTGGTTCTACCCCCTCCACCCCCCTTGTGTGCATTTTCTCTCTATTTTTTCTTTTGTTAATAAATTTGCAATTTAAAAAGGATATGCATTATATTTTACAGTTGCAAGCAAGGTAAGTGGGTAATAACAAGTTATGAGACTACTTTACAGGGGTTGAGTTGTGGAATTTATTGCTGGGACAAAGCTGTGATTAACTTGACATGATTTCCTAGCATGTATTCATTGGGGACAGGCATCCCCAAACTTCGGCCCTCCAGATGTTTTGGACTACAATTCCCATCTTCCCCGACCACTGGTCCTGTTAGCTAGGGATCATGGGAGTTGTAGGCCAAAACATCTGGAGGGCCGCAGTTTGGGGGTGCCCGATTTGGGATGTATCATGTATTACCTGTTATCATGCATTGATCACATTGATAGCATTCATTACAGTGGTACCTCGGGTTACAAACGCTTCAGGTTACAAACGCTTCAGGTTACAGACTCCGCTAACCCAGAAATATTACCTCGGGTTAAGAACTTTACTTCAGGATGAGAACAGAAATCGAGCGGCGGCAGTGGGAGGCCCCATTAGCTAAAGGGGTACCTCAGGTTAAGAACAGTTTCAGGTTAAGAACAGACCTCCGGAACGAATTAAGTTCTTAACCAGAGGTACCACTGTACGTATTATGAACTGTAATTTATACAACTGTTTAATTCTTTGCTACTATATGGGTGTTACGTTATGCATTTATCCAAGGCTTGTATCCAAGGTAGTGCTTAGTCAGTTCTTCTGGTAGTGTCAGGGGATCTGCTTCCCCTCCTTCCCTCACCGACAGGAGCCAGCAAATCACACTAGCAAGTTGGAGTTCACGCTTTATTAGCAAAACCAGGATCTACACAAGGAGTGTCAGGCCTAATGAGCACAGCAACTCATCTCTGGCAGGTCTTGTCCCCATGAAATATAAAACACACATGCTGTTGTTGTTGTTTAGTCGTTTAGTCGTGTCCGACTCTTCGTGATCCCATGGACCAGAGCACGCCAGACACGTCTGTCTTCCACTGCCTCCCGCAGTTTGGTCACTCATGTTCGTAGCTTCATGAACACTGTCCAACCATCTCGTCCTCTGTCGTCCCCTTCTCCTTGTGCCCTCAATCTTTCCCAACATCAGGGTCTTTTCCAGGGAGTCTTCTCTTCTCATGAGGTGGCCAAAGTATTGGAGCCTCAGCTTCAGGATCTGTCCTTCCAGTGAGCACTCAGGGCTGATTTCCTTCAGAATGGATAGGTTTGATCTTCTTGCAGTCCAAGGGACTCTCAACACACACACACACACACAATTTGTTTTATTTTATATTTCATGGGGCAAGACTTGCCAGAGATGAGTTGCTGTGCTCATTAGGCCTGACACTCCTTGTGTAGATCCTGGCTTTGCTAATAAAGCACCTATATTTTGCTATATATATATATTCTCTCCACCATTGTTTTATTTTATATTTGAGCCTTGAATGCTGAGATTGCCTGGGCTGAGTCTCTGCTTTGCTGGAAGCTGCCTTGTGAGGGTTCAGCTCCAAAGGTATTTGTAAAATAGGTTGCTACTGGTTTTCACCAGCTGGAGGGAAAGTACCCTGCCCCGGCTCCCCTCATCACTTTCCAAGTGTGTCACTCAAATCTACGCAATGATTTCCACGCCACTCTTTCCAAAGCTAGGCCACCAATATGTCACTTTAATTCTGTGCCAGAAATAAAAGAAGACCTTGCTTGTTGAGTGGGTGGGAGAGAGGGAGAGAGAGAGAAGAGTAAAGTTTAAGTTTGAGATGTAATTTCCTGTGTGTCAGCCAGAGGGGAAGAAGCAGAAACTAATTTAAGACAAAACATGAGGGGTCAGATGATTGCAGACTAATCCTTAAAGCTCATTCATTTTTATATGCAGTACCATGAAGCACTGAGATAAAGATTTTTGCATGGGTATGGAATCTGCCCTGCAAACGAAAATAAAAGGTCTTTTGGGGACAAGGTAGGCAACAGAAAGAATGCGTTTTCAAAATATAAATCTGGGATATTGTTTTGCGTTTCAAAGCACTTGGATTTGCCTGCAGCTCCAGTACAAATTCCTCTCTCTAAAAACACATTTTAGTTTTGCCTCTCTCCTGGTTTCTTGCGGATAAGGAAGTATACACAGCAGAATGTGAAAGGGTCTTCTAAAATATTTGTCCTACAACTGCTACTTCTTCCTTTCCTTATTTGAAGACTGCTAGGTATGAAGTAGTCGTGCTGCTCTCTCCTTGTCTGAGGGAATAAAGCTCCCCTGAGCAGGCAACACACCTTGTTCTAAGGATGGGCTGCAGCAAAGGGGTGGAGTGTCATGTCTCATCTCCAGGTAATCTTGGGAGAGCTGCTGCCAGTCAGTGTAGACAATACTGAGCTAGATGCTCCAATGGTCTGACTGCGCACCAGGCAGCTAAGCTCCTATGATGGCTGCCTGCCTCCTCGGATAGGGAAGGAGGCTCTGTAGACCAAGCATCCCCAAACTCGGCCCTCCAGCTGTTTTGGGACTACAACTCCCATCATCCCTAGCTAACAGGACCAGTGGTCAGGGATGATGGGAGTTGTAGTCCCAAAACAGCTGGAGGGCTGAGTTTGGGGGAGCCTACTGTAGACTGTGATCTGCATTAGCTAGAGCTGAGTGAACAGCTATCACAGAGGTCAACAGTCACATGCACCAGAATAACAGCACATTAGATTTTACGTGTTTCTGTTATCTCGTGGTTCAAACCAGGAGCATCCCATAGCTTCGTTTACTTCTCTGCCTCTGTTCCCCCCTTCCTCCCCGCTCCTCTTTTTCCTGCTTAGTCATAACTATGTTTTCACCACAATGTGCAGCAATTGTTCCCTCTAGTCACCGCTCGCTTGCAAGCCCGAGATTGGAACCAGTTTTTAATCTTGATTTTCAATCTCTGCTTTGAAAGCAAACTTTGGCTAGCTTTGAACGATGGTTATGCTAGCCTGGGCACCACGACCCAAGTTTCGTGATCACTAACAAGGAAAGGAAGGGGGCGTTAGTGTGTGGGGGTCATTCAGAGATATGCTGGCAGAGAAGCAATTGGAGGGGGGAGGCCTCTGCAGTTTATGTGCCTCTGGATCGCAGCCCCCCTCCCTCACAGTTGTTCGCCAGCTATTAATTATTCCTTTGTTCCGGCAGGCTTTTGTTCATGTGCAGGGAGCTAATGTTCTTATGCTTGGTTTCTACTGCTGATCTTGTCTCCTTGGCTGATTGTTTCATATTGATGAGGGTTTTTTTTTTGTTTAATGAAATGGTCAGTTTTAAATGCAGGCAACCCTGAGCAGTGCCTTTGCACCAGGAGGGCAGCATACAGCTGCTTCAACAAATTAATAAAAATAAAATAATTGGTCCCTCCCTCCCCCAAAACACCATGATGGAGGAGCACCCCCTACAATGTACATTCAAAGTTGAAAAATACTTTTCCACACAGATAACCATGGGCACAGATTATTCACTTCTGAACTAGAGACAGAAAACAAGGCCCCGTAAATATTCTGTTGGGAGCCACCCAGAGCGGCTGGGGCAACCGAGTCAGATGCGTGGCATATAAATAATAATGTTGTTGTTGTTGTTGTTGTTGTGATGTTTGCAATTATGTAAATAACTGCCCTGTTGTTTGTTAGCTGCCTCGAGCATGGTTTTAACCAGGCATCCCCAAACTGCAGCCCTCCAGATGTTTTGGCCTGCAACTCCCATGATCCCTAGCTAACAGGATCAGTGGTCGGAGAAGATGGGAACTGTAGTCCAAAACATCTGGAGGGCCGAAGTTTGGGGGTGCCTGGTTTTAACCATGCAAAGGCGGCCTACAAATCACATGATGGTGACGATTATTTGTGTTCGGGGAGAAGGCAGTTTCTGTTCCTTTGCTTCCACACATTCCAGCGCAATTGGGACACTGTGACCACATCCATCTCCACAAGCCCTCTCTATGCGCCAGGGGGCACGAGGGAACAGAGATAGGCCACAACAAATAATGGCTGGCAAGCGCAAGCCAACATCTGTGGGCAGTGGCGCCATCAAGCAGAGACACCACCACTGACACATTTTAGGGCAAGCTCTTTGGATAACGCGGTGCAGGATAACGCGGTGCAGGTAATGTGTGTGTGGTGTGTGGTGTTTGTGTGTGTGTGGAACCTTTTCCCACCAAGGCCCACATTCCCCCTTAGGTGACCTCCCAGGGGCCACATGCCACAGATGGGCAGGGCCAGAGGCAAAAGTGGGTGGGGCGGTGGTTCTAATTTTGGTATAGTAGGCCACAACCTAGCCACGCAAACGTCAGGAGGTTTCCACACCCCAACCGTTACACTTTTCCATTCTCCATGCAGGCAAGCAAATGCATTACAGTGGTACCGCACCTCGCAAGATGAATGCCTCGCACAACGAAAAACTCGCAAGATGAGAGAGTTTTGCATTGCGCAAGGGACTCGCAAGACGACGAGGTTTTCTATGGCCGCCGCTTCGTCTTGCGAAGCGCGGCTATAGAATGTAGGCGGCAAAGGAAGATCAGCTGTCAGCGCGGGAAGCTGACAGCTGATCTTCCTTTGCCTTCTTCCCGCGCTACAGGTGGTTTCCCGGGGCTTGCCAGGGGGGATGGAGCCGAAGCGCGGCGCTGCGAGGGCTGCCCCCGCCTGTCTTCCCCGAGCCAAGGGGAAGACAGGAGGCAGCAGCCCCACTTTCTCCCGCTCGCCTTGGCGGTGGTGGTGCTGAGGCGGCCGATCCGGGCCGACCGGAGGGCGAGCAGAGCCCGCGGGGGGCGAGCAGGAGAAAGCGTGCTGCGGTGGCGCTGAGAGGGCCGGTCCAGTCCAACCCCCTGCCAGAAACACCATCAAAGCATTCCTGACAGGTGGCTGTCAAGCCTCCGCTTAAAGACCTCCAAAGAAGGAGACTCCACCACACTCCTTGGTAGCAAATTCCACTGCCAAACAGCTCTTACTGTCAGGGAGTTCTTCCCTAATGTTTAGGTGGAATCTTCTTTCTTGTACCTTGAATCCATTGCTCCGTGTCCGCTTCTCTGGAGCAGCAGAAAACAACCTTTCTCCCTCCTCTATATGACATCCTTTTATATATTTGAACATGGCTATCATATCACCCCTTAACCTTCTCTTCTCCAGGCTAAACATACCCAGCTCCCTAAGCCGTTCCTCATAAGGCATCGTAACCAGGCCTTTGACCATCGTTTCCAGGCCTTCCTTCCAGTCTGAAGGACAGATCTCTTATAGCTAACTTTCCAGGGACTGCATGCCAGGGGTGGGTGGGTGGCATCAGAGGCAAAGGTGGGCAGATCAATAGGTACCACTGTTACCTGAAAAATAAATGCACCAGCCTTGTCAAAGTGAGGGGTTTTATGCCTCCCATCACATGATTTAGGCAAGCAAGAGGCACCGTCATAGTTCAAGGACACAGTCCAGCCAGGCTAAAGCAGTTGGGAATGGCACAGAACAGAGCCAGTGTGCAATGTGTCCTGGGAAGGATTCCAAGGGCCGGATAGAAACCTCTGGAGGGTCATAATCTGCCCACAGGTTTGCGATTCCCTGTCCCTGGCCTCCTAGATTATTGAGCTGCAGGGACTCGTAATGAGGGATAATTGCATTGGTTCTACCTGGGTTAACCGCCAAGGTGACCACCTTGCATAGAGCAAAGATGGAAGTTGTCAGTCAGAACTGGCAGCACAGAGTTAATCAGCCTGCGTATCTGTGGTCCCTCGGCTGATGCAATCCAAAATTATCCTGCGAGATTAATCTGTGAGAGGACATACATCTCTCCGCATTCTCCCTTCACTTGTCATATTTTTCTGGAAATGACATGCTCAGGTTTCTCCTCTCCCTCCTCCCCTCCCTCCCTATTTAATTAAAAACTGGATGAACTCTGAGTACGCCGCTTTATCATTTGGTTAAATGGTATTAAAAATTAATATGAGAGTGGAAGAAATTATATAAGGGTCCACCGCACAATGTTCGTGTCACAATTGGTTTTCTTAAAGCTTGTTAACAAAAAGAAATCTCTGCCCCTTTCCCCCCGTTGCTTGTGTATTCCTTTAATCCTTTGATCGGCAAATCCCATTGTTCCTTCTTTTTTTAAAGATAAAATAAAGCCCCTGCTTCATCCTTCAGATGTTCTGTGGAGCAGTGAAAAATAATAATAATTTATTTCTTCTGCTACTGTAAACAGAAGCTTAGGCTGAATCATGCTCTTATCCGGCCCTTGGGAGTCTCTTCAAGCCAAGCATTTGTACACCCTCCTCAAGTGCTTTTGCCTGACTAGAATCTGCCCTGGAAGACAACAATACAGTGGTGCCTCGCAAGACAAATTAAATTCGTTCCACCGGTCAATTCGTTTTACGAAAAATTCGTCTTGCAAAGCACCGTTTTCCATAGGAACCCATTGAAATTTAATTAATGCGTTCCTATGGGCTCCGGGGGACTGGCGGCGGGGGCTCGGGGAAGCCAGGGGGCAGCAGCGCTCAGGTGGCTGATCCCGGGCCGGCCCAAGGGAGAGCGCAACGCACGGGGGCAAGCAAGAGAAAGTGTGCGGCGGCTGCGGCGCTGATCCGGGCTGGCCCGAGGGCGAGCGCCACACACTTTCTCCCACTTCCCAGGCCGGGCCGAGGGCGAGCACTGGGCCAGCAGGTCTCTGCCAAACAGGTCAAAACAGTAGTGGAGGGGGCAATTTGAAGGTGGGGGGGGGGGTCTGCGGAGGAGAGAGACGCCAGAGAAAAGGCAGATTCCCTCCTGCTACAAACAAGAACAGAGGAGGAAAACTCTGGTCCTAAACCTCCACTGCCTTGCGGGATATCTTCGAGAGAAGAAAAGGCTATGGAGTATTTATTTATTATTTATACTCCGCCCATCTGGCTGGGTTTCCCCAGCCACTCTGGGTGGCTTCCAACAAAATATTAAAATACAACAATCTATTAAACATTAAAAGTTTCCCTAAACAGGGCTGCCTTCAGATGTCCTCTAAAAATCTGGTAGTTGTTTTTCTCTTTGACCTCTGATGGGAGGGCGTTCCACGGGGTGGGTGCCACTATCAAGAAGGCCCTCTGCCTGGTTCCCTGTAACTTGGCTTTTTGCAACGAGGGAACCGCCAGAAGGCCCTCGGCGCTGGACCTCAGTGTCCGGGCAGAACGATGGGGTGGAGACGCTCCTTCAGGTATACTGGACTGAGGCCGTCTCAGCCAGGCCTAGGGGGGGGGTGTTGTCATCTGGGCAGCCCAGGACCTCCATATACACTGCCCAGGCTTGCACCCCAGGGAGGCTACTCCAGTGCTGCTAACACAGCAGCTTGACTTCACCCCTGGAGGCGTACTCCATTGCCTCTCAAGACAGGTGCCAACGACTATGGCAATAGAGAGAGCGCAGCCATTGTGACTAGTAGCACTCTCATTGTACCCCACCCCACAATGCACCGCAGCTGCTGGGCAGTGACAGAGGCACCAAGAACAGTGTCTGCTGACAAGCACCTGGTTTCCCTTCTCAGACCCGAAGAATGCACACCCGTACGCAATGCACACACAAGCTTATGTATTCTTCACAGGCAATGTGTCCTTGTGCCTGCAGAGCGACTGGATGTGCCTTGGCAGTTCTGGAGGGGCGAGGTGAGTACAAGGGAGGGAACGGCGGCAGAGATCAGCTCTACTACAGTGTGATAAACAAGGGTGTGTAATCCAACGCACACTGCTTGGCTGCAAAGGGGACCTGAACTCAAACATGGCAACCATCTGTTTCCTTTTGGAAAGCACAGCAGACACAAATTAACTTTGACTTTCAGCATGCATGGCTACATCCACTGTTCTTGGCTTTGCAGCAGGGAGCCAGTGGCAAAAAAAAAGGCTTTGGGGGATGAGGGTGAGGCACAGCCAAAGCCAACATTTGTTATAAGCAAAACCTGTCAAAGGGATTTCAAAAATTATACATCGATCCTAAAACATCCATCCAAAACAGAGACAATTGTGGCCTTGCTGGTGCCAGAAAACAATGCCAATTAATAAAATAAAATAAAAGCGAGAGTGGAATATTTTTATTGGTCTTGCAAACCACACCCATCTGCTTTTACGTAAGTCATACCATTGGTGCATTGAGGCCAGCATTGCCTGCACTGACTAGCAGCAGTTCTCCAGGGTTTTTAGGAGAGAAAAAGTCCTACAAGGTCAGATTGGCAAGTGAAATTAGCCTGCTTTCAAATGTTGGTTCAAGGAAAAAATAGGTATTTTTAGAAAGGAGAATTCCCTTGATGCAAAGATCCAGGTTTGGGACAAGTTGTCTTTGGTGAGAGAACCCCAGCAAAGATTTAAGATAACAAAACATGCAGAAAAGTAAAGCATTGAAAATATAGGCTGTCAGACCTTTAAAATATGCCCTTATGAGATCTAAAATTTGCCCCTTCCCCAGCATAGAAGAAAGACCGTACCTTTGGTAAGTTTAAAATTGTTTACTTACAAACTCTCCAAAGGTCAGATTCATACAGCATTCAGAAAAATTGCACAGGCAGCAAAACCTGATTCGTTACAGTGGGGAAAGTTCCTAAATTATTGGTACAGGAACTCAGGAGAGGCACGTTAGAGCCATGCAGCTAAGTTTAGCCAGCTTAGCCTCTTCATACACTGAGCTTCTCAGATAGACAGGAAGAACAATGGCTTGATTACCTAGTCTCTTCCAAAGAGAGCTAAGCTTAGCAGGTCAGCTTACTCTATGGCAGGCGTCCCCAAACTTCGGCCCTCCAGATGTTTTGGACTATAATTCCCATCTTCCCTGACCACTCTGGTCCTGTTAGCTAGGGATCATGGGAGTTGTAGGCCAAAACATCTGGAGGGCCGCAGTTTGGGGATACCTGCTCTATGGTCTTAAACTCCTTCCTATGTTCATTAGACTTAAGCAAGTTGGTTATATGAGGCTGGTTATCCCACAATTCGTTTATGTCTTCTGGACCTCTGCTTTGGGGGTCAGGTTGTTCCTGACCCTTGTCTGAAAGATTTGGATTACGGATGCGAATATTGTGAAGGGGTAGGGTGGAAAGAGCTTGTTCAAAGACCTGTGACGGCACTTGCGGTGCTGGCATCAAAGAGCTGCTCATCACCTCAGAAACACAACACACACCTAAAGCTTCCTGGATTGGGGATTTAGCAGGCAGCCAATTTTAACAGAATTTAAACTGCATTAAATTTGTGCTTAATTATCACTCAATGTCACAGTCAACTCCCAAAGTGGGAGCTCCCTCCAGCAGCACTTCATTAGGTGTTATTGGATAAATTCATCCATCTGTCACTTAAGAATTAAAAAAAGAAAGAAATGATTGCAAAAATTATGAAAGGGGTTCTGTCGAAAAGGAACACAAGGGCACGGGAAACATACGTGCTTCCAGAATTCAGCATTTGAAAGACAGTCCAAGCAACGGTCTGCTGATTTATGCATTACATTGTATTTATCGTTGACATTTCCTCCAAGGAGCTCCAGAAGTGAAAACAGTTCTCCCAACCCACTTTCCTCTTCACAACACTCGTGAGCGGGGGGTCTGTTATACTGAGAATTGGTTCAAGGTCACCCAGCAAGTTGCACGACAAAGTGGGGATTTAAGCCTGGGTCTAACCCCAGGGCCAAGTCTGGCAAAGGAAGTTAGGCCATTTATTTGTCTAGCTTAGTACTGCTGACATAGATCAGATACAGCTCCCCGATGTTTTAGTGTCTTTCCCAACCATGTGCCATGGACGCAGAGGAGTGGTGGGAACCCCCAAGGGAAAAAGGCTGAGAGCCTGGGGATTCGTGGTGGGATGACGATGAGTGGTCTGAAGGAGAAGACTGGGGAGGAGGAGGTGTTGTAAGCTGAAGAGGCAACAGGATTTAATGAGCTGGGAGAGTCTGTGGCAGAGTGCAGTCCAGACTAAGAGCCTGAAGCAGAGGCTGGAAAGGAGTGGGGCAAAGAGGCAGAGATGAGTCTGGCTGGTGAAGAAGCCAGGGTGGCTTCCCCTCCTGTTGAGATGAGCTTCCTCACCCCACACGACACGAAGAAGCTTCCTCATCCCTGCACCATGCCACACTGGCACATTGCTTCACGACCCAGAGCAATGCATATTATGCAAAAAATGTGGTTGCCCCCTTTGTCCTTCAGCTGCTTGCATGCTGCTCCCAGTAACGTGTGCAAGCTTTCACTCACACAGGTATGATGACTCGCATGGCTATGTCCCTTGCAAGCCCCCCCCCCCGCACCCCTAACAGAACAGTGTGTCTAGCATGGGTTGCAACCACTGCAAGGCGCTCTCAGTGGTGGCCCTCAGATTTTAGAACTCCCTCCCTGGGGAAATACAACAGTTCCTTTCATTGCTGGGCTTCAGGTGCCAGCTAAGGGCTTATTTATTCAACTAGCCTTTGGGGAACCTAGTTGCCCAAGGATGTAATCTTTGTGCATGTTCAACTGTAGTTTTGGAAGGTTGAGTTTTTAAGACATTAATCATGTTGTGAATCAGTTTGTGTTGATGGGTTTTAATTATACTGCATGCTGCTCTGGGCTGCCAATTGGGTGGAAGATTGGTTTTTAAAAAATAAATCATAACAAACAAACAATATGGTGGAAATTGGATAATCTACCAGCAGCTGCACCAGATTACAGGAAGTACATCATCCATGCTGTTACTGTCTCAACAGTGAAGAAGTGCTTAATCTGCCCTACTACAAACTAAGGAACTGTTCTTTAAGCATGGAGACTTCTAGTAGAAGGTTGAGGATTGTTTCCTTGACACTGGATTTGTCTGGTTGCTTACTTCCACCATGGGGTAATTATTATCAATTGCACCATGGAGGAATCCAATGGCCCATGTGTTGCGACCACACACCAAGACAAAACTCTGCATGGAGCCTACTATTAGACATGGTCAGCAAATTTTTGTTCATGGTGCAAGAAAAATAGTTCAAATGCAACCAGAACAACAGTGGGTTGGCAAAGGATTGCCTCTAATATTCATCTTTACAGACACTAGTCTTAATAACTTAGTAGTCACGCTGGCCTCTCAAAGCCATTACGAGGTTGAGATAAAAGCAAGAATGTCAGTGGTGGACACCGACCACTGCCTGCTCCAATGCAACCCCGATTTACAAATGTCTCTAGTCCTCATGAAAAGCAAATGAAATTTGAAAACAGGGTGAGAAGGTGCTGATCGAAAGAAGACAATAAAGATGGCATCCAGATTAAAGCAATGATGCCAAGTTGCAGAGCTTCCTCTGAACAGTAGATTAGTTTGCCAAACGCACTCCTAACGTACAATTTAGCTATGGGCTTCCAGCTGATGATTCAATTCCCATCGTCTTCAATGCTGAATGTATTGTTGACAGACACCTTTGGCACTAATCAAGATAGCAGCCACGTACGATGTGGCACTCTCGGAGTTTGTAGAATGATGTTTGCCCCCAAGACGTTAAGGGATGTGTCACAATTTGGTTTTGCATCCAGCCCTGCTCCAGTTTGAGCAAATAAGATGATAGTTTTGTGCCATTCGGTTGCCAAGAAAAGTGATGCTTTACTGGGCCAAGGAAGCATTTTTTTAAACAGCTGTCTTAGGCTGCTGTGCTACCATTTAAAGAGAAGGAATATATAATCTCCCCTCTTCCAAACTCCTCCAGGGGATTTTGGTATTAAAACATTGTTATTCACTCAGATGTTTTAAAAAATTATACTTAATGCAGCTCGGCGAAAAGGTGAACTGGACGCTTGCCCATCACATTGCTGTTGTCTATTCTTTTGCAGCTTTAACGCAATTGCTTATTCTACATAATCCTGAGTCTGATTTAACCACAAAAGTGACTTAATAGCACAATAGTACAAAAGTATGACGTTCCAAGTGTGACAAATTCCTGCGATAAGCAGTGATAAAGGAGTTCAGAAGCTCAAAGCGCTTCTTAAAATTTAGCATCACCAACACTCCCTGACAAGACAGCTTTATATGTGGCAAGGCCGTGCACGTAGGTGGTCTATCAAACATTTATAGCCCACCAACCACAAAAGGGAGGTCCACAAGGGGCGTGAGAATCTTCCTGTTTTTGCTGTGTGTCTGCCTGGTGGCGAGGAGTAAGAAATAGGGAGTCCAGTGGCTGGCAGGCTGTATTTAGCTGGCTAAACCAAGATGGGCCAGCCCGATTCATTGAGGAAAGCATCCCTTCCCATGAATCTCCCAACTCGCAAGCTAGAATCCTGAAAGTTGTAACTGGACACAGATGTTCTAACATGGTTCGGGCTCAAGTTTCAGACTGCAGTTCTAGCTGCTACGTGTCCTTGATTATGCACATGACAACACAGATGGTATGTATGGCATGGGGGAAGGCCAGTGCTTTTTTCGGGGGGGGGGGTTTGCAGGGGGACGCATACCCCTAAACATTTTGTGAATCTAACGGGAGAACAAAAAAATTTAAATGTTCAGTTTCTTCTCTAGCACGGTGGATCATCAGTTCCGTTGCTACACCCGATGGCGGCCTCATTTCCTGTCATGGTGTTTCCCGAGTTTCTGACAGAAGCTAGCGTTTAATGTGTGAAGTAGGAGTTGGAATCTAGCATGGTGATTGGTCAGTTCCGTTGCTACCCCAAATGGCGGCCTCATTTCCTTCCCCAGTGTCTCCTGAATTTCTGATGGATGCGAGCGTTTAATGTGTGAAGCAGTGTGGAATATGGATGTGTGGCAGTATTTCAATAGGAGTAGGAAGACGTTAGTGCACACAGCCTCATGCCAATGTGGAAGTAACTGTGAGCTATCAGCTGTGTAATATGAGGTAATACATGTTATTTGTACTTTTGTCCTTTTGCTGTATTTATTTTTCCCAATTTGAACTATAAAATGTTGATTTTCTTGAGTAAAAATGAGAGTACCCCTAAACGTTTCTTTTTAAAGATAAAAGCACTGGGGAAGGCTTTCTTCACCTCTCTTATCACACTAGAAGTCGTGGACATCCTAGTGAAGCTGAATATTGGAAGATTAAGAACAGATAAAATAAAGGGCTTTTCTCGATTGGGGGCGGGGGGGGGAGCTGTGAAACTCCCAGACGTTCCTGAACTACAAATACCATCAGCCACAGCAAACGTGACCAACAGCCAAGGATGTTGGGAATTGCAGTTCAGCAACATCTGAAGGGCTAAAGGTTCCCCATACATGACTTGGGATAGAGAGGTGAGTAGAGTTAATAAAAAATGACCCCAACAGCAAGCAAACAGTTGAGGCTAAAAGAATCAGGAAGGCACAAACTTCTAGAACAGACTTGTAACTAACCTGTGTTTTTATATTACCTCCCACACAAGCTAAAGCAGTTAGAACTGAATCCTTACTTTAAAAACAACAACACCTAGATGAAGAAAGCACAAATAAAACTACCTAGCATTGTTTTTAGCAACTCCACAGGCTATTTCCCCCCTCCCTACCTTAAATGTACTAAAGTAGGGAAAATACCTCTTTTTTGTTCTCCTTGTTTTGTTCAACCTCAATATCGATAGGGTTAGTTCCATTTGCTTCTTCTATTTCATCCTCGCTAGAAAACAAAAGAGGAAGAAAATGCCACATTATTTTTCAGTAAACACCAGAAAAGATCACTTTAAAGAAAAGAAGGTGTGCAGGTTCTAATACAACAAAATAGAATCGAAAAGAGAACGCAAGAATCTTATAATGAACATCCAGAGGAGATGCTCAAACTAAGGAAACAACCACGCTATCACAAAACCTAAGTATTAATGTGACCTGTATTTAGAGAGACAGGTCATACTTATATTTTAAGAGACCATCTCACAAGAACTACCGAAGTAGATACAGGCTTTTTGTGTGTGCGAGCTACCAATCCATTACATCTTAGAAGCCACTTCACTGAAAGGTCTACAGCACTTGTGATTACTTATACCTGACACCAAGTTTCCATACCTTAAAAGCAAGTACAGTAGCTGCTTTTAAACTATCTGTTTCCTTTTATTTATTTTAAATCATTGTATATTATGGTTTGGGGTTACAGTGGTACCTCTACTTACGAGTAACTCTACTTACGAATGTTTCTACTTACGAATGGAGTTCCGTCCGCCATCTTGGATGCTGTTTAGATAGGATTTTTTCTACTTACGGATTTTTAGATAGGGTTGCTTCTACTTACAAATTTTTCTCCCAATGCATTCCTATGGGATTCGACTTACAATTTTTTTCGACTTACAAATGTACGTTCGGAACGCATTAAATTAGTAAGTAGAGGTACCACTGTATTTGCTTTGTAAGCTGCCATGTTTCATATTACAGTGGTACCTCGCAAGACGAATGCCCTGCAAGACAAATTTTTCGCAAAACGAATACGTCTTGCGATCTGATGGTGACTCGCAAGACGCATTCGTTTTGCGAAAAATTTGTCTTGCGAACCGCGGTTTCCCATAGGAATGCATTGAAATTTAATTAATGCGTTGCTATGGGCAAAAAAAGAAATTTCAATGCATTCCTATGGGAAACCACAATTCGCAAGACAAATTTTTTGCAAAATGAATTGACTCGCGGAACGCATTAAATTTGTCTTGCAAGGCACCACTGTATGTCTTTTCGGAAGGGGAGCGGTAAATACATTAAAAATAACCCTGAACCCTTTGGTTTCTTCTTTTAAAAAGTCATGGGTCATAGCCACCATTGCTGCTCCACTAGTACAGCACACTTCTGCTTGAACAACAGAATCTTTCCCACCTCTCCCCATCAGCCCTCTTCCAAAATCAGCCCAAGAGGGGATCCAATTGCATGAATGGAACTCTGTGTGTGCACATTTTAGCCCAAGCCAAGATGGAGCAAACCAACTGGCAGAGGGATCCTATGCACAAGAACATGAAAACAGCCTGCTGGATCAAGCCAATGGCCCATTTCGTTCAGCATCCTGTTCTCACAAGAGCAACAAGTCTCCCCTCCTGCGATTTCCAGCAACTGGTATTCAGAAGCATTGCTTCCTTCAACTGTGGGGGCAGAGCATAGACATCGGATGCCTGTGAGTTCCAGTGTTATGAGACAGCAAGAGAAACCGTTCTCTATCCACTTCCTCCATGCCATGCGCTGAGCCTCTTGGGCTTGCCGATCAGAAGGTCGGCAGTTCGAATCCCCGTGACAGGGTGAGCTCCCGTTGCTTTGTCCCAGCTCCTGCCAACCTAGCAGTTCGAAAGCATGCCAGTGCAAGTAGATGAATAGGTACCGCTGCGGCGGGAAGGTAAATGGCATTTCCGTGTGCTCTGGCTTCCGTCACGGTGTTCCGTTGCGCCAGAAGCAGTTTAGTCATGCTGGCCACATGACCCGGAAAACTGTCTGTGGACGAACACCGGCTCCCTCGGCCTGAAAGCGAGATGAGCGCCGCAACCCCAGAGTCACCTTTGACTGGACTTACCTGTCCAGGGGTCCTTTACCTTTAACCATGCCATGCGTTATTTTACAAACTTCTATCATGTTTCCTGCCTTTTCCTCTAAACTAAGAAGTCTGAAACACTGCAACTTTTCTTTGTAAGGGAGTTGCTCCATTTCCCTGATCATTTTGGTAGCCCTTTTCCAAATCTTTTCCAACTCTGCAATATCCTTTTCCAGGTGCGGAGACCAGAACTGTACACAATACTCCAGTTCCACTATAGATTTGCTCAACAGCATTATGATACCAGCAGTTTTATTTTCAATTCTTTTCCTGATTATTCCCACCATGGAAATGGCCTTTTCCAGAAGCAATTCCCACTGAGTTCAATGGGCCTTACTCCCAGGTAAGTGAATATAGGGTTGCAGCCCAAACGGGGCTGCACACGGATTTTCTTGTTTGCTAAATCATACAGTATCTTTCTTTCCTTTTTTTGAAAAAAAGGAAGGAAGGACGGAACCACAGGTGACAGATTTTTCCCTGCAAGGCACAGAACAGCATATGCTCTGCAATCTGTGTACGTGTTTGTTTTAATTCCTGGCTGGGTGAAAACGCCGTTCTTGTCAACAACAAAAGAATAAACAAGGGACATCAAACTGGAACAATATTGACTGTCACGGAACAGCCAGCATAAGGGTGTTGGGGGAAATGAGTCAATCCATCTTTTTATTTGTATGCCGCCTTTCCTAAAGTTAAAACCATGCTCAAGGTGACTTGCAACATGTGAGAAATTACATGCCTACAAACATAACAGAAGTAGTCATAAGCAATAAACAAAACATAAAAGGTACACAGTCAAATCAAACTATTTCCACACAAATCCTAAGATCCAAAATAAAGATGATATAAAATTAACAGCAACAACAGCAACACACCTCCGCAACAAAACACATTAAACCAGGGGTCAGCAACCTTTTTCAGCCATGGGCCGGTCCACCGTCGCTCAGACCATGTGGTGGGCCGGACTATTTTTTTCGGGGGGGGGGGGGGATGAATTCCTATGCACCACAAATAACCCAGATGAACATTTTAAATAAAAGCACACATTCTACTCATGTAAAAACACTAAGCAGGCCCCACAAATAACCCAGGGATGCATTCTAAATAAAAGGACACATTCTACTCATGTAAAAACGCACTGATTCCCGGACTGTCCATGGGCTGGATTGAGAAGGCGGTTGGGCCGCATCCGGCTCACGGGCCTAAGGTTGCCTACTCCAGTGTTTCTCAACCTTTTTTGGGCCATGGCACACTTGTTCTGTGAAAAAAATCACGAGGCACACTACCATTAAAAAAGTTTAAAAAATTAACTATGTGCCGCCCTATATTATAATTATGACTGTAAGAAACACTTGCCAAATATTGCTTTCCGGCGGGTTAGTGCTGTGTATTGGCGGCCGCCAGGCTCGTTTGCACTGAGCTTTGGGAAAGAGGAGGAGAAATATTGCTTTCCGGCGGGTCAGCGCTGTTTATTGGCGGCCGCCAGGCACGTGACAATGCAAATCGCCCTTCTCGTCGCGGCACGTCGCGGCACACCAGCCAGCATCTCGCGGCACACTAGTGTGCCGCGGAACAGTGGTTGAGAAACGCTGGCCTACTCCTGCCTTAAACAATACTAGGGCCCAAGGGTCTGTCCAGCAGCTTTTGTAGCTGGAGTCAGTCCAGGCCCTGCCCTCCCAGGCCAGGTGGGGAAAGGAATGTTAAGATCTTGCAAGCACTCACAGCCCTAAGTGATTCCTTTAGATCTTTAACCAATCCCAATGTGGCTAATAATGACTTTAAGTAAACCCTCCCCAGTTAATGTATATAAAAAAACAGATCACTATATTGTATAGTATTAGCCAAGTATTTCAAAGTCATCTGTCACCACTATCTACAATACCAGCCATGCAGGCAAATATTTTATATTCTGGGATATATGGGTGATAGATAACATTAGCCATACTCAAGAGTAGACCCATTGAAATAATGAACTTGTATCTATTGATTTCAATTTGCCTTATCATCCTCTGAAAGTACCCCACACTGGGTGGGGGATAAATAATAATAAAATTATAATTATCATCATCATCATCAGTGATAAGTTGTCAAACAGGGCCTGCAGACTCAGTGGATTCCACAACCTCGGCCCTCCAGATGTTTTTGGCCTACAACTCCCATGATCCCTTGCTAGCAGGACCAATGGTCAGGGATGATGGGAATTGTAGTCTCAAAACATCTGGAGGACCGAGGTTGAGGAAGCCTGGGCTAGACAATACTGGGTTAGATCAGGCATAGGGAATCCGTAGTCCTCCATGTGTTGCTGGACTGCAGTTCCATATCACCTCTGACCACTGACTATGTTGGGCTGGGGATGTTGGAAGCTGTTGGAGCTGGAGTCCCCTGCTTGGCAGGGGGTTGAACTGGATGGCCCTTGCGGTCTATTCCAACTCTATGATTCTATATGGAGGGACATCTCCCTGGGCTTCTTGGACGAATAGCCCAACCCGGCACAGAGTAGCTTCCCATGGGTCCAACCACTGCTTTAATATGCAAGCTATATCATAGCAAATTACTTTGAAAGAGAGAGATTAATATGCACTGTTTATAAAGTGCCTCAACTGCTAGGCACTGCACAGTTAATTATTTTGAAATAAACAAACCCTGCCTGCAGGCTTGCTATCTTAAAAAAAAGGAAAGGAAAAAAGACAACACCATGTGGGAAAGGGACACAAGCAAAGGAACATAAAAGGAAAGGATCAAACTGTTAACCAGAACTGTGGTTTCTGTCTCCAAAGAAACGCCTCCCTCTCGGTTTCCAGGTTGAACTGGAAGGGTTGGCTACACTTGTGAATCTCCAGGGGTGGCCCAGAGGACAGGGGCTTTTCAAAAATGTGGCCCATGGACCACCAGCGGTCTGCAGCAAAGTTTGCTCGGGTTGTCCACCGGTCCACGGTGCACCTGCGGATTTGTGGCTGATTACAGGAGATGGCACTTCCATTGCATTAAAACAGTGGTATTGATTTTTAATTTGCGTCTGTATTGCTTCTTCTATTGTTATTTTATTGTGCTACAATCTGCACTCTACGTAATACGGTAAGATATAAACGGTAAAAGCAGCAATGAAATGACCATTAAAACCGCGCAGCACCTTGTAGAGCACATTACGATTGCTACAACGGGCGTGAAAAGCCATTCAGAGGTCTGCCAAGACCCTCGGCAATTTTCAAGTGGTCCGCGGGGCAACAATTTTGGGAACCAGTGGCAAAGGGCAACATCAACCCTAAGCCCGATGGACCGCTGATGTAACCCATCAGATTTTTATCCTTCAATAATTCCAATCAGACGCTGGACCACAGTTCACAGTGATGCTACATTCCCACCTGTGACTTAGCATTGCTGTACAGGATGCTGCTGAAGACACTTGTGTTGCGTAGGAAGGACAGACAACAGCGAGGAACTTATTGGATCCACTTTTAATATATGCATAGGCTTCAGAGCCAATGAAACTGGCACACCTTTCCAACAACCCATGAAATTTAAAAAAAAAAAAGCTATTGCAGAAGCCCATATGACATATACTGCCGTTTTCTTTCCCAAACTCTTTTAGAATTCTTTCCACGGAGTCCGGAGTTTGCACCTGTTTACCGCAGAATGCTTTTATTATTATTATTTTCTGACTCTGTGGTTTTCACAAATTGAGGCAAAAAATAATTTTAATAACCCAACGCAGGAATCGTTGAGGGGGCACCGATTCGGGCAACCTTAACTAATGTGCTATCTTGCAAATACACCATCGCTTGTACAAGCTTTCTAATATGTTGTATACAATTAAATGAAGAGAACGACACACACACACCCCTCCTCCCCCATTTCTCTCTCACGCTTTATGAGTCTGTTGCTACCGTTTGGCTAGGCAAACTTAACTTCAAATCTGTGCAGACAGCAACTGTGCAGGGTTTCAGACAGGGGTCTGTGCAAGTCAGGGATTGAACCTGGGACCTTTGACATGCAATGTAGATGCTACAGCCCCTTCCCCAAATGGGAGTCATTCTATGAAGCTGCTTTTTCAGTCACATGACTGAGTCTGTCTAGATCAGGCGTCCCCAAACTTCGGGCCTCCAGATGTTTTGGACTACGATTCCCATCTTCCCCGACCACTGGTCCTGTTAGCTAGGGATCATGGGAGTTGTAGGCCAAAACATCTGGAGGGCCGCAGTTTGGGGATGCCTGGTCTAGATCAGCACCATCTAAAGGCAGTGGTTGACAGGAGCAGTAAATCACACTAAGCAAGCTGGAGTTAACTCTTTATTAGCAAAACAGGATCTGCGCAGGAGTGTCAGGCCTAATGAGAACAACTACTCATCTCCAGAAGGTCTTGCCCTGTGAAGCAGTAGCTGAGACTGAAAGTCCCCACCTCTCCACAGCATAGCTGCCAAGTTATCCCTTTTTTAAAGGGATTTTCCCTTATGCTGAATAGGCTTCCTCGCGAGAAAAGGGAAAACTTGGCAGCTATGCTCCACAGCTGCTCAAGTCCCCTCCTCTCCAGGGCTTTCCCCAAGCAATTGGAGACTGCACCTCCATGAAGCCAACCTCTCCTCTACCCTTTTCATGCCTCCTCTTGTTCTGGGAGACCAGTGGGAAGTGGAGCTTGTTGCAGCAGGAGAGGGAGACACCCCCTCCTCTTCACCAGTCAGTCTCATCCCTGCCTCTTAGCCTTCCTCCTCCCCTGCTTCAGCTTCTGCTTTTGATACTGGACTTATCTCTACCATGGACTTTCCCAACTCGCCAAGCCCTGTTACTTCTTCAGCTTCCGACGCCTCCTCTTCCCAGTCTTTTCCCTCTGCCCACTCATTGTCATCCCACCACCAACCCCTGGGCTCTGAGCCTTCTTCCCTTGAGAGTTCCACAGCTGGCTCCTCCCACAATTCCTCTGCGCCCAACCAGTCAATGACACCACTAGACAACATGGTGCCTTTCTGATGCTGCTGGACTACAGCTCCCATCATCCCTTGCAAGTAGCCATGAGGGCTGGTGGGATTTGGGAGTCCAACTACCTTTGGGCGGTACCACATTGCCTGTCCCTGTCCTACAACAATTTACAGCGTCTCCCCTGGGCTTCAGTTTCTTCCAGCCCTACTTGGGAGATGCCAGGGATTGAACTTGAGATCTACAAAGCAGATGCTGGACCCCTGAGATCTATCTCCTTCCTTTTTATACTCTCTTAACTGTGGGAAGATCTTCGCTGACGATAATAAACTGAAGTGGCGGATAAAATTACGTTGTTCTGCTTTACTGAACACAGCAGCCCTGAGAATATTTATAAAAAAGGGCACCATACAAACTAACAAACGAAATAAGACATAATGTGTGAAGGGGGCTACCTGGGTGGCTTTTAATTTCCCAGTGCACCTGCTTAAGGCGGAAGAAGAATGCATGTATTTGCTTCTGCGTCCACCTTTACGTCTTGCATTTGTTGGATAAAACAATACCTTGCACTGTCGACTCTCAAGAATTCCCAGGGCAGCAAGCAATAAAAGCACAGTAACAAAATATAAAGTATGCAGTGCAAGAAAGACAATCAATCACACACACACACACACACACACACAACCAGCGTACACATGCACACACACAAACAATTGAGAACAATAACCGCAGCCCTACTCAACCATTTAAAAAGATGCAATTCAGGAAGTTCACTTAAAAGCCTGGAAAAATAAAAGAAAGCCTTCGTCTTGTGCCTAAGTGACATGGGTGAAGACACCAGGTGAGTGAAGTCTTTACATTAAAGACCTAGATGGACTAACGGTGTGACTCAAAATAAGGCAGCTTCTTAAAGTCCTGGCAATTTTCCGATTACTATTTTGCTTGCTCTGGTTCCAGTGCTAGAGTAAGGCATGTTGGAAAATCATGCGAAGCAAGTCTACTACACATGCCTGCTCCCTTCAGTGTAGCTGCAAGAGTTGTAAGTCATTGGTGTTGATGAAAGCAAGCACCAACCCAGGGCTCAGGAACATTTCTATTCTGCATTCATTCATGTTGTGCAAATGTTCCCTTCAGCGTTTGCAACCACCAGGCACCTGCAGGCTGCAATATTATTATTTTTTGTCAGATACATTCAGATACTGGCTTGTTTACTGAAATTGGGTTGGTGCTTTTCAAAGAAGAAGAAGAAGAAGAAGAAGAAGGAGAAGAGGAGGAGGAGGAGGAGGAGGAGGAGGAGGAGGAGGAGGAGGAGGAGGAGGCACCAGTTGCAATGATGCTTGCTGTCTAGAGATCAAGCCAAAAACACTTTTTGCTCACAAGCTTATCTCAGTGATGAAATTAATACAGTTGCACCCAGCTTTCCCAAGTTTAGCTCAAGGTGGATCACAATTAAGAAACCAAGCACAATTTAAACCTGCAGTTTATCTATTCCTGGGTTTTTTTTAAAAAAAAAAATATTCACACAAAATATACATATGCTAGCTTGGTCCCTTTCCTAAATTGTAAGAGCGGAATCACCATCTCCATAGCAACAGGCTCTCATGACTATTTTGAATCAATATTCCTGCACTGCAAGAGCACTGAATTAATGCAAAATCTAGGCTCAGGCACATCTTTGTGGAGCTTTCCCAGGGTCCAAAGGTATGGAGAAAAAATCAGATTAAGAACATGTGCTGGTCTCAAGGAAAAAGCAGGATGGAGAGAAAGCAAAACCCAACAGGGGCAGGGCGGAACTATAAAGCTATTTTCCCCCTTTGGGACTATTTCCATTGCAAATTTTCTGCTTGCATGTCCTCAGAATAAGCCAAGTGGATGGTCACCATTAAAGACACAAATAATAATAATAATAATAATAATAATAATAATAATAATGATAATAATGTTGTATGCAAGCCTTTTAGCTGCTAAAGGGAAAAAAGGAGGGAAATTAACAACAACAACATTGATGTTTGCTTGGAAACATAGAAGGTATGAAAGAAACAAATTGTGTCTGGGTGGTCATCTCTCAACACACTTGGTAGCCAGCTTGCTGGTTGTGAGAACACAGGAAATGATGACTAGTTACACATCTCATTGAGACAGAAGGAGACAGGAAGGTGCTGCATGAATGGGCTGAAGGTTCATTCATATGTTGGCTTATTAAGAACTGATAGGACCATTCAAACACAGCCAGAGGTTGTTGTTTTTTAATAGCCTTAAGATTTATAAGCAGTGACACACAAATCACTTTTCCCCTTAATGCAAACCAACCCTGCCCCTAGGAACAGAATGCATGACTGACTGACTGACTGACTGACTGGGGGAGGAGAGGTGGAAATAGAAGCCCACAGCAAGGATCCCATTTATCAGAAAATCCAATTTCACAACAAGCAATTGACAGGGAAGCAGCATGTTCCTATAAGCAGGCTGGGCAGAGACCCTGGCAGAGACAACTAGATAATCTTGACTTGTCTATGTCATCACCCCATAAGACATGCTCAGTGTCCACTGGGCTCATAAATCACGGGGTAGTTATAAAGAAAGGTTCCTTGGGAGATTTAGGGCTTTCCAGGAATAGTCAGCATTTGATCTCATGTAGCAGCAACTGATAATTCTTGCACAGGGCCGGCCCTATGGCCAGGCGGCGCAGGGCACCACGGCGCCGGCCCACCAGGAGGGCGCCGCGAGCTGTGCCCGCCGGCCGGCCGGCCGGCCCGCCGCACAGCTGCACCCACGGCAACCGCGCTGTGCCTGCCCGCCCACCCACCGCGCAGCAGTGCCTGTGGCAGCCGCGCAGCGCCCACCCGCCCATCGCGCTGGGAAACGGGGCGGGAGGGCGCCGGAGGGATCCGGCGCACCACGGCGCCAGGGGCGCTTAAGACGGCCCTGTTCTTGCAACTTGGTCAGATAGGCACTATCTAAACAGCCAATCCTGAAATCCCAGGCTCCACCCCTTTCACCGTGTTAATTTTAGTTTTATATATACGGCCAGAAACAAATGCACAGAGGTGGCCCTCACTTGCAATAGGCTGGAAAACCCTGCTCTTTTTCGGGGGAAACAAGGGTCTCATTTGTGTGATAATTTCATTTGTGTGGTAACTTCCAGAGGAAGCATTGCAGATGTGCAGCTGCAGAAACAGCAGAGAGTGTTTTGGCACCTGACAGACAAACAGGTTTATAATGGCATGAGCTTTTAGGGACAGAGGTTACAGCATCAGGTGCAGCCACAAAACTTAGGCCACAATAATTCTTTCATTCTGTAAGGCAAAATGGTGCTTTCTACATGATGTCACAATCCTGCTTCAACAGATCCAGCCAGTATGGGAAGTGAACGGGAATGATGGAAGTTGCAGCCGCCATTTTGACCACCTCTTCTCCAACAATTCAACAACAACAACAATCCCTGCCCATCTGGCTGCGTTTCCTCTGCCATTCTGGGCAGCTTACAACTTAATAAAAACATCAATCCTTCCTTAAATGCTTTCCTAAACAGCATCAACACTGAATATTCCCACCAGACCCTTGACTCCCAAATAGTGTGAGTTAAAAGGTATTTCTGTTCAAAGAACTCCAAACTGCAAGCATGATTCTGCACAAAAAACAAAACTGAAATATGCACTTCGAAGGGTCCTGGTTTCTAGATCCTCAGTCTTCAAATCCTATTGGCAAGCTTACCTTTCTTCCCTCTCCCTTTTCTGCTTCCGAGCATGACGATCCATGACGCTCGTTTTGGTTCTCGTCTTTTTCCAGGAGTAGTAGAACTTCACCAGGCTTGCTATTGATTTGTCAGGAAGCTGTGGAACACAGAATATTGGGAGCATTGAGACACCCTGCGTTACTCACGCACCAGCTTCGAATCGGATAGCAAAGTTTGCAGAGGAAAACGGCCAGGACCCATTGTGAGCAGAAGTTGGTAACTGTTGCGTTGGACAGGGCAAAATCTGATTCTGGGATTGCTTGGGGATGAGCTAGCACTTGCCTGAACCAGCAGCAGCACACAAAAGGCTGGTGTATGGGTTTTCTGGCAACTCCAAATGCAGGTGCCATTCCAGAAACTGAACACAACACAACAGGCAAAGTGAGTGCATTAACACTGCCAATGACTTACGTATTGCTGGTCTTTGACCCGCAGTTGGGTTGCACAGCGACCTAAAACACGTCGAAACAGCAGCACTGCCACCACTCAAATAGGTGTCAAAAATTAAGAAGTGGGTCCCCAAATGCATGTTGAGGACTATTAACTTAAAATCACAAAATAAAGAGGTACACGTGGGCTTGGTTTGCGCATAACACCAAGCCACGGTTTGTTCAGCCCAAGTATTGCTTGTCTGAATGTGCAAAGCCAGCCAAGCTTTGGAGAAGCAACCCATGGTTTAGGTGCTCACGTATGATAAGAAGCTCATGGTTTGTTGAACAAGCTAGGGTTAAACCAAACCATGGGTTAGCATTATATGTGAACACAGCCATTGAAAGGCAACAACTTGACGGTGCTTCAGTTGGTTGCTTCTTAATGATTCCTTTTATTTGGCTTTCAGTGAGTGGAGAGGCTTGTCTTATAACTTGCCTCACGTTCCATAACACAACACCTTCCCTTTTCAAGTTTGCATGCCCCCCCCCACCAACTCCTACCCAAGTTAGTCTTGCTGTATTTTAACACTAATTACATTATCAGTGGTTCTGCTTTTACTGCTAGACAAGCCCAGCTTTAGAAAAAGCAATTTGCAATTAAAGAGCTGTCTCTTAATTGCATTTTTTTCTTTCTCTTCCCTTTTTTAAAAAAAGAATGTGCTTACAACCTGAAAGGGGGCAATTCTGCGTGTCATTTCCTCCTCTCATAGCACCTTATGTCCTCTGGAAAACCTGTTGATAATGACTAAGTTTCATCCACTGGTTCTCATACTGTACGGAAGGGATCCTGCTTTGGGGAGACCAAAGTTCCTCAGATCCTGAGCCAAGGCAAGTCATATTCTCTTCACCAGCCAAGATGATGATGATGATGATTTATACCCCACACACCTGGCTAGGTTTCCCCAGCCACTCTGGGCAGCTCCCAACAGAATATTAATAATAATAAAGCTATGGATGAGCTAAAGGCTATCCTTACTGATTTACATTGGATTTTGGGGTATAATTTCTACCTTAGTTGCCTCTTCATCCCAGCTGCTGATCTGATGGCTGCTTTTATAGTTTATTGCTTGGCTTTTAGAAGGGATCAGGAAAGCCTGGTTGCAGGTTCATAGATGGGGAACCTCAGGCCTGGAAACCAAATGCGGCCCTCCATACTTTTCCATCTGGCTCTTGGGGCCCTCTCCAGGCCACACATGACCTCACCAGGGGCTTGGCTCAGATGGAGGACAGGAAGAGTGCCATGCAAGGGCGTGGAAAGCATCCCTCTATGCAAAGATACAACTCATATTTGTTGCTCTGCCTACTCTTGCTCCTGGCCCCACCCACCCCTGGTAACATGGCCTTATGAAAGGATGTCCAGAACGGAACGCCCTTCTTCTAGTCTTTTTGAAGTCTCTGCTAGGTCACTAGTCTGTTAAGATGGGTGCCGCAATCTACAGCACCAAGCTGCATTGCAAAGGCCTCTGAATGAGCCACGGTGGGAGAAAAGGCTGGCATTGGGTGCAGTGTATGGGTGCAAAAGAGGGTGCAAGTATAAAAGACAAAAAGGCCAAGCTTCAGGCTTATGCCAAAGTCAGCTAGTCAGCCTCACAGCACTTTAAGAAAGGGCCCTGGCTGACTCCAGCAACGAAAGCTGAGGCCACTAAACATACTCTTGGGTTGCAGTATTGTTTAGGACAGCATTTCCCAAACTTGGGTCTCCAGCTGTTTTTGGACTACAACATACATCATCCCCAGCTAGCAGGACCAGTGGTCAGGGATGATGGGAACTGTAGTCCCCAAACAGCTGGAGACCCAGGTTTGGGAAACGCTGGTTTATAGGGGGTTTTTGTTGGGGGATCTTGTTGCTGCAATTAGTATTTTTTTTTTCATCTTTGTTTTAGATCTTATGATGGTCTGTGTGGAAACTGTCCCGTTTGGTTGCATACTTTTCAATGTGCTTTATTTATTGTTTACAACTACTCTTGTTACGTTCGCAATTGTGTGAAACGTTTCATGTTGTAAGCCGCCCTGAGCGTGGTCTATGGAAAGGCTGCCGACAAATAAAATGAGGCTGATCATTTCCATCATTATGTTCTGATTTCCCAGTGCCATTCCACCTCCAAATGAACCAACCCAAAATTCCCTGCTCTCAAGCCATGCTGTCCATACTCTCTACTGGCTCCCTTCTGCCTGGAACTACATTATAGCAAAGTGATGCTAGATCTCTCTTCCTTCTAAGTATTTCACAAAACCCATTATACATCCTTGAAGCTGTGGGTATAACGACTTTCCCGTCATCTCCCATTGAAAGGAAGCACTGAGACTGCACTCACTTTGCCATCTATCCGTCCACCCTTGCCTATGTCTCTCCCACGGCTGAAATTTAGAGTGCAAGCTCCTCCTAAGTCACTTTTTGGCTCATGTTCCTGTGTAAAGCACCATGCATACGTGGCTGCTGCAATCTTGGTGACCTGAAGTGACTAATTCTGCTGTCGTCCTCATAACAATACCGAATGCCACAAGAATGCACTTTTAAGCAGGCCATGGAAAAGCCATTTCTTCCCGAGAACCTTTCAAGCGCAGCAACCATATTTATGCCTTTGGAGTGGCTTGTTCATTTTTTCCTAGTTGCTGAAAATCAATAAGACTTCACATGGAGAAGAAAGCCCTGCATCTTGCTCTCTGAGAGGTCGTCTTTGTTGGCTGAAATACGTAAAACTTGGTAGTCAAAGACCCTCAACTGTGAAACGATCAAAGGCGCAATTAATTACAGGCTTCTTTCCATATTGACTCAGTTCCGACAAACCTCCAAATCATCATTCGAAGGATTCCTCCACTCATCTTACATACCTTTCTCCCACAGTATAAATACTAACCATCGTTTTCCATCAGTCAATAGTGGTGAACCCTTCCTCTCTCTGCAGGGCTGCAGTTTAGTGCTAACCATAGTTTGTCATAATGTTCCAAATCAAGAAACTGTGGCTTGAAGTCTGAAATGAGTTTGGAGAGCAAGAGCTGTCCAGTTTGCCGATTTCGACATCATGGCAAACTATGGTTAAATGGAAAAGACAAAGACACATAGGCAAAAGGATCGTGTGAGCTTGGGGCTCATTTCCAATCCTCCAAATCATGCAGCTCTACCTCTCTTTCAAATCAGAACCACTGAAGGCCGTGAAGGTCCTGTGTGAGTGCCTGGAGGCGGTTGGAGGATGGATGGCGGTTAACAGATTGAGGTTGAATCCTGACAAGACAGAAGTACTGTTTGTGGGGGACAGGAGGTGGGCAGGTGTGGAGGACTCCCTGGTCCTGAATGGGGTAACTGTGCTCCTGAAGGACCAGGTGCGCAGCCTGGGAGTCATTATGGACTCACAGCTGTCCATGGAGGCGCAGGTCAATTCTGTGTCCAGGGCAGCTGTCTATCAGCTCCACCTGGTATGCAGGCTGAGACCCTACCTGCCTGCAGATTGTCTCGCCAGAGTGGTGCATGCTCTGGTTATCTCCCGCTTGGACTACTGCAATGCGCTCTACGTGGGGCTACCTTTGAAGGTGACCCGGAAACTACAACTAATCCAGAATGCGGCAGCTAGACTGGTGACTGGGAGCGGCCGCCGAGACCACATAACACCGGTCTTGAAAGATCTACATTGGCTTCCAGTACGTTTCCGAGCACAGTTCAAAGTGTTGGTGCTGACCCTTAAAGCCCTAAATGGCCTCGGTCCAGTATACCTGAAGGAGCGTCTCCACCTCCATCATTCTACCCGGACACTGAGGTCCAGCACCGAGGGCCTTCTGGCGGTTCCCTCGTTGTGAGAAGCCAAGTTGCCCTCCCTGTGGAACGCCCTCCCATCAGATGTCAAAGAGAAAAACAGCTACCAGATTTTTAGAAGACATTTGAAGGCAGCCTTTTTTAGGGAGGCTTTTAATGTTTAATAGATTATTTTATTTCCTTTTTCTGTTGGAAGCTGCCCAGAGTGGCTGGGGAAACCCAGCCAGATGGGCGGGGTATAAATAATAATATATTATTATTATTATTATTATTATTATTATTATTATTATTATTATTATAGTAGAGCCAGGGATTGGGAACATGTTGTTGGGGCTCATGCGAGTTGCAAATCCAACAATTTGCAAAGGCCAGAGAGAGGGCCAGAGGTATCCGTACCACAAAGTCACTGTCCCCCACCCTATTCTACATCATTGGCTAAACGTCTGCCTGTACGTTACCAGTAGGAGGTGGGAGAACTCAGTATGGGATTGCCATTCTGAGTAACAGGCCCACATCTAGCTCTGCCCTTAGACAACAAAACATAATTATTATTTTTAAGAACTGGTGGTAAAATAGTTAAAGAACAGGGATTAAGCTGGAAGACTTGGTTGGGCGGGGGAGTTACAGCTGTTACTTCTGCTAATTAACAGCACACAGCTTTTAGTGTGACCCTTAATCTCCAGTGAATATAAATATAAAACACTTCTGTTCTTTCAAAAAAAAAAAACCTCAAGGAAAAGCAAGAATGCAGAGATTGGGGGGGGGGGGAGGGAGTTACTTTTTTGTGCATTCTTTCTCCTAGTCGATAAAGCAAATTTATGCAAGAACTGAGTTAAAACGCAATTAAAACAGATACAAAACACTCCTGAGCTTCTGTCATCTTAATTTGGTTCCACCCACAACTCCTATATAAACAGATCTAGCCTTAGTGTGATCTTTTTGTACATGAATATTTTGATGGATGTGTTTCGGCAATCTGAAACCTCTTTCCAGGCCAAGAAAGGTGGATATGGGATTCCATATCACAGTGTTGTCGCCGCTGGTGTTTCACGGCAGTGGAATAATAAAATCCCCTCGCTCCATACGCCAGTATAAGGAGGGCCTGATCTCGCTCTCAGTCTGCGAATTTGCTGCATATTACACGCAACAATAATAACTTGGCCAGATTTAGACTGCCAGACACTCCTATCCTTATGAGATTAGTGACTTACCAATTGTAGGTAAGTCTTCATTTGTGTGTGTGTGTGTGTGTGTGTGTGTGTGTGTGTGTGTGTGTGTACACAGCACTTTTCTTGAAAAACTTATTCATGAATGTTAAAACCATCAAGGGCAAAGCAACAGCAGAGGACTCGGGTGCCGCTGAGTAGCCCTTTATGATATACGTAAATATTTATCTGACAAGTTCCCTGTCGAATCTGATTACAGCAGGCATCCCCAAACTTCAGCCCTCCAAATGTTTTGGACTACAATTCCCATCTTCCGCGACCACTGGTCCTGTTAGCTAGGGATCATGGGAGTTGTAGGCCAAAACATCTGGAGGGCCGCAGTTTGGGGATGCCTGGATTACAGTCATACATCAGGTTACAGATGCTTCAGGTTGTGCACCGTGCCGAACCCGGAAGTACCAGAACGGGTTACTTCTGGGTTTCGGCGTTCACGCAGAACCACTAAATCACATGCGCAGAAGTGCCGAATCGTGACCCGTGCGTGCAGTTTGCGAATGCTGCGGGCTGCGAACGTGCCTCCTGCACGGATCATGTTCGCAACCTGAGCGTCCACTGTATATTAGAATGAAACACTAGTCTCCATTTTAGAAGTATATCCCAGAGTGTTCATCTTATGTCCTTTAATTTCCATTCTCCACAGTGCGGCTTTAATGCAGCGGAGTAGAATCTCTCTTCCCCAGTAGTTGCTTTCGACGTAAGGGTAGCTTTCATTCTTATCTCTGCATTTTTGCAACCTGCTTTTTGTTTGTTTGATTGTTTTTCTTACAATATAAATGTTAAAAAGGGGGAGTTCCCAGCACATCATCTTTTCCCCTGTTATAATCTCGTGCCCCTCCTCCCTATCAGTGCTTCACACTTCTCAATTGTCGAAACAAAATAAAAAAAAATCCTTCCAGCAGCACCTTAGAGACCAACTAAGTTTGTCATTGGTATGAGCTTTCGTGTGCATGCACACTTCTTCAGATGTGTAATTCATGAACAAAGGGGGGGGGGAGATAAGCATGAAGTCCAAAGACTCCAGCTCTTGCAACTCAGCCCTCCTGTCCCCCTCTAAAGATCACTGTGCCTTCCTAGATGGTCAAAACATCTCAGCTGGAATATCTACTTGAGAACATCCAAACCCAACACTTTGCAGCACCTGCTTTCGAAGCCAGGGCTCTCACGCCTATGCACTCAGGCCTCAATGATGCCTCACCATTTGCTGAATACGATGAAATGTTTTTCCGTGGAAACTGAAAGCCTGCTCGAACAAGACTTTGTCCTCAACCGTCCATTCGTCTGGGAAGGGGGTGAAGTTGGGCAGGTCAGCCAGAGATTTCTCAATGTTGTGCTTGTGCCAAAATAGCATCCCCAGGGCCTGGAGGAAGGAAGAGAGAGGTAAGCGTGGATAAATGCAACAAAAAGTGGACCCACAACCAAAGGGAAACAGCAGTCACCCTGGCAATTTTCATGGGCTGTGTTCAGCTTGGGCTGTGTTCAGGTGCTTTCTGATAAACCTCTGGCAGGCTCACTGCTTTCTTGCCATACGGAGAACACAGATGTTCTGGAAGTGGAAAGCTGGCCTCGGATCCACACAGTGGCGCTTTTAAAGCAGGAACCATTGGCTAGGAACAATTCCTTCCCAGTTGACTAAAGATGCACACAGTCTCTGTTTGTGTCTGCCTCTATCCCTCTCTCATGCATGCATGCACGCACGCACACACACACACACACGCACGCACAGCACAGCACAGCACAGCACAGTAAAGTCTCTGAGCAGTTTCCACAAGACTTCTAAAATCTTTACACCCCTTGGTATCTTTCTCGTAACTGAATTGATTTTGTTCAGGTGCTGTTGTTTTAAGCTGTTTTCATATTTCTAACTGTTTTTTATATATCCAATCATAGATTAACTATTCCTATATAATTTAAGTGTTCTAGATGTATTATGTTGTAAATTGCTTCGGGGGTGCCTCGTGGGAAGAAAGGAGGGGGCAGCTATTGGGTTGTTGTTTTTATTATGTATTTTGTGGTATTATATCTTGATTTTATTCTGTGAAACGCCCTGAGACCCCCGGGGTATAGGGTAATATATCAATAATAATAATAATAATAATAATAATAATAATAATAATAATAATAATAATAATAATAATAGAAATAGCAGGCCACACGTATGGACTACTGAACATGCAGATGGAGTGCAATGTACAAACCACACCTTTAATTTTGTTTTGAAACATCTTTGGGCATAACCTAGACAATGAGGAGCAGCGCTCCAGAAGAGCAAATGGACTTCAGATGAAGTCCTCAGATCTGGTGGTCATGGCTGTACTGTCACAGAATGAGCCGGAGATTCTGCTTCCCTTATTTATTTATTTATTCATTTATTATCTGCCTTTTGCCACCAGAGTGACTTACAGCAATTTCAAAAGGCAATACAGTGGTGCCTCGACTTACGAATAACTCGACTTACGAATGTTTCGAGTTACGAATGGAGTTCCGTCCGCCATCTTGGGTGCGGTTTAGATAGGATTTTTTCGACTTACAAATTTTTAGATAGGATTTTTTCGCCTTACGAGTTTTTTTACATTTTCCCCCCATTGGCTTTGACTTACAATTTTTTCAACTTACGGAGGTCCGTTCGGAACGGATTGAATTCGTAAGTCGAGGTACCACTGTATTAAAAACCCAATTAAAACAAACTGCTGTCAAGAGAATAGGATGGGTGGCGGCTTCAGACAGCAGTTAAGACTTTGCAGTTCTCCCATCCCACCCCTCTCTCGCCGGCTCCTGCTGCCCACCCTGCCACTCTTACGGAAAACCCAGCCAGATGGGCAGGGTATGTATGTATGTATGTATGTATGTATGTATAAATATATTTATATTATTATTATTACTACAGCCACTATGCTGGCCGCTGTGGCCTCTGCCACCTGCTTTCTTGTTCGCTGGTCTTCATTGTTTGGCTGGCCACTGCTAAGTTTGCCTTCACACTGTAGTTAGCAGTGCCACCTATCAGGGATCATGTGAACTACAGCATGATGACATCTCTACAGATATATGGGGGGGGGTGGCGCTGTGGTCTAAACTGCTGAGCCCAGGGCTTGCCGATCAGAAGGTCGGAGGTTCGAATCTCCGCAGCGGGATGAGCTCCCGTTGTTCGGTCCCAGCTCCTGCCAACCTAGCAGTTCGAAAGCACGTCAAAGTGCAAGTAGATATATGGGTACCACTCAGGCGGGAAGGCAAAAGGCGTTCCGTGCGCTGCTCTGGTTTCGCCAGAAGCAGCTTAGTCATGCTGGCCACATGACCCGGAAAAACTGCCTGCGGACAAACGTCGGCTCCCTCGGCCAGTAAAGCGAGATGAGCGCCGCAACCCCAGAGTCGTTTGCAACTGGACTTCACTGTCAAGGGTCCTTTACCTTTATACACACACACACACACACACACACACACACACACACACACACTCACACACACCTCCGTGTGTTAGATATGTATATCATTCGAATGCAGAGTAAAAAATTGTATCTTCATCGTAAAACAAAAGCCACACAATGAAGGTGCCAGATGCACCTCTCTGGAGAGGGATTTCCACAACTTAGGGGCAGAATGCCCTCTCCTGGGCCGCCCACCCCTCCAAACTTCTGAGGGTGGATGGACTACCAAGAGGGCGCCTAGGTAAAGGTAAAGGGACACCTGACCGTTAAGTCCAGTCGCAGACGACTCTGGGTTTGCGGTGCTCAGCTCGCTATACAGGCCCAGGGAGCTGGCGTTTGTCCGCAGACAGTTTTTTCCCGGGTCATGTGGCCAGCATGACAAAGCCGCTTCTGGCGAAACCAGAGCAGCGCACGGAAACGCCGTTTACCTTCCCGTTGGAACGGTACCCATTTATCTACTTGCACTTTGACATGCTTGGAACTGCTAGGTTGGCAGGAGCAGGGACCGAGCAACGGGAGCTCACCCCATCACGGGATTCGAACCGCCCGACTTTCTGATGGGCAAGCCCTAGGCTCTGTGGTTTAGTCCACAGTGCCACCCAAGAGAGCCCCTATTGCTGGCTTTAATGCCTGAGACAGTATATAGGTGTGTGCCCAGGTGTTTGTTTCTTAGTTAGCTAAGACAGAAGCCATTCAAGATCAGCATGATACCATTTGGGAAGGGTGGTGCAAATAATGTCTGGAAAGCACATCTTACTAAATTCTCTTGAACAGAAGAGTCCCAAATCTGAAGGCACGGCACCACCTCTGAACCCAAGTTCTATCTGCTGCACGATCCGGTCTTTCCTCCCTATTTCCTCCACAGCAAACATTTCAGAAAAGACCAACTATCTCACAGTCATAGTTTTAAAAAAGGTTAATTTGGCAGCACTGTCTCCTCAAGTAAAATTATTATTCTCTCCATCTGTTGGTTAAAATGCCCTGGAACAAACCTCTTAATTCTCTACAAGTTATATATAGATCACATAACTCTTGGCCAAAACATTTTGACTCAGGTTATTCAAAGTGAAAGTGCTAACTTTGATACTGGGATTTCCCTCTCCCCTGAGCCCATTTTGCAATGCAAATTATTATTATTTTTTAAAAAGCTTTTCTTCATTGGTAGAAAAGTCATCACTTCGTGATTTCCTGAAGCTCCACATTGGTCAGCACACGCAAGACCCTTCTGCTCAGTTCCATGTCATCACACACTCATTGCTCAACATCTAGGGAGTTTTCCTTCTTGGAATTCCCTTCAACATGACTCACTGTGAAAATAATCCTTTTTACATGAAATAGTAGTTTCTTCCTTTCCGCCCCTTTCTAACCTCTCAGTAGGGACGGTGCCTCGTGGAATAATGGAATAACCAAAGCTTAAAGTTATGCATTTCTCCACTTGTATCATTCAACAGTTAAGTGGATCCTCTTCGCCTTCTTCTCCAAAACTACCTTAGTTGCATAATGCACCAGGAGTATCCAATTTAGGCTGTGTGGCGCTGTGGGTTAAACCACACAGAGCCTAGGGCTTGCCGATTGGAAGATCGGTGGTTTGAATCCCCGCAACGGGGTGAGCTCCCGTTGCTCAGTCCTAGCTCCTGCCAACCTAGCAGTTCGAAAGCACGTCAAAGTGCAAGTAGATAAATAGGTACCGCTCCAAGCGGAAAGGTAAACGGTGTTTCCGTGTGCTGCTCTGGTTTGCCAGAAGTGGCTTTGTCATGCTGGCCACATGACCTGGAAGCTGTACGCCGGCTCCCTCGGCCAATAACGCAAGATGAGCGTCGCAACCCCAGAGTCGGTCACGACTAGACCTAATGGTCAGGGGTCCCTTTACCTTTACACGCCATACATTTAAAGAAAATGGGTTTCTCCCAAAAGAATCCTGGGAATTGTAGCTTGTTCGGAGAGCTGGAGCTTGTAACTTCTGTGAGAGGTAAATTTTAATTCCGGGGATTCTTTTGGGAAGGTCACAGAATCCTAGAAATATAGAGCTGGAAGGGATCCTGGGAGTCATCTAGTCCAGTGGTCCTCAACCTTGGGCCTCCAGATGTTTTTGGCCTACAACTCCCATGATCCCTAGCTAGCAGGACCAGTGGTCAGGGATGATGGGAATTGTAGTCTCAAAACATCTGGAGGCCCAAGGTTGAGGACCACTGATCTAGTCCACACCCCCTGCAATGCAGCCATCCTTGGGTGGGCTTGAACCAACAACCTTCTGGTTAATAGCCAGACACACTGACCCATCGCACCACAACCATGGGGTGGTGTTCTTTAAAGGCTCCATCCATACACACCATACATTTAGATAGATCTAGGAAATAGGTATATAGGGAAGAAGAGAGGCACCCAGGTGCATACCAGGATATTTTCAACTGGCCAGAAGAGATACAGAAAAGCATGCATTCATTTTTCTCTCATCTGCTACCCCTTAGGTTCAAAACGAAACAGAAACATGTGAAATTAAAACAATCACATATCCACCCCCACTTCTATTCTCTCCTTCCTTTGTCATTTTCTGGTGTCAGTTTTAGACTGGGCAGGAACCAGCTTTATTATTTCTCGTGTTTATATCCCAGGTACATGAAGCTGAGAATAAGCGATTGGTCAAAGGTCACCCAGTGAACTTCATGGCTCAGTGGGGATTTGAACCCTGAACTCTCAGGGTTCAACACAGTCTAGTCCAACACTCTAACCACAACACCACACTGTTCCTAGAGTACTTCTGCTGTGGGACAGCTATATAAATTAGGTCAGTAAATAAATTTGGGGAAAGCAAAACTTATTTTCCTTGAAGCTTGCATTCGTTTCATTGTGAATTGTTTTTATTTGGGGGTTTTAATCTGTTGTAAACTGCATTGAGATTTTTTTCTTTAAAACATAAAGTGGTATAGAATTATTATTATTATTATTATTATTTAGCAAAAAAAAGTTCCTAGACATTCTGTTGTGGCAACCGTAACCTAGATTTAAGGCGCCATTTGGCTTATACATCTAAGTTTCTAACTCTCCTTCACAATTTATGGCCACACACATTCTTCTGAACACCTGAAGGGGTCTTCCGCTTAGCTCCTATCTGTGCATTTTCCTGCTCCTGAACCATTTTAAGAGTTTGTAGAGAAGCTGTGCCAGTGAATGTTCTTCTTGCCAATTTAGAAACAGAGGCAAAGCTCGCCTGTCTATAGGCAGGCATCTAGCGGGTTCATGTTTCATGATGTCATTTACTGGTCTTGTGTGTTTTGCTGTGTGTCCTACTGTATTGCGTATTTTTTTTTAAGGATATTAGCCTTTGTTGTTTGTTTGGTATATATGTTTTGAGCAAGGCTTTAATGTTTCCAGCCAGCCTGACCTTTTACGGAGAGGCAAGATATTAAATGTGCTTGTTTATACATAAATACACCCAAGAATGGCAGATAAACATCATGTCAGATGCATCTACATGGGTTTGGTTTTCTCCTTGCCTGCCCACCCACCCACCCACCCCCCACCTTATTTTGGTTAGAAACAGGAGTAAAACATCCCCAGGGTGGTTTTTTAAAAATTAAGATGCGTAGGCTAAGAAATGGAAAGGATAACAAAATTCAACGTACTGGGAATGATTAGTAACATATCTGCTTATTCCAGACATCAAATAATATTAACTGCATTGGTCCAAAGGGGAGAAGGAAGACTGTTGTACAACAGTCTGTTTTACAGATTATGAATTTGTTTCATTAACAACTGGAATGCAAGTTACGGACATGCAGAGTGTTGGACTAGGATCTGGGACACCAAATTTCACCAACCTCACAGGGTTGCCGTGAGGATTAAATGAAGAGACTTAGGCAAACCACCTGGAGCTCCTTGGATAAATGCAATCAATCAATAACACTGGAAATGAATCTTCCCTTTTAGAAAAACTCATCATTTGGTTAATAGGACACTATAATTTTTTGAATTGTTTTCAGTACCTGCTCCATGTTGTAGCCGTGCTTTTCTTTTGCAATAGCGATGTATTCATCCACTGGAGAGAATTGGGGAGGGAGAGAAGGAGGGAGAAAGAGAATTAGATATTGAGCAACAAAAGCTTCGGAAAAGCACAAAATTCCCCTCCGTGCAGAAAAGGCAATGCATACTTCTGATGCTCTGAACGCAAGCCAGAAAGCAAGTTATCAAAACTGCCTATCTATTATTATGACTTATCGCTTATAAAGCACCCACAACTTGCTAAGCACCGCACAGGGATTAAAAACTACAAGAGAGTTCCTGCCCACAGGTTTACAATTGGAAAGGCTCAGAACAAAACAAAACAAAAAAAGTGGGCTGGGGAGGGAAAACAATTATTGAAGTTGCTTAAGTCTCATTTACATGCTACTTTTTGCATGCAGGGCACTCGATCTTCTGTGCTGCAGTGAGGCCATGCCCTTTGCCCCAATGCCACACCAGCGTTAGACCCACCCGCTGAGCACAGCCCTCTGCAATGGAACCCCCATATACAAGCAGCTTCTCTCACGACGGAGACCATCCAATTCCTCGGAGTGCCTGTTCTCCCTGAGCCCCTACATGTGAGCCGCAGTTTGGGGAAAACTCTGCATTGCCAGGGGACGAAGCAAGCATCTCCCCTTTCTGGCTTGAAACCATGGGTGCCCCTCTGCCAGTGGCAGAGCGTATGCCCGCACTGCCCGGGGCAAGCGAGGGGGCGGGTGTGCCACAGTTCAGAGTTAGGAGAGGGGCGGGGAAGCTGCTACCCGCTCTCCACCTGACCCGGTGAGGTGTGCCACGGCTGAGGAGGGTGAGCTGCAGCGCTGCCACCCACTCGCCTGCTCTCGCTCTCTCCACCACCCCAGATTAAGCCTGCCCCAGGGCGTGAAGCTGTACCAGGCACAAGCACCGCAGTCAGGGCTCTGCTCCTTCTGGCACGGAGCCAGGCTCTCCGAAGGAGGAGCATGCTGTGTGCACCCCCTCTCAAAACTGTGCCCGGCGCCACGGCCCCCACAGGTGTACACCCTATGGTACACCTCTATCCTCTGCACAAATGAATCTCGGCTAAACCCAGCAGGGACAAGGCTCTCTTCTCTTCCATTTCTTTAATCCCAGGGCGATCAGCAGTGTTTTCTGTCTGGTGGGGAATGAGCAAGTAAGCTCCCTGTTGCTGGACAGTCGAGGTTTTCCCCATGACATTACTATCTTTCCTGGGAGGCAGCCTCCCTGGGCCTTGGGATATTGTATCCTGAACGCGTTGCACACCACAGCCCACGTGGTGAGCGCTGCAGAAACATGAATGTGCATAGGAAAGGAACATAGCACCGTCAGGAACATAGCATGGCTGACCAGTCTCGTTTTCTTCTTATCAGTGGGTGTCTCTCTGCACATAGACCTGCAGAAGCTGCCTTTCCTATGCTAAATCGACATTGTTGAGTGCTGCCTTTTTATGACTTCGTTCCTGAAGCAGCTAGAAAACCCTTTGATGCCTTGGGGAGAGGGTCACCGGACAGGGAGGGCTAATGAGGTCACCAGAGGCAGGGCCAATTTGCTATGGCTTCCTCCCCGTTCCACTCCCTTCCAAAGGTAACAGTGAAACTCTCAAAGGGACAACACTACGTAGGTGGTGCCAATTATGCATTACAGCAGCAATGTGGGAATGAAGCAGTTCCCATGTGGCTGCTTTAATTTACAACCACAGAAGGAAACGGCGCTTGCATTTTCTTGCACCATTTTATACCATCCTCTGCCCGCCCACTTACCACAGGGAACGATACCAATGACATTTTGCATGTTGGTGTTGTTTACCATGGTAAAACATGGTTTAATGTTGCCTGTGAGGCCTGTCGGGATGGTCTGCGTATTCTGAAAGGTGAGTTATATGTAATTGTAAGGTTAAGTATAATAAGATGTCGAAAAGCACCTTACAATAAAAATAAAACTGACCGTTGCAAAAAGCAACAAGGAACAACAGATAAAATAAAGAAACTAGTAGCGTTTATACATAAATACACACACATGTGTTTTTTTGAAATGTGTCAACTCTCTTGGCTCATTAGGGCAACCAAGGAATTTTAGCTGGAGGGTCAAACAAAAAGAGAATTTTTTAACACTTTGAAAGAAAGGGCTTTTTTTCTGGAAGGCTACCAGAGAGCAAACCAGGCAGGCTTCCCCAGGGAGAGAGTTCCAAACCCCAAGTGCACACACAAGGCAGGCAAAAGTGCTAGAACTTGGCACACCCTGCTGGCCATTTACTTGGCAGTATTGCTGCGGCCAGCAGAGCAAGATGCCCTGTGAACGAAGCTTAGGCTGTATAGATCAGGTTGCAGAATCACTATAATGCATTGCGGATCAGGTTGCGGAATTTCCGGCTTTTCTAAAACGAACACGGAGAAAGCAGGGATAGAGAGAAGCTGCCCTCCGTCTCCCATAACACTAGAACTCGTGGACATCCAACGAAGCCAAAGGCCGCAGGGTTCAGGGAAGGTAAAAGAAAGCGTTTATTTATGCGGCGCATAGTTAAAACGATGGGATCCGTTCCCACGGGAGGGGGTGATGGCCGCCAACTTGGGTGGCTCTGCAAGAGGGTCAGACAAATTCATGCTATCAATGGCTACTGCCCTGATGTTCTACCCCCGCTGTGAATTCCAGTAGCTGGAAACCTCAGAAGGGGAGAGGGCTATCGCAATAGGGTACTGCTTGTGAGTTCCTCATAGGAATCTGGTTGGTCACAGGATGCTGGACGAGACAGGCCACTGGCCTCATCCAGCAGGGTTTCTTCTTATGCCACAGGCAAACCACCCTGGGTTTAAATGCCTTCTCTCTCTCTATTCCAATTGTTATAAGAATTTTGAGGTCATATATATATATATATATATAATAATTGTTCATAAAACATGTACATGAATGTACAGAAACATGTCTGAAGCAGCACAGGAAAACAGGCCTGACTGACACCATTTTGACTCTCTCTGACCAGGTGTTCCTCTGCAAGGAAGAAGGGGGGTGGGGGGAACCTTCTCATAGTCTCAGGAATTAAAGTGATAATCCCTGGCATCCTGATACCTGGGTGCCAGACAAAAGGGTGTGATTAACTTGGCTGGGAAACAGGGAAATGTAAATATCTCTCTCTTTTGTTGATTAGGTTTTGGGGGCAGGGGGCAGGGTCCAGGATGCTCAGATTACTGCCACCAGACCTCCCCGTTCATGATGTGCCTATGATGAATCTAGGGAGGGGGGGTCTTGGGCTACACCCCTTCTGTGACATATGGATGATGCTTCTGGGGGGTGGGCTGAAACCAATTTCAAATCTCTTTTTAAGGGCAAGACATCTTTGTTTGGGGTTCCTTCCTTGTTCTCCTGAGTGAGAGGAAGGACCCTGTTGCAACAGCGAAAATAAAAGTGCCTTGCTTCGTACGTCCTGGTTTGGTCTCTGTTATTTGGTGGGCAGGAGACGCTTAAATTCGTCTGCTTGCCTGGATCCTCGGGCTCTCCCTGGGTCAAGATCCATTTCTCTGGGTTCATAGGAACCAGTCTAAATTTTACTTCACATTCATTTCTCTGCACCTCCCTGCTCCAGAAACTCAGTCCTTAAAGGCTCCAATATGTATATGGCATATTTCCATCATTAGCCAGCCTTCTCTTGAGTAAAGCACAACTGCCATTAACTGGCTTTTAGCATGAAACTACCGCAAGTCCACCTTCCAGATAACATTTTAATCCCCACCCCCCACACACCGCGCACGCCCTGGAAGATCAATAAAAAGCAGGACAGATAAAAGTTCTCTCTTGCAAATTAGCCTCTTAACGTCCTAATGTCTGCGGCAATTAAAGTCAGGGTTTTTACTGTCCATTAAAAGCCCCTCTCCTCGCTGCCAATTCAACTTGAAAGGTATAAAAGGGATTGGGCGGGGGGAGTATCCTACAGCAATAGCACCTTTAAAAGCAGCTGGAGTGATGTGTGTGTGTGTGTGCGCGCAAACACACACGCACACACGTGCCATTTTAGAAATAAAAAGCAAAACGTGGTCGCTGTGGCCAGTGGGGTGGATTAAACATCGGCCCAAAGTTGAGGTTGAGCATGTGAATAAGATTTTAATAGCGAAAAAGAAAGCAGCTTCCCAGAACCAAAAGACGGCATGCCCCAGGAGGAAAGAGGGACTGTGATCTATTGTTTCATTACCTTGAGAAATTATTGATAGCAGATGAGAAATGTTTTGTTCGGCCTGCTTTACATTCTGCAGGCACATGCCCCATCCTTCCCCAAACGCTCGCCGCTCTCAGCTTCAGCGAATAAAACATAGTAGGGGGTTTGCACTGGGATAACCTTTTCTCTCCGAAGCAGGAAAAAAGGAGGCAGGGGTCGAGAGGGGACAGGCTGTGCGGAATCCACCAACGCAGCCACAGCAGGGCCAATGACTCATGGATGGCAAAGGCTTGAGTTCAGTAACATCTGGAGGGGACCATAGAGAAGGTGCACACATGTGGAGAAGCTCATGTGTGTTTAAGCTGCATTCGTTCCGTCCTGGAGCAGACAGCAGCACATCAACACAGTGGATGCATGGAAACTACCCTTTTGACGGCAGGTGAAGCATGCTTCCTTCAATGCTCCCCTGCATGAAAACGTTTCTGAATAGTTCAGTGTGTGTGGCGGCATGGGACCCAGGTGGCACTGTGGGTTAAACCACTGAGCCTAGGGCTTGCTGATCAGAAGGTCAGCGGTTCGAATCCCTGTGACGGGGTGAGCTCCCGTTGCTCGGTCACTGCTCCTGCCCACCTAGCAGTTCGAAAGCACGTCAAAATGCAAGTAGATAAATAGGAACCGCTACAGTGGGAAGGTAAACGGCGTTTCTGTGTGCTGCTCTGGTTCGCCAGAAGTGGCTCTGTCATGCTGGCCACATAACCCGGGCGCTGTACACCGGCTCCCTCGGCCAATAATGCGAGATGAGCGCCGCAACCCCAGAGTCGGTCATGACTGGACCTAATGGTCAGGGGTCCCTTTACCTTTACCTGTGTGGCGGCATTAAGATAAATTCAACAGTGTAAAGAAGTTTTGATGGATTTAATAATGGGATACTGAATGGTCTAGTTCAGGGATGTCCAACAGGTCGATCGCGATCTACTGGTTGGTCCCTGGGAGGTTTTGGTAGATCGCGGTCGATTGCTGGGTCCCTTTCCTTAGTGTTGGTAAAATCGAATCCGGCCCCGCCACCTCGCCCCCCCCTCCATTGTTGCACCATCTGCAAAAGTTTACTGAGTGAGGATGTTTGTTTCCCCGGCAGTGATTTGTTGGCGAGTGGCTGTTCCTCTATCTCCCCCAAAACCATTTAAAATGGGGCTGTCCTCCTCCCTTTGTTGTTTAGTCGTTTAGTCGTGTCCGACTCTTCGTGACCCCATGGACCATAGCACGCCAGGCACTCCTGTCTTCCACTGCCTCCCGCAGTTTGGTCAAACTCATGTTCGTAGCCTCGAGAACACTGTCCAACCATCTTGTCCTCTGACGTCCCCTTCTCCTAGTGCCCTCAATCTTTCCCAACATCAGGGTCTTTTCCAAGGATTCTTCTCTTCTCATGAGGTGGCCAAAGTATTGGAGCCTCAGCTTCACGATCTGTCCTTCCAGGGAGCACTCAGGGCTGATTTCCTTAAGAATGGATAGGTTTGATCTTCTTGCAGTCCATGGGACTCTCAAGAGTCTCCTCCAGCACCATAATTCAAAAGCACCAACCCTTCGGCAATCAGCCTTCTTTATGGTCCAGCTCTCACTTCCATACATCACTGCTGGGAAAACCGTAGCTTTAACTATACGGACCTTTGTAGGCAAGGTGATGTCTCTGCTTTTTAAGATGCTGTCTAGGTTTGTCATTGCTTTTCTCCCAAGAAGCAGGCGTCTTTTAATTTCGTGACTGCTGTCACCATCTGCAGTGATCCTCCCTAAAAAAGCTAAACAACTTTGCCATGTACCCCTAAAAATGCTTTCCTCCTCCCTAAAAAAAAAAAGCTCAGCAACATTGACCTGAACCCACAAAATTTAAAAAATTTAAAAAATTAAATTAAAAAAATTAAAAAATTAAAAAATTAAATTAAAAAAAATTAAAAAAGTATAAAATTTAAAATTAAATTTTAAATTAAATTTAAAAAAAATTTAAAAAAACACTCAACTTTGACCTCAACCCCCCAAAAAACAGGGGTAGATCACCGCCAGTTTTTAGTTCTATAAGTAGATTGCAGTCTCTTGGGAGTTGGCCACCCCTGGTCTAGTTTATATAAAATATGCAGGGGTCCTTCCACCTGGCTTGGGGCATGGCTTCACAGGCTTCACAAGGACTGCAGCTGTTTTTAAATAGGGGTTTTTTTTATCTGTGTTGTTTTAAATGAGACCATCTGGCCTGGGAGAGTGGAGTGCTGACTGACTCCAGCTACAAAAGCCGAAGCTGTTGAAGATTCTTGGGCTGTAATACTGTTTGCGGGGTTAGAGAACTGTTGCTGTTCTTGATATTATTGTTGTATCTTTAGTTTTAGATCTTATGATTTATGTGGACATTGTTTCCATTTGGTTGTGTACTTTTTGATGTGTTTTATTTATTGTTTATGACCTCTGTTATGTTTGTAATTACGTAAATCTTGTCATGTTGTATGTAAGGCGTCTTGAGAGTAGCTTCAACTATGGAACGGCGGCATACAAATAAAATGATGGTGTTGATTATGATTATGCAAAATGACCCACGGAAAGAGAAGAAGAGAAGTTATTGATATTTTAAGGTTGCTTAAATGAATATTTTAAATTGCAAATTGTAAAACAGAAAATTTAATAAAAACTCTGTTTGAAACTCAGGTATACCATATATGCTAGGCACCAAATCGCTCCTTAAACCATGGTTACAGTCACCAAAACGGAATGCCTAGTTGCCAATTTTGGGCCAGACAGCTCTAAAGTCTTATTTTTCAAACGATGGCTTGACAGGTTGATTCTCAGTTAAACATGTGGCTAGTTCAGATGACAACCCTGAGCTAGGTTAAGAGTTTTGAGAAGTTTTAAAGAAGGAAAGTCAATTGATCCAGGGACAGTCCACATATATATTGGCCCCTTCCGACCTCTTTTTCTTAACAGCGACCACTCCTGCTCAGGCTGCACAGAAAAGGTATTATGGTTCCTGAAATTCATTCTGGTTGTGCAGATAAAATATATCTGATAGAATTCTACAGGACGTGTTGCTAGTGTGTGAAAAGAGTTGAGATCCAATGATCCCCATGCATGCACCTCAAGAAGGTGGAGATGTCAGGAGCCATCCTGGTGCCCAAGCATCTTCACTTGGTCGCAATAAACGGATGGTCTTGGGCCAATCACCAACGCTCAGCCTCTCAGGGTTTTAATGAGGATAATAGAGTGGCTGGGGAAACCCAGCCAGATGGGCAGGGTATAAATAATATATGATGATGATGATGATGATGATGATGATGATGATAAGGAGGGGAACGATGCATGGCACCACATACCTCACCTTGAGCTCCTTGGAGAAAAGATGTAACAATAATGCAATAAAAAAACCAAATAATTTATTAGAACATTTTTTGTGGGGTTTGCCCATAGAAGACACTTGGCGTTCTTGTTTTGATTTTGTTCGGTTGGGTTCGAATAAAGAATAACAAACCTTCTCATTGTCTTCCTAATTCACACTTGAGGAACTATTTTGCCATGTCCTCTAGGAACAGGAGAGAGTGCTAGCCTCAGACATCAATGAAGAACTTAATGTAGCCTGAATGGGGCACGAGAGTTGCCATCTCCCATATCCCCCCCCCAAGAGAGTGGGAACAACCCCCCCCAAAAAAAACATCCCAATGCAGCCTGAGAATGTTCAGTGAGCATGGAATGCTAACTGACCACTGGGGCGGGAGAAGGGAAGCCATGCTGGGATTGGAGTGACTTGAATCCAGAACAGAAGCGCTCCACACTGGCAATGTTTTGTTATAGGGTCCCCCATGTCTTTTTATGAACATCCCTTTGTTATTTTCCTAATTCATCAGATTTTACGGGGTAGCACTGGCGCAGGCGTTACTGGTGTTATTCGCTAACTCATTTGTTCATATATTGCTTCCCATTACCATTACATTTATGTAATTCATGTACTCCTCTCCTGCAACATTCATTCACTCTTTTGTTGCCTTGCCTTGCCTGAACACAGGTACAAGTTCTAGTTATCTTGCGATCCTAGCCAGCACCGATACCAAATGAGAACACCTAAGGGACAGAGAACAGGCAACTTCTTTACAACCCTTTTTTATGGTATTTATATATCACTCCTCCAAAGATCAAGCCTGCTTGTAACACACACACAAACAAATAAAACACAAAATAAAACAAACCACCGGCAATATATGATACAACAGCAGCAGTACTAGTCTTCAACAGCTAGTCTGGAAATATTAGAGCTGCCTTAAAAAGTCAGATTACACGTCCATATGGCCCACAACTGTCTACACCAGTATTTCTCAAAATTGGGTCTACAGATGTTTTGGGACTACAACTCCCATCATCCCTTGCTAGCAAGACCAATGTTCAGGAAGGATGGGAACTGTAGTCCAAAAACAGTTGGAGACCCAAGTTTGGGAAACACAGGTCTACACAAACTGTCATCATCCTTCTAGCTGGCACATCGAACGATCCCCCGATCTCTGCTGCAATGTAAACCAGCGACCCAGACTTCAAAAGCCTGAGCACACTATATTAGCAGAGCGCACTGCACGAACAGAAGCAGTGTGAGGAGGCTTGTTAAAGCATAACAACAAGCAGATTTATTAAGCATAAATCAGGACAAAGAAAACATGTCGTCTCTCCTTGTCTCCTCAGAGAGTGTCTCAAAAGCTATACACACAACGGAAGTTCCCAGCAAGCTGTGCTGGAATGTAAACAGACACGTGACATGTAACAATCACACGCCTGCAACTTAAGGTGGAATGGAATTTTCCAACACAAACCTCCTCCAGCATGGTGACCGCCAGATGCTGTTGAACTCCCAACTCACATCAGCTCCAGCCTCCATGGCCAGTTTTCAGGGATGGCTGGAGTCCAAGAACATCTGGGGACATCAGGTTAGAGAAGGATGGTCATTGTCAGCTGCAACCCAGGGTCTCAAAGCTGTTCATTCCATGAGGATTCCGCTCAACACTCTTTCTCATGGTGTTCTGGAAGCAAGCATCAGTTATGTTTTGTTCTGAATTGTTTTTGTTTATTTGTTTGCTTTTTGTAATTAGTTGCCATCAAGCTAAATGTTTTTGTCATATAATCATAGACTTGTATCATTGGACGGGATCCAAGGGTCATCTAGTCCAGCCCCCTGCAATGCAGGAATCTCTACTAAAGCATCCATGACAGGTGGCCATCCAACCTCTGTTTAAAAACCTCTAAGAGGGGGTACACTTCCCACTGTGGAACAGAAAGTTATTCCTGAAGGTTAGTTGGAATTTCCTTTCTTGTAACTCGAATCAATTGTCATTTTAATTTTGGTAATAGATTTGTAATCCGAGATACTAAGGTGGTTCTCGGAGAGGAAGCTGGAAAGCTGTTTAGAAACCTTGGGAGTAAATAATATAAAATGCAGGTGGGATTTTGTGCAAAGTCAACCCTAAAAGCACAAGCTCAATAAATCCCTCAAAAAAATCACAACCCCTTTAGCGAACTGTGCATAAACAGGGTGAGCTTTTCTTGTTGAAAGAGGACCTAAAATCTTTTAGGTCACCAGAATGAGGGTTAGTCTACGCATGCAGCGTGTGAACTGGTAGAGTCCTGAGCTGCTAGAACAGGCTCTACCAGTTCTTGCTGTAGGTAGGATATTCCTTCTGGGTGTTCCTCAAAATCTATAGTAAAGTGTTCTAGACCAACATCCTTCCTCAAATCTATAGTAAAGTGTTCTAGACCAACATCCTTCGTCAAACTGATGCTCTACAGACATTCTGGACTACGGTTTCCATCAACCCCAGCTAGCATGGTCAGTGGCAAGGGATGATGGGAGTTCTAGTTCATTCTTCTTCTTCTTCTTCTTCTTCTTCTTCTTCTTCTTCTTCTTCTTCTTCTTCTTCTTCTTCTTCTTCTTCTTCTTCTTCTTCTTCTTCTTCTAGACATTCATACCTCATTGGTTCTGCATCTGTCAACCAGGCCTGAGACTCCAGCCAAAGTGAAGCTGTGCAGGTCTTACCCCTCAGTGATACGCCAGAGCACATTTATTAGTGTTATGCTGAGGATGAACATCTTTTTTCACTCTAATCTTTTTAGCTCATTATGTTAATTATGAAAAATGGAAAGCCTAAGTAACCATCAGCAATTGAGATTAATTAAGGAATAATCAGTAATTTCTCATAAACACAAGTCCCCACTAATTTAAAAAGCTATTATATACTGCAAATGCTAGTGATAGAGCTGGTGGCATAAAGACCAATATCCAAGAGGGAGTTGTGCTAAAACAAAAACTAGAGTAACAGACAACATAAACGCACCCTGTTCTCCCCCTGAGAGCTGGCATTCTCACGGGAATTTCCAAACTATTCCTCTGCAGTGTGGTGGAGCTGAACTGAGGGTTCTTTTGGCCATTGACTTGGTGGGAATGTTGCCCCATAGCAGAAGTACAGTGGTACCTCAGGTTAAGTACTTAATTGGTTCCGGAAGTAACTGAAGCGAACTTTCCCATTGAAAGTAATGGAAAGTGGATTAATCCGTTCCAGACGATGAAAAACACCCCCTAAAACAGCAATTTAACATGAATTTTACTGTCTAATGAGACTATTGATCCATAAAATGAAGGCAATAATCAATGTACAGTGGTAAGGTAAGGGTAAAGGGACCCCTGACCATTAGGTCTGTCGTGACCGACTCTGGGGTTGCGGCGCTCATCTCGTCTTATTGGCCGAGGGAGCCGGCGTACAGCTTCCAGGTCATGTGGCCAGCATGACAAAGCTGCTTCTGGCGAACCAGAGCAGTACACGGAAACGCCATTTACCTTCCCGCTGTAGCGGTACCTATTTATCTACTTGCACTTTTGACGTGCTTTCGAACTGCTAGGTTGGCAGGAGCTGGGACCAAGCAACGGGAGCTCACCCCGTCGCAGGGATTCGAACCGCCAACCTTCTGATCAGCAAGCCCTAGGCTCTGTGGTTTAATTGGTTCTGGAAGTCCGTACTTAACCTGAAGCGAACTTTCCCATTCAATCCTCACCACTTCCAAATAGGGCTGGTAATCTGCTCTGCCTGAAACCCTGGAGAGCAGCAGCCAGTCAGTGTAGATCAGGGATCAGCAAGGCTTACCTTGCCTGGGCCGGTTCACTCAAGCGAAGATCCCTCCGTAGGCCGGAGCACCCCCCCCCAACATGATTTCCAGCACCTGCACAGACACGATTTACGGCGCCTGCACCTGCGCAGATGCGATTTCCAGTGCCACGGAAGCGAGTCCCCACATCACACTGCACTGGTTTAGCACAGCACGCGGGGACTCGCCAAGCAGGTGGCTCGGTTCAGGGGCGGCTCGTGGACCGGTTAAACGATCCCCATGGGCTGCTTGTGGCCCATGGGCCTTAGGTTGCCAACCCCTGGTGTATATAATACTTGGTGTGCACATCAGCTTCCTATGTTCCTATGACCTAAAATAAGTTAAGATAGGAAGGTGCTTTCACACATACAACACACTCAAGCATACCAGCAATGCTTGCTTGCTCGCTCCTCTTCTTTTGGTTCTGCAAACACCATGCAAGTCCCTTCAATGATTTCATGCATGCGTCAGGTTTTTTCTTTTTCTTTTTTAATGAATCAGTAATGTGTGTGGGTTTAGCTTTCACGTGAGACCTGCAGACTGAAAGCCAGCTCCTGTCGGCTGATTCAGTTGCACGCTCATTCATAAAAGGCGCATGGCAGCGTGTGTGCAGACACATGAGTCACCCCATACCTAGAAAAGCAAAAAGTGGTTAGCGGTTCTGCATTTTAGTGACGGCATCAGGCGAGGAGATGTTATTTACTCAATTCATCCGTCGCTTGTCACTCATTAGTCGCTCGCCACGCAAGGAGTCTCCAAGAAACTTAATAACATAAGAGTAGCATGCGGGATCAGGCCAGTGGTCCATCTACGTCCAGCATCCTGTTCCCACAGATGCCTCTGGGAAGCCTGACAGCGGGACCTGAGAACAACAGCCCTCTCCCCAACGCCACCCCCCACCCCATGGCTTCCAGCAACTGGTCTTTGGAAGCATACAGCCTACGGCTGACAAAAATTTAAGTGCATTGAGAATAACATAAAATAAAAAGAACAACGCATCACAATAAAAGCCACACAATAACCCATAAAACGGACACAGTAAATGCAAAGGCTTGCTTTGTGGAACAGGGCGCAGAGAGAGACATATCCAGACCTATTAATTACTAGCCAGCCACATGTGCTTCCTTCAACCAGCCCCACCCATTGTGGGTCCCTGAATCTTGCTTTCTGACCCAGCATCCCACCAGCCATAGCTGCTGCTGCTGCAGAAAGAAGAGGGAGACCACCTTCCCACATCATCTTGCTAAGGAGCCGGGGAGAGAGAGAGAGAGATCCATAGGGAGCCGAGCCCAAAAGAGAGAGCAAGAAACCCCCCAAAGTTAGGTGGACGCAGCAGGCTTAATTCCCCATGACGTGACAAGGTACTGCAAAAGGAGGCTCTGCAACACCTTGCCTGTTACGTGCCAAAATGCACTGAGAGAACAGAGTTGAGTTGAGGACACAGCAGCGGTTTCAACAGCACCCCCCGTATTTAGTATGCTCGGTGAAGGTTCTAGCATTGATCAAACAATGAGAGGCTAAGACAGGGCAAGATTCCTCCGTCCTCGTCCTCCCCCACCTTCCAAAACCCATTATCATACAGAAGAGCCCGTGCAGATTGCTTGCATACAAATCCGAAGCGTCTTCGAGCTCCAGAACATGGTGACAGCCTAAAACAAACACCGGGAGCTGTGCTTTTTAGCTTTCCTTTAAAAAGGAAGAAAAGAAGGACATCTGCAGTTAGCAGGTGGCTTTTTGCTCGAGGTTCATTGGCAAAGCAACTCTGCCATCTTGTGGCGCACATGCGCATCCTTGCTTGTAAAGGCACAGTGTGAGGAAAGAGGCTGAAAGCAAGGAGGCCTCTGCAACTTGTGAGGTCCGGAGCTGAATGCAGGGCAGCTGCTGGGCAACTCCCCAGTTTGCTAAGCCCCAGGTGGGTTTCCAAAAACTGCATTTTCATGACCCTCTGATGAGGTGCTAAATCTATATGGCTAATGGACTGGATTTGTCTTGCAAGCCTGTGATAATCTGACGATTTGGGGACAGAGCCAATTTGCTCCAGTTAGTGCATTTGTAATTTTTAACTTAAGTTTTATGAAACTGTCTGGTCAGGTGGCATTGCATTTTCAAAAAAAACAAAAACCACCAAAAGCCACCCTTTTAAGAGACCAAGATTCTGGTCCATCTTAGTTGCACAACTTAACCTTTACACCTGAACTGAGCATGGCTTTATATACTCGAATTGAGGAAAGGCTTTTGCAGCTTCTCGGTCCATTCATTACATGAACTATTAAGCATTATAATATACAATCAAAACATCTTGATTAAAAATCTGTATCAGCCATGTGAATCAATTCAGTTCAATCAATAATGGGGTTTTTTATAAATAAAAAATATAAACACACACACAGTTTTCTCAGCAAATACTACCACCAAATAACATAAAACTGAGTACCCATTTAACCGCAATACATGAGATTTTCTATACTGTTTTTGCTGGGGGTACTGAAAGGTATGCAGTACTGGTATCTCCCCCAAAATAATGTTAAAAGTGTGGCAATTACTGTAACAACTTATTGGTGAGTACTGGCACCTTTACTTTAGTATTCTTTTTAATAATCATTGGTTGTATACAAATACAGAGACAAAATACGCAACAAAAGTTGAAGAGATTGTAAACAATCCAGAAGACAATTAAGTGCAACAACACCTTTTAGAAGTGTTCTTATCATTTAAATGCCAGGAGAAGGCTTTGAAGAAACAGATTCAATGGAAAGAATATTGCGTATTCCTAGGCTGATATTTTCCTAGACAACTTGCCCCCCCCCCTTTAGAATAAAGAATGCAACAAGTCGGTTAATGCAGGCACCGTTTTAATTATGATTCCTGAACAGATCTTGCTGTTTGAATTCCTACTGCATAAATGTTCCTCAAGGAGCAAATGAAAACTGGGTGTTCATTTACAGAATTAAGGATCCAAAACTCTCTCTGCCATGACTCAATTCTCCAGAAATTCACGTACCATAAACACTTACTGTCATATATATTATATACCCCCGTCTTTCTCAGCCTGTGGCTCCTCTAGATATTGTTGGACTACAAATCCCAGCATCCCCAGCCAGCGTGGCCAATGGCCAGGGATGATGGGTGTTGTAGCCCAACGTCGTCTGAAGATTGTTGGGTAGAGGGAGGCTGTTAATACACAATTTTATACAAGTTCAAGGAATGCTGCTTCCCCCCCTTTTTTAACTTTCTTTGAATATTGGGTTAATGTCATACATCTTGATTACTTATGTGCACATTTTAGAATATTGATCCTCATCAACAACCAGCTGTGTTCACAAGTTAAGTGTTACAATGCTGTTGGGCCCCCGCTTCATAACACTGCTAAAATCGAAAGGTTCTGCACTTAGGCAGGAACAACCAACTGCACAAATACGAGATAGGGAAAGCCTGGCTTACTAGCAGTACATGTGAAAAGGATTTTTGCTCTGAAAGGGATTTAGGGGTCTTGGTGGACCACGAGCTGAACATGGAGTCAACAGTGTGATGCAGCAGCAAAAAAAGCTAACGCTATTCTAAGCTGCATCAACAGAAGTACAGTGTGTAGATCAAGGGAAGTAATAGTACCACAGCTGGAATACTGTGTCCAATTCTGAGCACTACAATTTAAGGATATTGAGTTGACAAATTGGAATGAGGGCAACCAAGATGGTCAAGGAGGGTCTGAAAACCAAGCCTTTATGGGGAATGGTTGAAGGAGCTGGGTATGTTTAGCTTGGAAAAGACGAGACTGGGAGGAGATATGATAGCCGTCTTCAAATATCTTAAGTGCTGTCACATGGAAGATGGAGCAAGCCTGTTTTCTCCTGCTCTGGGGGGGAAGACTCAAACCAATGGCTTCAAATTACAAGTAGGAAGATTCCGACTAAACATCAGGAAGAACTTTTTAAAAGTTAAGAGCTGTTCGACAGTGAAAAGGACTCCCTCAGATGTGGTGGACTCTCCTTCCTTGGAGGTTTATACGCAGCGGCTGGATGGCCATCTGCCACGGGTGCTTTAGCTTTGACTCCAGCATTGCAGGGGGTTGGGCTGGATGATCTCTGGGGTACCTTCCAACTCTATGATTCTAATAAATCTCAGAGTGAAGAGGCATAACTCAGTGGATCTGCTTTGCATGCAAAAGGATCCCTAGGTTCAATTTCCAGATAAGGTTGGGGAATACCCCATCCGAAAACCCTTTACCGCCTTGCTGCCAGTCAGTGCAGACAATACAGAAGCAAATGCACCAATATGCTAACTCGGTATGAGGCAGCTTCCTATGTACCCACAGAATACTAAGCACACCATTTCCTCAACTCCATACACAAGGCCTGTGATTAAAACCAAAGTATCTTTTACTAATACGGCTCAGATCCACACACACACCCTCACTAGTCCAGTCCAGTTTTCCCAGTTCCGTTATCAAAAGCTGAACGGGGCCTCTAAGAATAATGCTGCTTTCATCCTTAGGCATGGCAACTTCTGCCCCCACCCCCACCCCGCCCTCTATCTCATGAAAGTTTTACACAGGAGCCCGGCTTCATAAATAGTTCACATTGTGCAAGTCCATTATTCCACTGCAGGGCGTAGGTTTTTGCATTGCACTCAGGCACACATGCAAAGGGTGGATACGCACGGACTTGCCATCAGATTAAGATGCATTAATTATTGCAAGGGAGCGGGATCACCACGGAGCCTTACCGCTGAAGCAGCAAAAGTAGAGGCCTATTCAACTTCTCACTGCCGTCTAGGAGAATGGCAAGCAGGAAAGGAAATGAATGCTCTCCATGTTAAAAGGACCAAAAATAATATAACTCAGCCCATCTGGCTGGGTTTCCCCAGCCACTCTGGGCGGCTTCCAACATAATATTAAAATACTTCCCTAAACAGGGCTGCCTTGAGATGCCTTCTAAAGGTCTGGTACATTAAAATATCACAGATTAAAAGCTTCCCTAAACAGGGCTGCCTTCAGATGTCTTCTAAAAGTCTGGTAGTTGTTTTTCTCTTTGACATCTGGTGAGAGGGCATTCCACAAGGCGGGTGCCACTACCGAGAAGGCCCTCTGCCTGGTTCCCTGTAACTTGGCTTCTCATAGTGAGGGAACCGCCAGAGGCCCTTGGCACTGGACCTCAGTGTCCGGGCAGAACGATGGGGGTGGAGACGCTCCTTCAGGTATACTGGACCGCGGCCATTTAGGGCTTTAAAGGTCAGCACTAACACTTTGAATTGTGCTCGGAAACGTACTGGGAGCCAATGTAGGTCTTTCAAGACCGGTGTTACGTGGTCTCAGCGGCCGCTCCCAGTCCCCAGTCTAGCTGCTGCATTCTAGATTAGTTGTAGTTTCCGGGTCACCTTCAAAGGTAGCCCCACGTAGAGCGCATTGCAGTAGTCCATGGGGAGGAGGGGCTGGCATGGTGCAGCAATTCCTCCGCTGAAATCTCCCCTCCTCGTCTTAAACTCACTAGCCTTGGCCCCATCTGTATTACACATTTAAAGCAGCAACATGCCACTTTATAAACAGCTTCTCCCAAAGAATCCTGGGACCTGTAGTTTGTTAAGGGTGCTGGGAGTTGTTGGGAGAACCCCTATTCCCCCTCGCAGAATTCCTTGAAAAAAGGAATTGATTGTGAAACCACACTGCAAATTTATTGTTAGACCACTTTGTGAGGGGAATAGCCACTCCCAGCTCCCCTTAACAAACTACGGTTCCCAGGATTCTTTGGGGAAAGCCACGGCTGTTTATAAAGCGGTATGTTAGTGGTTTTAATGTGTGCTGCGGATGGGGCCCTAGACAGGCTGCTTTTCTCCCAACCTCAACCACCCCACTGCGACACAGAAACCGCAATACTGGCCTCCCTTGCAGGGCTGTTTTGTAAGAAGGGGAAACAGGGGCTACCCCTGATGTAAGTTCAGCCTATTTGTTCCACTAACTTGGAACTGTCTCTACACTTGACTGGCAAACATCTCTCAGGCAGAAGTTCCCTCACATCACCTGCCACCTGGATCCTCCTTTTAATAGGACTGAGCCAGGTGCTGTATTTTTAAAATTATTATTATACTTATATCCCAACTTTTCTCCAAGTAGCTCAAGATGGCACGTACAATTCTCTTCCCCGTTTTATCCTCACAACAATCCTATGAGGTAGGTTAGCCTGAGAGGCTGTAACTGGCCTAAGGCATGAGCTTCATGGTTGAGTGGAGGATTTGAACCCAGGTCCTCATCCAACAATCTAGCAATTACACGACAGTTGTGCTCTACTGTGGAGCTGCAGCCCTTTCTTGTGTAGGCGGACCCTCTAATAATCTATATACAGTATATAAAAATGTAAACTGGGCATGTGTGTTCGTCTAGAATGTTCAACGAAACCGCTTGACCGTTTGCGTTCAAATTTTGACACAAAAGTCAAATGTGACTATGAGAGCAAGCCCATACCATTTTTAAAGACAGATGTCATGCCTGGCTCATGAAAAAACCCCAAAACCACGTGTTTCAGAACTCACAAATCAGACAAAACTGCATGCTGGGAAATAGAATGGGGAAGCAGTGTCTCCATTGGCTGCAGACCATTGGTGTCATCACAAAATTCACGGCAACCAACTGAGAACAGGCCTTTTGCAGCAACAAGGCCCAGCATTGCCCAGCCAAATGAATAGGCCGCAGCATTGCCCAGCCGGAAGAACTGACTAGGCCGCAGCGGATGAGCCGGGGTGGGTGGGGGGAGGAGTCAAAAGGGGGACTCTGAGGGCCCATTTAACAGACTAAGCCACAACAACGTGTGGCAGGGCCAGCTAGTGCTATTATAAATTACAAAAAAGGCAATTCCTTAGTTCGAAATGAAGCTGCAGCAGTACTCAGAGACTCTCCTTGCAAGAGCTCTTTAAGATGCCTCTGAAGGGGAGTAGAAAAGGCTTATTAGTACATAGTACAATGTTCATGTGCCAGCGCCACATATTCTCTTACACATGCTCACAAGTTTAAGTTCGTTACACAAAATATAAATAAAATAAAATAAAATAAAATAAAAGGTACCATCAGGAAAATGCAAGAGAATTGCAGAGAGTGAGTGAGTGAGTGAGTGAGAAAGAAACAGGCAGACAAGGGAGGAACCAAATGATTGAGGGTGTGTTTGAGGGAGGAAGAGAAAGAGAACGCACACATCACTAGTTTACAGTGCTATCCTAGCCACGTCTGCTCAGAAGTAAGCTCCACTGAATTTATAAGTTGGGCTATGACTGCAGCCTAAAAATAAATATTCCTATCAGCTTCAATCAGGAGAGAGTCTTGATGTCAATTGAGTATGTGAAGAGATTGTTCTTTTTAACTGGCGAATTAATGTATATGTGGAATGACAGTTCCAGTAGTCCAGGGGTTGCCAACCTCCAAGAGACTGCGATCTACTCACAGAGTTAAAAACTGGCAGTGATCTACCCCCTTTTGGGGGGTTCAGGTTGAGGTTGAGCTTTTTTTAGGAAGGAAAGCCCTGTTTGGGGGGATTCAGGGCAAACATGTAGAGCTTTTTTAGGGGAGCCAAAGTTGCTGAGCTTCTTTGGGGGGAGCCAGTGATCTACCACAGACGTCCAGTGATCTACCAGTAGATCACGATCTACCTGTTGGACATGCCTGCAGTAGTCTAACTGAAAGGGACTGTGGTGAAGACACACCCTCTATGTAATTAACAGGGCAAATGAAAGCAAGTCCATGCATCTTATTTTCCCCAGGCACAGAAACATGCCTGCAAATGTAATCCTATTGCATGTTTTACAGGTCGGCAGAGAATCCACATGAGCATCACATGCCATCTCTGGCATGATCTGTGTGCAGGCATTACACACACACACGAAAAGATATGCCGTGGAGTTGTCGTTAATTAATCAGATTAAGGTTTGGATTTTCCCCATTTAATTTCAAAATGGCAGCAGCTGATAGCACACTTCCATTTCATCACTGAGGACTGCTTGCCTGCCCCTCAAAACCAGCGCTATAAATTCCCCAGGTGCGTTTTGTGACTGGCACAGATCCAATTGCGACCATGAGGAGGTCTCCGGATGCCAGGTCGGTGACTGACATCTCCATCTGTCTGGCCCCTCCAGCTTTCTAAAGCAGGTAAGCAGAAGAGCTTATTTACTGCGATTATATCCCAACTTTTCCACCAACGAGTCTATGGTTCACCCACCTCCTCAATTAATCCCTGCAACGACCCTGTGAGGTAGGCTAACAGGCTGTGACTGACTCCAAGGTCACCCAGTGAGCTTCATGACTGAGTGGGGATTTGAACCCTGATCTCTCAGGTCCTAGTCCAAAACTCTATCCACTACACCACACTGGATTCCTAGAGTACTTCTGCTATGGGGCAGCTATATAAATTAAGTTGGTAGATAAATATGAGGAAAGCAAAATGTCACTTAGAGAAGGATCTGAAATGTTTTCCTTGAGGACCTGTAAAAGAGTATTGGGAAATAATTTATAATGAATTGGAAAAAAGTTTTAAAGTACTTAAAAAAAAACAGCAGAGTCCTTTTTGTTGGGGATAATTCAGATAGAAATTCCCAGGTGTCATAAAAGGCTATTTATGTATGCCACTGCTGCGGCCCGTGTTTTGTTAGCCCAAAAATGGAAAACGAGCTCATTATAGTCGCCTAGACTTTCTGCTGTGGAGACTATAACCTGGGCTTAAGATGTCATTTGACAATCAGCTTGTATATCCGAGTTTTTAACACTGCTCAAAATACATAGAAGTTTGGGCTACCATAACACTTTCAGTCCCTTTTGGTTGCTTTAACTGCAACAAGCTAACATGGGTACCCCTCTGGGTGTTGGGGCTGTAGAGCAGGCATTCCCAAACTTTGGCCCTCCAGATGTTTTGGACTACAATTCCCATCTTCCCTGACCACTGGTCCTGTTAGCTAGGGAACATGGGAGTTGTAGGCCAAAACATCTGGAGGACCGCAGTTTGGGGATGCCTGCTGTAGAGGGTTGTAGGGTCCATATAAGACTCAAAGCATACTGTTCTCATAATGACAAACCAGGTGCCTATGGGAAGTTCCCATACAGGACCTGAGCACAATAGCACTCTTATTATTCCTAGCAACAGGCATTCAGAGACATTCTGCCTCTGACACCAAAGGCAAAACATTTTACACGGATAGATAATAAATTCATGAATGGAGCTGCGAATCTTCAATGGAGAAGAATTAAGAGGAGAGTTGCTTTAAAACTATGTGCTGGATTCAGGAATGATGGGATGGGAACAAGGTCTTGCAGGACCTCGGGTGCTTCTAGTTCATATAACAGCATGTGCTTGGCCCATGACAGTTTCCAATGCTAACGAGTTCAAAGCAGCAGCAACACCAAACTATACAAGCATTAGACATTCTCCTCTATGGCTTAAAATGCTGCCTTTTCAAAGGATTGTTTGTTAGCAGCTGCTGTGAATTAGCTTTAAGCTTGTTCTCAAGCTTTACAAAAAGAAAAACCACACTCAACTTTGCAGCAGCTCTCCGATTCTCGACCAACAATAGCCAAAAGGCAGGAAAAACCTGGCAAGAGGCCACATCCTGCAGACTGCCTGATGCCTTCAGATTCTCATTGGGTTAACAGCTGCACAGGGGCTGGTCCTAATCTATACCTGTAGAGCTACTGTCATCAAAGTCTCAGCATACCAGTCTAGCAACTTCCATTGCCTATCAGCAAGAGGCTTCCCAGGACTGTTTCAGAATGCGCTTTAGGTCAGGGACTGCAGAGAGCATTAGAGATGTGAAGGCCTGAGAAAAGAATCAGGAAAATCCAGAGTTTGTTCCAGGTTTTTACAAAGCCTCTCTTTGTTTTCGTTCTTCACCAAAAAAGGGGGGGGTTATATATTTATTCCCCCAAATTGATTCCTAAAACTAAGGTACATTAACAGGAAGACTTTCCTGTAAGGCTACATACAGTATCAGATCATTACAGCCCCTGTGCACTGGGAAATTGGGGGTGTTCACCCGAAATCTGAACTTCCTCTGCATGAATTGCACTTTTGGGTTAACAGCAAATGTTGACCAAAATCACTCTACCTGATTAATCACCCTGGTTATTTAAGTTGATAGATAAAAATCTCCATGGCCTTCTGATTTTTAGCTATTTTGAACCGTGATGAAGAGATAATGTAACATGGATTTTATTTGTATGCTGCTTCTCCATAGTTCAAACCACCCTCAAGACAGCTTACAACTTGAAACACATAATTACAACATAACAAATATAGCCATAAACAAAACATCAAAAAGTACACAACCAAACTGAACAACTATTTTAGATCCTAAGATCTAAAATAAAGACACAAAAAATTAGTATCAATAACACCAACAATCCTTCCTAAACAATGCCCCAGCCTAATACAGTATTCTTTTCAGTAGCCTCAGCATTTGTAGTTGGAGTCCATCCAGGTCCCACCCTCCCAGGCCAGGTAGAAAAAGGCCTGCAAGGCAGGGAGCAGGTCTTCCAGGACTCACAGCCAAGATGTCAGAAACTGTTTACGAGCATGGGAAGCTGTGTCATCCCAAATCAGACCTGGTCCATCTACACCAGGCATCCCCAAACTTCGGCCCTCCAGATGTTTTGGACTACAAATCCCATCTTCCCCAACCACTGGTCCTGTTAGCTAGGGATCATGGGAGTTGTAGGCCAAAACATCTGGAGGGCCGCAGATTGGGGATGCCTGATCTACACTGACTGGTAGTGACTCTTTAGAGTTTCAGGCAGGATTCTCTCCCAGCTGTAACCTGCAAATACCAATGGATTGAAGCTGGGACCTTGCATGCAAGTTCTAAGAGATTGGCGCTGTGGTCTAAACCACTGAGCCTCTTGGGCCTGCCGATCAGAAGATCGGTGGTTCGTATCCATGCGGCGGAGTGAGCTCCCGTTGCCCTGTCCCAGCTCCTGCCAACCTAGCAGTTCGAAAGCACGCCAGTGCAAGTAGATAAATAGGGACCGCTGCGGCGGGAAGGTAAACAGCGTTTCCGTGTGCTCTGGTTTCCATCACGGTGTTCTGTTGCGCCAGAAGTGGTTTAGTCATGCTGGCCACATGGCCCGGAAAACGGTCTGTGGACAAACACCGGCTCCCTCGGCTTGAAAGTGAGATAAGTGCCGCGACCCGACTGGACTTAACCGTCCAAGGGTCCTTTTGCCTAAGAGATTCCCATGTTTACCAGCTCTCCATTAAAGAGAAATGAGCAAGACATGCATGCCAGCCTGTTCCCCTGAATCCACAGTAAAATTTCTTCCCAAGTTAGCAGAAATGGAGATATTTCCCTCAATTCTCCACTCCCCCTAACCACCTTCCTAGTCTGGGAAAAGGTTATGATTTAATCTGATTGGATTAAAATATTTACAATTAAAGGGATACTATAATTAGAAAGACACACTGCCATTAAAGTTTAGAATTCTATTTTTCTTTTACGTAACTTCGCATATTGAAGTATAGTTTAAGATATTAAAAAGTCACAACAATTGTTTCCCATGCAGCTTTCCCTACAAATTAACTACAAATTACCTAGATCTTTGCCTTCTCTGTCCCGTATACACTTCTCACATATAGGTTGCAATCCTATGTACAGGTATGAGGAAGGATGCATTCATTGGGGGGCATTTGTACATAGGACTGCACATACACAGGACTGACAGAAGCTAGAAGTTCACACTCGCTGGTAAAAGACCATCACAACCTGATATTTTAAGGCATATGCCAATAGTCAGCATCTGGATTCTGAGGCTGAATTGCACAGGAGAAACTCCAGAACTCCAGCAATAGAAAGTGAGACCTGCATTAAAATGTTGCAGTGTGGAGTGTGCCTGTTCACTGTTCCAGCCAGCCAACTGCAGCAGCAGCAGCAGCAGCAGCAGCTAGGACACACTGGAGACTGATAGGTCACAAAGGCAGGGAAGCCAACAGTAGGGGGAGCCAGAGCCAATATAAGGCAGATCTTTTTGTCCCCATCCTCCTCCCTGTTGAGTTCCAAAAGGGGCAAGTCTGGGACTAAGGGGGAGGAAACAAACAGTGAGTGCAACACCCCCTGGACCAGTTGTAAATAAGAAGGCAGGCAAGCAAGCAGGCAGGCAGGTAGGCAAACAAGCGCAGGCTAAGAGCAGAATGCAATTGGGGGGCAGTGCCCTATATACCCAAATGCACCATTGTCCACTGGTCAGCCGTGTCCTCCTGCCTGATACTCCATTCCGCTTCGAAACCCACTTGGGATCCCATGGCTATGAAACACCCATTTGTGGCGTTCCCAGTGGTGGAGCTTCATGCTCTGGCACCGGGGGCAGAGAACAGGCGGGGGTGGAGCGCGCCGCCCACATGGGCATGGCATACGTTCTAGGGGCGTGGCAAGTGTTCTGGGGCGGGGACAGCCGCGATGGCACCCTACCGGGGTCACGCTGCCGGGGGCAGTGTGCTCCAATCACCCCCCCCCTTCCTACGCCCCTGGGTGTTCCCACTATGAAGGTTTTTGGTACTCCTGCAAACCTCAGGTTCCCCCAAGCTGGGTAATACCTCCGTGTTTTGTGTGGGCTCATGCCATTTGGACTAGGTGAGCGATGGCACTCACAACCGTGGACATCAGAAACAGAACATGATGCACCCAGTTACCATCACCTTCAAACCTTGGGTTTAATCACCTGCTTCTCAGGTCACACGCTCGAAACGTCTGGCTGAAGCTAAGGCATGCTTAATCCCAGGATTCCCTGACTCTCAAAGTTCACTGAATGCTCTGGAATTTAGGTTACAGACAGGCTTTCTAATAATCCTTCCACACACCCCTTAAGTGAATAACTCTTGTACACATTTATTCAGAAATATAACGAGGGCAGGGGTTACAGAAAAAGGGGAGGGGAAAACAGCACTTGTTTTACTGAAATGAGTAAATGTCTTTAGACCACAGACCAACTTTTCCAAGTCTGATGCCTTCACTGTGTTTTAAACACCCACCAGCCCCAGCCAGCATTATGCATGGTCAGGAATGAGCTGTGGTGTGTAGTGATCTTGGGGTTGTAAAGGTAAAGGGACCCCTGACCATTAGGTCCAGTCGCGGACGACTCTGGGGTTGCGGTGCTCATCTCGCGTTATTGGCCGAGGGAGCAGGCGTACAGCTTCCAGGTCATGTGGCCAGCATGACAAAGCCGCTTCTGGAGAACCAAATCAAAGCAGCAGTTTACCTTCCTGCTGGAGCGGTACCTATTTATCTACTTGCACTTTGATGTGCTTTCAAACTGCTAGGTTGGCAGGAGCAGGGACCGAGCAACAGGAGCTCACCCTGTCATGGGGATTCGAACCGCCGACCTTCTGATCGGCAAGGCCTAGGCTCTGTGGTTTAGACCACAGCGCCACCCTGGTCTTGGGGTTGAGGGGGGTTTAAAAACCTGTTACTAATTTTGCTGCAGGATCCTAGAACCACTGCATCAGCAAGAAAGGGCAGGTTTTTTAGCCACCATGTGCACCAAAGCTAGGAATTTAGGGACACTGAAAACTTAAAAATGCATCCATTTCAAGGGATTGGTGTGCAAGTTCTGTTACGCAGTGTGACATTTCATGGAAAACACAGTGTCACTCCAAAGAATATATTAGAGTACTCCAAACCATTTGCACAGCAAAATCGAGCTGAAAGGCAAAACATGGAGATCTGTATTAATCATCGCATCCCTTATTTTATTTTATTTTTTATTGAATTTGTATACGGCCCTTCATCCGTAGGTCTCAGGGCAGTTCACAAAAATACTGTTGTTGTACAATAGCAGAATAATAATATTCTTGTATTTTCTTAGAAGGTTGTACAGTATAATATTTGAAGTGGCCTGGCTATGAGGGGCCATGGCTGTTGACTATCATGAAGGGAAACCTGCACTTCTGAACTTGCCACTACACTTACTGGGGATAAAACGCAGGTCCGACACCTGGAGGTCACTGAGTTGGGGAAGACAACCATAAACAAACTCCACCTTCCTTGCCCTCCAACTATTCACTCTGTAAGCGTGCACACACAAACACCCACCCACCCACACCCACCCTTTTTGGACCAGGTTTCTCAAAGACATTTGAAACATCAAGTTGAGGGCACGAGGAGGCTGGGAGATCCCAAGAGGCTAGTATTAAAGAGTGGGGGAAACGTACATACACGTCCCTGTAACACTAACTGCAACTTCTCTCCTTCGCTCGTCACCACACAGACATAGCTTTGCTATCAGGGGAAAAAGCAGTCACAATTCTAAGCTCTGTCTCAGCTGAGCATGCAGAAACTTGCTGATCAACCGGCAATGGAGACCTGAGTGTTCTTCCCTGTGGAAATTCTACTGCCAGGGAGTGCAGTAAGGTGATAGATTTTGTTAGAATCTGCCTAGCTCTTCTCCGAACAAAGGCAATGGAAGCTGCCTTGTATCAAATCAAACTGCTGATCAGTCTAGCTCAGGCTTCCTCAACCGTGGCCCTCCAGATGTTTTTGGCCTACAACTCCCATGATCCCTAGCTAGCAGGACCAGTGGCCAGCAATGATGGGAATTGTAGTCTCATCTGGAGGGCCGAGTTTGAGGAAGCCTGGGCTCAGTGTGACTGGCGGCAGTTCTCAAGAGTTTCACGAGGAGGAGGAAAGCAGAAAATGGATGTGTTCCTTAAGGGGAGAATGTTTACCGGGGAACATCACCAAATGGTCCACAACTGTTGCTACCCATAACGCTCCTCGCATTCTGCCAATTTTTGCTTTGTCCATTGAATGCACAGTTGGTACAACTTCTAGAAAGGGACTATGAACATCCACAAGTTTTTTTTTCCTTCCTTTCTTCCTTCGGCGGTCAATACTACAAATAATTAAATGCTATTTAACGAAGTGAAAGCTGGGGTCTAGGGGTCATGGTTCATTGGAGTGGGGTGAAGACTGCCACCCCCCACCACTCCCCATGAGCGGGACTGTGCTTCTCTTGGCAACAGTACAGCACCTAGCATTCTGTACGTGTAAAAACTACAGTGGTACCTCTACTTACGAATAACTCTACTTACGAATGTTTCTACTTACGAACGGAGCTCCGTCCGCCATCTTGGATGCGGTTTAGATAGGATTTTTTTCTACTTACGAATTTTTAGATAGGGTTGCTTCGATTTACGATTTATTTCCCCCAATGCATTCCTATGGGATTCTACTTGCAATTTTTTTTTTTACTTACGAATGTGCGTTCGGAACGCATTAAATTCGTAAGTAGAGGTACCACTATATAGCAATGCCAAAATAGTTAGATTCGGCCCCTTTGTATTCCCCTATTTTAAGCCTTGAGTCGCTTAGGAGACTTTTTAGCGCCTAAAGCGACTGATAAATGCAATCAATCAATAAGTAATGGGTGAATAGGATGATGGATGCATTAATGACTGCTTCCAACTGCAGGACGTCACACTTTGCATCTGAGCGGATTTCTGCTTTCCAGTATGTTTGCCTCCCAGTCACGTATTTATTTGCTCCTTCCAAGGTTTTCATTATTCAACACTTGTTCTCCCATCTCCTCCCCACCCCCCCTGGCATACCACAATATAGGGCAGGCATCTCCAAACTGCGGCCCTCCAGATGTTTTGGCCTACAACTCCCATGATCCCTAGCTAAGAGGACCAGCGGCCAGGGATGATGGGAATTGTAGTCTAAAACATCTGGAGGGCCGCAGTTTGGGGATGCCTGATATAGGGTTTGCAGGTGAAACAGGTGGGGTCTACTTGCCTTTCTCAACCCTAGATGATTATCTTTTAGCATTAAGATGTGTGCAACAGAATGCAGCTAGGCAGCAGCAGCAGAAAGGAGGAGGAAGTGGGGAGAAGGCTCAGAAAACCCCTGGGAAGACCCCACCACCACATACAACTTTTGCACAGAAGGCTGCAGACAAGAGCAAAGGCACAAAGAACCCATGGAGGCTGCATACTTGTCAAATATTTAAACACATCTTTTCCTCACAAAGGATTCTGGGGGCTGCAGCTCACCAAGCGTGCTGGGAATTATAGTGCTGTTAGGCGTAAAACTACAGTTCCCAGGATTCAGTCGTGGGTGTGCACACTTTGAATGTGCTTTGTGTATGCCGTCTTGCAAACAACCGGTGGGCCAAGATCAATGTTTATTGCAGCCTTTGCCAGCCTTGCCTGGTGCTCATAGGAGTGGCAGTTCAAAATATCTGGAAATATTACAAGATTCTGTTGTAATGTACTATGAACTGAAACAGCCTGATTCATTTGCTTCTCGTCAATCTGGGACAGTTTAAAATGTGGTAACACAGGACCTACGCAGGCTCCCAGCTGTGCCTTCTGCAGCAGGTGAGGCAAGAGCTTGATTAATTAAAAACGAAGGAGAATGATTTTTTTTAAAAGTGAAGGCAAATCCTAGCTTCCTTTCTTAGGGTTGGCTCCTCAGGCCCACTGAAAAGAACAGATATGACTAAGTCACGCTTGTTAATTTCAGAGGGTGTAGAGAGTAGAATTTAGCTTGATACAAGCCTTAAGTCTCCATTTTCAAAATCTTGATTAGCAGCAGGCCTTTAGAATCATAGAGTTGGAAGAGACCACAAGGGCTATCCAGTCCAACCCCCTGCCAAGCAGGAAACACCATCAAAGCATGACAGATGGCTGTCAAGCCTCCGCTTAAAGACCTCCAAAGAAGGAGAGTCCACCACACTCCTTGGTAGCAAATTCCACAGCTCTTACTGTCAGGAAGTTCTTCCTAATGTTTAGGTGGAATCTTCTTTCTTGTAGTTTGAATCCATTGCTCCGTGTCCACTTCGCTGGAGCAGCAGAAAGCAACCTTTCTCCCTCCTCTATATGACATCCTTTTGTATATTTGAACATGGCTATCATATCACCCCTTAACTTTCTCTTCTCCAGGCTAAACATACCCAGCTCCCTAAGCCGTTCCTCATAAGGCATTGTTTCCAGGCCTTTGACCATTTTGGTTGCCCTCCTCCGGACACGTTCCAGCTTGTCAGTATCCTTCTTGAACTGTGGTGCCCAGAACTGGACACAGTACTCTAGGTGAGGTCTGACCAGAGCACAATACAGTGGTACTCTTACTTCCCTTGATCTAGATGCTATACTCCTATTGATGCAGCCTAGATAAATTTACTTGCAGATAAATTTGGTTAGACTAGGGCAGGTGTTAGGGAATTTTATAGGGGGGGCACCCAAACGAGGCTTCATTTGGGAATCAAGATTGGCACAAATGCCCTCAAGGGGACCCTGTCTGATCCTACAAGACCACTCTAGTATCGCACCAACACGAACCCCTCAAGATCAAGCCCTGTGTAATAAGTCTCCCTTTCCTACCCTTTCTCTGTTGCCTGAGACTCTATGTAACCATATTTCTTTATGAATGAATACCGTGTATCTTTATTTCTAAATGAAACCCCCTTTTGCGACTCTGGCCAAGGGCTCTCAGGGATGCTGGGAACAGCCATAATCCTTTAAGCAAGAGGTCAGGTAGCCAGGGTGGTGCTCCTCTGCATATCCATAATCCATTCAGGTACCATCTCCTGCCATTCCGGACCCTCCGGACCCTCCGAAGCCAGAGGCAATACACACACCTGGGCCCATTGTTTTTCCCTGTCAGGTACTCAAGGATCCCCTCCCAGATACTTACTGGTACTTGCTTATCAATGTCCTGGGACATCATGCATTGTTACCTTATGTTAATCCTGTTTACCTCCTGTTTACCTATATGCTAATACCCCTTGCACCTTCCCCTTTTCTGACATTTTACCCTGTCACAAGTGGAGTATGTATGATGCTTTCGATGTGCATTATGGGATGGTGGTGGGAACTTTTAAAAGTTCTTGCAGCCCTGTTCACGGTGTTCAGTCTGGCATTGAACCTGCTGCGCAGTAATAAACCTTGCTGTTTGCTCCGGATCATGGCTGGACTCCTTCCTTTTATACTCCGCAACGACCACAGGCCCTTGCCTGATGAGCTGGGTGGCTGAGCATTCTCGCACCCAGAATTTTGCCCTAACAGCAGGTGTCACAGGGGTCTGAAGGGCTACTTCAGAGTAACGACTCCACACAGCTCTGCATTTTATCTTTTATTTGGTGCTGCGTATTTACAGTGCTAGGGACCCAGGTGGCGCTGTGGTTAAACCACTGAGCCTAGGGCTTGCTGATCAGAAGGTCAGCGGTTCGAATCCCTGTGACGGGGTGAGGTCCCGTTGCTTGGTCCCAGCTCCTGCCAACCTAGCAGTTCGAAAGCACGTCAAAATGCAAGTAGATAAATAGGAACCGCTACAGCGGGAAGGTAAACGGCGTTTCCATGTGCTGCTCTGGTTTGCCAGAAGCGGCTTTGTCATGCTGGCCACATGACCTGGAAGCTATACGCCGGCTCCCTCAGCCAATAATGCGAGATGAGCGCGCAACCCCAGAGTCGGTCACGACTGGACCTAATGGTCAGGGGTCCCTTTACCTTTATTTACAGTGCTAAAGGCAGTGCTATTTACAGAGGAACATCTTAACCGCTTGAGTCAGAACCTCCGAATGGCGTTTGGCGCGTCTTTCTCCAACATAACAACTTGGGGAGACCCAGCCTCTTCCCCCGACGCCTCCTGCGCAATTCTGGAGTTGGGGGAATAGGTCTGCCCCCCTTGCTTCCCCCTTCCTGTCCCACCTGGGACGATGGCTCCGCTACCTTGCCTGAGCCTCGGACACGACTTCCTGCTTCCCCACTTGAGTCAGAACTCTCCCTGCTTTCCCCTGCGCTCGGGGATGGGCTGGAGCTCAGGAGGGGAGGGGCTTCGCGATATCCCCTGTCCCTCACAGCAGGCTTCCCCAAACTTCGGCCCTCCAGATGTTTTGGACTACAATTCCCATCTTCCACGACCACTGGTCCTGTTAGCTAGGGATCATGGGAGTTGTAGGCGAAAACATCTGGAGGGCCACAGTTTGGGGGTGCCTGGACTAGGGCCTGGGAGATCTGGGTTCAAATCCCAACACAGCCACGAAGCTCAATGGGTGACCTTAGGCCCATTAGCTTATAGCCTACCTCAGAGGTTTGTTGCGAGAATAAAAATGGGGAGATGCTCTATAATAATAATAATAATAATAATAATAATAATAATAATAATAATAATAGCAGCAGCAGCCGCAGCAGCAGCAGACTGTCTCTTGCAGACACTCAAAAGCATGCCTTAATAGATTTCTGGAACACTTCTGCAGCACTTCAGGTGAAACTTAACATGACGGGAGAATATTCGTATCTGACCTTCATCGATCATATCAAAGCAGCACAAAACGACAAAAAAAGAAATAAGGAAGTCACATCGTTCTGACCACAACCACCACCAAAAACAAAACAAAGCCATCTTAAAAATAGCACCTGGGATTCCGGTACAGTTTATCATCTGTTTCTAAGCTCGGGCAGTTCCCTAAAACTTCCTACATGCAAAAACACAGGAAAACCTTGTTCATGTTTTGCTGGGGGAGAGCATCCCACCTGGAATAAAGGCGGCAACTACATCATGATGTCTTGCAAGAGCAAGAGAAAAGAATTCCAGGACAGAGTTTCTGTGTGTTCTGGGTTTTTGTCCAGCTAAACAGAGGACTCTGAAGGGGAGCTGGCTATGCTAGTTACACGGGCAGAGGGCAAAGGGGGGGGAAATGAAAAGGGAGAAAACCGAAGTAATGTATTAATTCAATGGAGGAGACCACCCCAGGCCAACCCAGGCCTCCTCCAGTTGCCATGGCAACGAAGTATTGATTTTCCTTTTCCTCCGGCCCCCTCTAGTGTGAGGATTCAGTATTTTGAATCCACCATGCCGCTAATGATATCCAACAAACCCTGCTAAACTAGTACTGAAAATAAACAACAGAAATATGGTTTGTGCTTGCCCTGCTAACGATGGTTGGAGCAGGGTTTGCAGTCCTGGTTCAGGAGAAAATGCAAACAGTAATTTGCAAGTTTGGATATACAGTAACTACAAGCTATGATTTGTATGTTTTATAACGTTTTTGTGAACCAACCTGGAATCACAAGGAAACCCTCAGGATATAAATACAGCAGACGCTCAGTTTGCGAACATGATCTGTGCAGGAGGCACGTTCGCAACCTGCAGCGTTCGCAACCCGCATCTGCGCACGCGCGGGTTGCGATTCGGCGCTTCCGCGCATGCGCAAAGTGTGATTTAGTGCTTCTGTGCATGCACCGAAACCTGGAAGTAACTCGTTCTGGTACTTCCAGGTTTGGACCGGAGCGCAACCCGAAAAGACGCAACCTCAAGCGGCTGTAACCTGAGGTATGACTGTACAGTGGAACCTCGGTTTATGAACACCTCGGTTTATGAATTTTCAGTTTATGAACGCCGCGAACCCATCTGGAACGGATTAATTCACTTTCCATTACTTTCAATGGGAAAGTTCGCTTCAGTTTATGAACTCTTCAGTTTATGAACAGACTTCCAGAACCAATTACACCCATGCTTCGGGTTAAGTACGCTTCAGGTTGGGTTCTCCGCGGACCCGTCTGGAACGGATTAATCCACTTTCCATTACTTTCAATGGGAAAGTTCGCTTCAGTTTATGAACGCTTCAGTTTAAGTACTCCGTGGACCATCTGGAACAGAATAATCCACTTTCCATTAATTTCAATGGGAAAGTTCACTTCGGTTTATGAACGCTTCAGTTTATGAACAGACTTCCGGAACCAATTGTGTTCATAAACCGAGGTACCACTGTATTTTAAATAATAATGTAAGTAAATAGAGGCATGAAACAGTGTAACTGATTAAGCAAAGGAAGGAAAGAGAGGGGGAACATGTGAGCCAGAGGTTCAATCACATAATGCCAGACCATGGCAAGATAGGAAAGCTTTGCCTCCACATTCTCCCTTTCTTTCCTGCATCTTCTTCATGCTCTTAGCAAGCCACGGTTTGCCCAAGAAACTATGGTTTGCCAAGAACCAGAACTAAATGAAGGCTCCTGAGCCGACAAGGAGAAGATGAAACGTGTGGACCCAAATATCATTCATGCAGTAACAGCGCCAAACCATGAGTTCCCTTTATGTCTGACACTGGCTAGTATTTGATGAGATCCACTGGTTCTGGAGTTAGAGAAGCAAGACAATCCGGGTGGAACTCCCTGGTATTAATAAAATGTTCTTTGGCTATGTAAATTATTCCCAGCTTCGCTTTTCCTTCAGTTTTTGATGTGGGTGGAGAAGCCTTTGATCAGAATAACACTCCCCTGTGTATCGCACATTAAAGTGGCACTTCAAATGCTCCTGGCAGGGATTTAAAAAAAAGAAAAAAAAAGTCTACAGCCAGGAGAAGTGCGGTAACTTCAGAAAAGTGCAAACATACATACTGTACAGTATATAGACGTTCAACAAGGTGGTATGGCCTTCAACCCTCAGTGGATATAGGCCCATCAACCAGAGAATGCATGCAGAGAATTGCACATGCCATTACAGAAATTCATGTACGGGGTCCAGCAAATTGTGTCTAGTCTTGGCAGCCAACAGTTACCGTATTTCTTGTGTTGGACTACAACTCCCACCATCCCTTGCACATACGTCATGCACACAGGCCATGCTAATGACAAGTTGGAGTCCAACTTGGAGAGTACTGGTTAGAGGTAGGTAGCCGTGTTGCTCTGACGTAGTCGAAACAAAAAACAAACAAAAAATTACTTCCAGTAGCACCTTAGAGACCAACTATGTTTGTCATTGGTATGAGCTTTCGTGTGCATGCACACTTCTTCAGATACACTGAAACAGAAGTCACCAGACCCTTATGTATAGTCAGAGGGTGGAGAGGGGTATTGCTCAGAAGGGTGGTGGGAATGGGTGATTGGCTGATAGGAGTGGTAAACCTGTTGACGGCTGTTAATGACTGTTAACGACTGCAATTGGTCTTGCAGGAAAAAGCAAGGGGTGAGATGGCTAAAGAAAGCTTTATCATGACATCAGGAATCACAAGGCAGAGAAACCAACACTTCAATCTCCCAGGACATTCTATACAAGATCTCAAAGTAGCTGTCTTACTACAGAAAAATTTCAGAAATAGACTGGAAAGAGAAATTGCTGAATTGCAACTCATTACCAAGCTTAAAACCACGGAGAGACCTGGTCTGAATAAAGACATTGGATTCTTATCTCATTATACATGATAAAGCTTTCTTTAGCCATCTCACCCCTTGCTTTTTCCTGCAAGACCAATTGCAGTCGTTAACAGTCGTCGACAGGTTTACCACTCCTATCAGCCAATCACCCATTCCCACCACTCTTCTGAGTAATGCCCCTCCCCACCCTCTGACTATACATAAGGGTCTGGTGACTTCTGTTTCAGTGTATCTGAAGAAGTGTGCATGCACACGAAAGCTCATACCAGTAACAAAATTAGTTGGTCTCTAAGGTGCTACTGGAAGAATTTTTTTTATTTTTTTGTTCCAACTTGGAGAGCAACTCTGGAGAGCGCTATGTTGGCTGTCACTATATTAAATCAGTCTCGTCTCAGGCTATTTGTCCCAAAAACGAACACCTAAGGGGGGGTGATTTGGAAATTTTTCTGATGCCCTAGAGCAGGGGGCTGTACCCTTCCAGGTGCTATTGGACTCCAACTCCCATCAGCCCCAGACAGATTCACCAATGGTAAGGGATGCTTGGTGATACAGTTCAGCAAATTCTGAGAGGTAACAAGTTCCCCCCGATCATCCGCAGCTTGGCCATCCTATAGTGAAGACCCCTGAAGAGAGAACTTGCTCTGCCTTAGGGTGATTTAACCTCGCAAGTCAGTTGATGTATAATATTTATAGAAAACTGGAAGGAAAACAACAGACCAGACCTTCTGCTCATTTGGGAGGCAGGTGTTATAGCTCCTTTGGGAAGAAGGCTAAAGAAAAGTCCTGGTCATGACTGCCACCTTTCCCTGTGTTTCAATTTATTTATTATTATTTTTATTTGCTTTGCCTTGGTTATATTTAAGGCGGTACCAACGGTTTTCGCCCTAAAGAGCACTTCTCTTTTAGAGAACATCAGCCCTACACTTTTTTTTCTGAGCAGCTCAAATTAGAACGCATGCTAATTTACAGATATGCAAAACTTCACAAGATCTCAGAGAAGCTTCGTCCTGTGGAAGTATAAAGGGGAAGGAGAATAAAGAAAAAGAGCTGCAAAATCTCCTACCCTGTCAGAACTGAGAGCCTTAAATCACCTTCTAAAAAGTTCTATCCCTCATGGTTGAATAAGGCAACAGAATGTACCTTAAGAATACAAAAAGGACATTAATAAATCATAATTATGTTGTTGTTGTTTTAAAATATGAGTGTCTGTATAAGCTGTTTAAAAGTTGGAACTATTCAGCAATGCTTGCTGCTCTTCAAAGCATTTTCTGTGTTTGGACAATGTTCCTTGCAACAGCATACACAGTGGTACCTCGCTAGTTGAATGCCTCACAAGACGAAAAACTCACAAAACGAAAGCGTTTTGCAATTTCAATGGAGACTCGCAAGAAGAAGTTTCCTATGGCGCGCTTCGCAAGACGAATTTTTTTCATCCCATAGGGTGCCTCGCAAGATGAATTTTTTCCCCTGTCTTGCGAGGCACCCTATGGGAAACCACACTTCAATGCGTTCCTATGGAAGCCACTTCGCAAAACTAATTTTTTGCTATACAAATAGAATGTCCTGGGAGATTGAAGTGTTCTCCTACTGGTTTCTCTTATCCTTTGGCGTAGTGTTTGGCCTGTTTGTCCAATATAGAGAGCTGAAGGGCACTGTTGGCAATTTATGCTGAATGCTATGCTAACGGCATCATATATAAGAGTAACAAAATATGTTCAGTGGCCAGTCATTACCATTTCCAAGCATATAATGGGATGATCTGAATGCAGCCAGGTAACAGCAAACCTCACAGAATGCACATCCAACATGCAACTGGCCAGGTTAAAAATAGAGCAAACAACGGGTGAGAAAAGGATGGGGAGCCTCAGGCCAAGGCCCATCAAGCCTCTGTAACTGACCCTCATGTCTTTCTCTAGGGCGAGGCCTCAGGCCTTCCCCAACCACACTTGCCACTGGCCCGAAGGAAAAACTGTGTAGCAGGAGCAATCCTTCCTGCCTGGCCCAAATGTTGTCACCTGCTCTGTTTCCAGATATGATGTGGTGGGGAGACAAGACAGAACCTGCACAGAACTGTGTTATAAGAGATGTAACTTGTGCTTGTCTTTTCCCTCTTCCCTCCCCTTCTTTTTCCCTCGTGTGTCATGACTCCCTGAATGAGTCACCAGTTTCTGAAAGCCACTCTAGGAACCTCTTTGGCTAAGAGAGAGGGTAAAAATGCTTTCAATAACAAACAAATGTTCTACTGTTAGTTAGTTTGGGGGCTAATAGTGCAAATTTGAGTGGCCATTCCACATTTTTAAAAAGCTAGTAAGAAAAGTGCAAATAACCTATTTTCAGTCACCCTGATATTTTGGGGGATTCTTATCGGAAACTTGTTAACTAAATAGCATGAATGGGAACACTTGCCTCTGAACAGTTACTCCCCACTTTATTCTTAGGGACAACCCTGCTCCCAACAAACCTTCCCTCTGCAGTTTTTCCCTTCCTCCCTCTCCAAACCAGCAAAGCCAATAGCACTTCTCCTTGCACAACGCTTCACAGAACACGTCCAGAAATTTAGTGAGAATTCTGGGAAGCTTGCATTCAAAATTTTCACAAGATGTGTGATTAGGAAATGAAGGAATTAAAGATGTTTTTGACAACACCTCCCATCAGCCTCAGCAAACATGGTGTAAAGTTGTGTTACATCACACACTGAAAATTCGACTTAAAGGACAAAGAAAACACAAAGTAGGTTACAGCTGTAGTCTCTCCCTGGTTTTATTTTATTTTCCTTTTAAAACAGCCTCTCTCTTTTTTTGTAAAGGAAGTAGTGGGGTTGGGGGAAGCAAAAATCCAGAGACTTACACTTTGCTTCAGAAATATTCTGGTTGGGCGACCAGACCAGCATACCAAGATTTTCTCTCTCCTGGGACCGCTTTGCAAGTTTAGCTGGAAGAAAACACATATATGTAGGTTGAAATAAAATAGCAAGGTGGAATCTTATTGCTTCTAAGTGCTGATAAAAGAAACTGTATAATTAGGCTCACAAGCAGTGTACCACCTAGCCACAATCCTTGAAATGTTTTCATTCATTTTAAAAATAAAAATAAAATTATGTCTTGACAGTATTTTCCTGGGCCAACTGAAGATGAAACAGAATTCAAAATGTTGTTGTTGTTGTTGCTTTAAGATTCTGGCATTTTCAGGGAACATGCAAGGAAAAAAACACACTAACACACTGCAGGATTTGCAGGAAAGGTTGCTATCTGATTCTCCCCATGCTATTAGCCAAGAGAAAAAGAAGAGCAAGCAAAGAAAAATGGGAGTCTGGCTGTATTGTGTCAGCAAAGTAAAGTTGGATCAGTTTCTTAACACCAGCAGCGCCAGCCAACTTATATATGCAGTTCCCCCGAAGACTGGTCTTAAATCAGGTGTTGAAGGAGAAGAAGAGCTGCTACTGGGTTCATTAAAGGCCTCTAGGTCTGTGATCAAATACCCCTTTATCACATTATACATTTAAAGCACATTCCCTCTTGTAAATAATTCTGTGAACTGTAGTTTGTTAAGGGTGCTGGGAATTGTATTTCTGTGAGGAGTAAACTACAGCTCCCAGGTTTTGGGTGTGTGTGTGTGTGTGAGGGATTAAATAAGAATAATTTAAACACTTTATATAGAATTCTTATGTTGAACTTTTTTAAAAAATCAAGTACTGTACTGGGGCAAATAGAAAGAGGCAACTATACAAAACTCAGTCCGCTCACAATATTGTTTATTCATACCATATTTTAGATCTTGGCATAATGTGCAGTTTTCCAAAACTGCTATGATAGAAGCAAAAATGTGACAATTAAAAAGATGATTCAGAAAAAAAATGGGGGGGGGTGCATAGCAGCACAAAAACAATTTAAAGAGCAGCACACACCCAAAAAACCCATTCATGAATGGCCTGTCACTGGGGCCCACCAACAAATAAATGTTTGCTAATGAAACACCCAGCAGCAAGATCTCGGATACTGCTTGGAAAGGGAAGTTGGTAGATAAAAGTAGTCCTTTTGAGTCAGTCTTTTAAAGACCCCCCTCCTCTGCATTTCATTGGCATTGATTTATTTATTATACCGCCCTTCATCTATAAATCTAGGTTTACAAAACAAAAGATAAAAACACAAAATGCATAATAAGAACAAGAACAAAAAACCACAAACCAATAAAAACGCCTTCCTCCCACAAACATATTTATAGGAGCAAAGGATGTTAATCAGCCAAAAGGCCTGGTCGAAGAGGAACGTTGTTTTTTTTCACCTTGGTGCCTAAATATGTCAAGCCTGTTAAGGTGGCACCATATTTGGCTTGGAGGTCATCAGATCTGATCTGCCTGACCTGAAGCCTAGGCTGGGTAATTTATTCCTAATCAAGGGGTGCTTGTAAAGCGATTGGAAACTCAGTAAAGCAAGCTGATCTCCAGGGCCCAGGGCATTTTACAAGTATCCTTCCTGGGCAAGAAGGATTTCTCACCATGTGGGAAGGGCCATAGCTCAATCGCAGAGAAATCTGCACTGCATTCAGAAGAAGACCACTGGCCTCTCTAGGCAGGGCTGGGAATGCCCCATGTCTGAAACCCTGGAGAATTGTTGCCCGTCACTGTAGACAATACTGAATGAGACAGACCAATGGTGTGACTCAGTATAAGGCAGCTTCCTATGTTCCCGCAAACCTCACTCCTCACTGCGAAAAACAACAGGCTGATAAAATGTCTGAAATGAGAGCCTGCAAACTGCTTGAGAGATTCTCCAAGTGCGATCTACTCCTTCCTTCTATCTAGGGCGGTTACAAGGCAGAAGAGGAAATCTAGCCCTTGTGCAAGTCAAGCAGACTAGCTGCCAATTAAAAGAGAATTGGGTGTGGCTACCTGAGTGTTGCAATGCAGCCATGCCAAGAGCATCATCAGCACAGTAGAAAAATCTAGTTCTAGAGAACAAGTACTCCTAGATTGATGAAGATATACAAATTCCACATTTTCTACTTAAATGGCACATAATGGATGCAGCAGGACTCTTACTACTGGAAGGGGGGAAAGCATTAATGCAGGCATCCCCAAACTGCAGCCCTCCAGATGTTTTGGCCTACAACTCCCATGATCCCTAGCTAACAGGACCAGTGGTTGGGGAAGATGGGAATTGTAGTCCAAAACATCTGGAGGGCCGAAGTTTGGGGATGCCTGCATTAATGAGACCAGGTGCTTTTGAATCATGTAACTCAGGCATCCCCAAACTGCGGCCCTCCAGATGTCTTGGCCTACAACTCCCATGATCCCTAGCTAACGGCCAGTGGTTGGGGAAGATGGGAATTGTAGTCCAAAACATCTGGAGGGCCGAAGTTTGGGGGTGCCTGATGTAACTGGTTCCAGCCAATTGATTTTTCCAATGTTTTCCCAAGTCAAGACCACTACAGTTCTTCCTAGATCCATTTCCGCATATTCCACCCCTTTCCCAACATACTGTGTTTGCCATTTTTGAGACTTTTGACTTCTCCCTTGTGGAAGGGCATTCTGCAATTGAAGAACCTCCACAAAACATTTTGATGCAGGCAAAGTTTTACTTAGAGGAGGATTAAAAGTGAATTGCGGGTGCTACAAAGATGTCTAATGTAAAAATACAAAGTATTTTAAAGGAGCTAAAAGTTCATCTGAGATTAGTAGCTTTTTTCAGAGGGGTACCCTAGGTCATGACTAGATTTTCTACATCTCCAGTTCTTCTAGCAAACGCCCCTTTTTTGCAGAATGACCAATGCTCTCAACTTCATTCTTTGTATCCTTTTGCACAGTGGACTTTCAACCGTTGATCAAGCCTCACCTCAGCTTGGTGAATTCTGGAACTGACATTTTTAAAGTGACTGCAAGTTTACTTATGAACAAGCTCACCTATGCACACACAGTATTCAAAGCACAGCCAGATTTGCTGCTATTTTAAGATTTTAATTCTAGGAGTCTTCTAAGCACGGCCTAATACCAAGAGGAAGAACCTACTAAAATGTCACAATATCAGACATGCCAGGTTAAATTGGACAGCTTTTTTTTTTTACTGTCACATGTACAGCAAAGCTGCAAGTCTTTTGCTGCTGATAACTTATATTCATTGCGCAAAAAAACGGAGGGCAGCTGCTCATTCCCATTTATTCCGATAGCTTCCTTCCACCTTTTGCTTTGGAAATACAAAGACAGCAGTAACATAAAAGCAGTTTCAAAGCTATTGCATTTATCCACCTCTTCATTCTTAGTGTAGTCTCCAATGGTGACTTTCCACTGACAGGAAGTGCACAGCAGGGAGAGAGCCAATTTTCAGTGACTACAGCAGCACCCCACACCCCCTCTAAAAAGGCTCTGGATAGTCATAGAATCATAGAATCGTAGAGTTGGAAGAGACCACAAGGGCCATCCAGTCCAACCCCCTGCCAAGCAGGAAACACCACCAAAGCATTCTTGACATATGCCTCTCAAGCCTCTGCTTAAAGACCTCCAAAGAAGGAGACTCTACCACACTCCTTGGCAGCAAATTCCACTGCCGAACAGCTCTTACTGTCAGGAAGTTCTTCCTAATGTTTAGCTGGAATCTTCTTTCTTGTAGTTTGAATCCATTGCTCCGTGTCCGCTTCTCTGCAGCAGCAGAAAACAACCTTTCTCCCTCCTCTATATGACATCCTTTTATATATTTGAACATGGCTATCATATCACCCCTTAACCTTCTCTTCTCCAGGCCTAACATACCCAGCTCCCTAAGCCGTTCCTCATAAGGCATCGTTTCCAGGCCTTTGACCATTTTCGTTGCCCTCTTATGGACACGTTCCAGCTTGTCAGTATCCTTCTTGAACTGTGGTGCCCAGAACTGGACACAGTACTCCAGGTGAGGTCTGACCAGAGCAGAATACAGTGGTACTATTACTTCCCTTGATCTAGATGCTATACTCCTATTGATGCAGCCCAGAATTGCATTGGCTTTTTTAGCTGCTGCATCACACTGCTGACTCATGTCAAGTTTGTGGTCTACAAGACTCCTAGATCCTTTTCACATGTACTGCTCTCAAGCCAGGTGTCTCCCATCCTGTATTTGTGCCTTTCATTTTTTTGCCCAAGTGTAGTACTTTACATTTCTCCTTGTTAAAATTCATCTTGTTTGCTTTGGCCCAGTTGTCTAATCTGTTAAAACAACTGGGCCAAAGCAAACAAGATGAATGTCCCCAAAGCCGCGACACCAGATTTAGAGAGATGTGGTACAGGAGGGTAAGGGGGGCAAGAAAATTGGCTTCTTCTTCATTCTCTTCTCTCAGTAGACCGATGAGTTATCCCTCTTACTGTGCACCCAAATTTTGCCATCATCAAAGCATAATGCAGTGCAATCTGGGGAATCTTTGCTGAATTAACATATAGAATATGCTGTTTGCAGATGGCACATCCCTTCTGCCAAACTCTACACCAGGCATCCCCAAACTTCGGCCCTCCAGATGTTTTGGACTACAATTCCCATCTTCCCCGACCACTGGTCCTGTTAGCTAGGGATCATGGGAGTTGTAGGCCAAAACATCTGGAGGCTGCAGTTTGGGGATGCCTGCTCTACACCATCTCAGTTGCATGGAAACACCTGAACGGAGCTACTGTTAATCCAAATATTGGGAAATGGGGAGGTTTGAGTGTCAAGTTCACCTTTGGAGCCCCGTATGGCGACTATACCTGCCTTCAGCTGAATACCTCAGGGCAGTTCACAGGATTAAAATACAAGGTAAAAACACAAGTAAATACTGTAGTTAAAAGAACAAAACAATAACACACACACCCTTCCCATAAACATATTTTAAAGGCTGTGGAATATTAATCAGTCCAAGGTCTGGCTGTCTGAAGGGGAATGTTTTTGCCTGGCACCTAAAGACATATAATGAAGGCGCCAGGCAAACCTTCCTGGGGAGAGCATCCCACAAATGGGGAGCCACTACAGAAAAGGCCCCGTTCTCCTGTCGTCACCCTCACATGGAGGATGCACACAAAGAAGAGTCTCAGATTATGAACTCAAGAGTCTGGGTCAGTTTATATAAGGAGAGGCGGTCCCTCTGAGGTTTTGTGGTCCTGAGCCATTTAAGGCTTTAATGGTCTAAACCAGCACTTTGAATTGGGCCCCGAAGGTAATTGATCTTCACCGGAGGCCCTTCTCTGGGTGCCCCACCAGAAGGAAGTGTGGACGGTGGCCCCATGAGAACAGACCTTTTCAAGTGGTGCCTCCCTTCTCATCTCAGGTGGAATGCTCACCTAGTCAGCCTTTACTGACTCTCTGGTTTCCCCAGGGCTTTGGGGTTAAGCACTGTTGCCTTTTGCGGTGATGCCCATCTTTAAGGAGGGTGGGCAGGGGGCAGAGTGGATTTGATTTAAACCAAATCAATTTAAATCACAATTTAAATCACTAGTCAGTAAGACTTGATTTAAACCATTTATTTATTTTTACAGAGAGACTCGTTCTTGCTGGTATAATCTTAACATTTACAACCAGATGAAGGTTTCATTTTTGGAACAACAAATTTTCAGAGTAGTTTTTACAGTTATATCAAAAATTACTGATTTGGTTATACTATTAGAAATACATAGACCGGGAATTATTAAATTATTGTGAGGTTTAATAAGTTAACAGCTTATATTTGGACAACTTTTCTGCTGTACTTTATTGGAAGGAGAAAAATAATCATTTCCTTAATAACAATTTAAACAATTTATTTAACTAAAACAATAACATTATAGCATATGTATCCATGTTTGTTAACTGATGTGGTTAAACATTTTTTTAAAAAACAACAACAACTTAGACTGAGTTTTAGCACACATGAAAAACTTAAAACAAATCCTTATTTCCTGATTAATACCCTTTGGACTATAATGTAACTTAAATAGAAAACTATCTTTAGAAAGATTTCTCCTCCAAAAGCATTTTATTTTAAAAATCTGATTTAAATTTTTAAAAAATCTAATTTAATTTTTTTAAAAAAATTGATCATTGATTTTTATCCACCCTGTGGCCAGGACTTGTCATTATTACTAGTGTTTTATGTATTTTGCATTTTTAAAAATCTGGTTCTATATTGCTTTTATGTGTTGTCTTTTACTGGGATAGGTTGCCCTGATCATTTTTTTTATTGTCTAAAGCAACTGATAAACGTAATCATAATCATCTCCCCATCTGTGGGCAGGATTCCTGCATTGCTGGGATTGGACCTTGTGAATCTACAATTCTGTGCTCCTAAGGAGTCAGGGGTGGTGGGAGCTGCGACCCAACGATATCAAAGACTGAAAAACACTGCTCAAGAAAAATGTGGGAGAAGGCAAAGTCCTTCAGGCACTACAAGAAAAGAGATCCACGGGTGATCGGGTGTTCAATCCTGCTCCATCTCTTCCTCTCTTACCAACTTTATCCGCAAGTCTTTCAGCTGATTCCCCAGACTTCCCAGCAGAACCTTTGCTGGTGTACAATTTGGCTGTACAATTTGTAGGCCTGTTAAAACGTGAAGGAGCATTTCCAGGCCCAAAACCTGTATATCAAGTGGGTTCTTTTTAATTAAAAGAGCTGTAAATTAAGCAGCATTGGAATACTTCCCGTGCGCATCTATACCCAATTATCACATAAATATTCCTCTGTCTGTCCATCTTTCTCCAACACCCCCCACCCTGATTTTTTAGTTTCACTTGTGACACAAATAACTACAACACCGCAGCCACATAGAAAGGTTAAAATGCTATACTTAGTTTGATATTTACTCTTAAATTGCTCTTTTTTAAAAGAAAATAAAAAAGGCTTGCAAATGTTTATAAAGGATTAATAGCATTTAAATACAATTCATCAAAAATCATGCTCTCTCCAGGGGGCTTACTCCTGAGTAAGCGTGCATGAGATTGCAACTTTAGGCAAGTTCCCCATATGTTGTTTTTGCAATTCATCTTGTTCTTTTATTCTAAACCGCTTTGTTGTTGTTTGCAATCAAGCGTTATGCCGATTTGATGAAATCAGTAAAATAAATCAACAAATGAAACAGTAAAATAAACCCAGTTGGTTGGGGCTGGTGAGGTTACCTTAGCTCTAAGGGCACCAGGCTGGAGAAGACCGCTCTAGAGGTAGGGGGATGGCCCTACAATTGGAAAAGGGGGGAGCCTTGAAAAAGCACAATCATGTTCTTATCACTAGGGGGGAGAGGGGAGAAACTATCTGGATTTTTCTGCCTCAGGCACCAAACCGTCTCAAGACATCTGTCTGGGGCCAGAGATAAGGCAACAACTTTCCTCCACAAACACTTGTGCTTCATTAATAAGGGTGGGGCTCGAGAACTCTGAAGTCGGCAAAGGTACAATTCAGAAGGTGTTAACTGATCCACTGCATATATCAGTGGTTCATATGTTTTTTTCTGTCTACCACCCTAAGATATTTATCAGCAGCCAAGTCTCCCACCTCCAGATTGCACTGCATACCCAAAGCAAACAGGAACCTCTCCTGTTAGTATAAAAGGTAAAGGGCCCCTGACAGTTAAGTCCAGTCGCAGACGACCCTGGGGTTGCGGCGCTCATCTCGCTTTACAGGCCGAGAGAGCCGGCGTACAGCTTCCAGGTCATGTGGCCAGCATGACTAAGCCACTTCTGGCGAACCAGAGCAGCGCATGGAAACGCCGTTTACCTTCCCTATTTATCTACTTGCACTTTGATGTGCTTTCGAACTGCTAGGTTGGCAGGAGCTGGGACTGAGCAACGGGAGCTCACCCCGTCACGGGGATTCGAACCAATCAGCAAGCCCTAGGCTCAGTAGTTTAGACCACAGCGCCACCCGCGCCCCTCGTCTGTTAGTAGTGCAGAACATACCAAATTTCACTTTTACTACCGTAATTATCACTGGGGTTGAAAATGTTGGTTTGAACTGCACACTTTGTGTTGCGCGGGGGTGGGGGTGGATTTTAACAACTGGTGCCTCCACTTGCTTTTCTTTCCTCCTCCCTCCTCCTCCTCTTTTTCTTCTGTTTCATGTCTTTTAGGTTGTAAGCCCAAGGGCATGGACTGACTTTCTCTTGTTCTGAAGAGCAGGGTAAGGCGTGCTTTAAATAAATAATGAACAAACCTCCAAAGCTAAGACAAGACATCGCTGTGAACACTTGAGAAGCCCTGGTCCAAATTTATCTGAGTCACCTTTAACCCCGTACCCTTCTTAGCTGAAGTTGCTTTAGCCGCAGGAACCAAATAAAAAATAAATACAGTGGTGCCTCGCTTAACAAACGCCCCGTAAGACAAAATTTTCGCTTAAAGAAAGGATTTTTCTAGCGGAGGTTGCCTCGCTAGACAAATTCGTTTTACGAAAAATTCGTCTAGCGAATCGCGGTTTCCCATAGGAATGCATTGAAATTCAATTAATGCGTTCCTATGGGCAAATTTTTTAAAAAAAAAATTCAATGCATTCCTATGGGATTCGCTAGACAAATTTTTCGTTATAAGAATAGACCCGTGGAACGAATTAAATTCGTCTAGTGAGGCACCAGTGTACCTGAATTAGTAATTGGGATTGTATTACTGCGTAAAAGTGACACAATGGGATGGAACACAACATGGATCTGCAACTGCAAACAAACAAAAGACAAAGGAAGAGCAGGAAAACGCAGCACATAAAGTAAGGTTTATTGCTGGGGTCTCAGCACAATGCTATTATTTGTGAACTTAAGAAGGCATTGCTCATTTCCAGTAGGCCTCTGAAACATCAATCATTGTGACAGAGCAGGTAGCTGTGTTGACCCATTAGAAGGAGGAGGAGGAGGAGGAGGAGGAGGAGGAGGAGGAGGAGGAGGAGGGAAATCAGAAGCATTATTAGGAGCTAAAGAAGCTGAAAAGCTAACACTTCAACTGCAACCTGCCAAAGGGCAGATGAAACCTACGGTAATGCTTGCTTCACTGCACGGTATATTCCTTTATCTTCTTTATAAATCAGAGAGACCATAGGATGATGACTGTCACCAGAAGCAAAGTGCCAGGATTCGGAATGATCCAAAACAACACACAAGTTTCGCCCACACGATTAACAGGAAAATATTTTGTTCAAATGGGAAGGAACCAACTGGTTCAGGAACGTATCCCCTGGCCCAAACCTTGGCTTAGCACAGCGCTGTATGGCAGCCAAAAACAAAAATGGAAAAAACAGGAAGGAGCAAAGAAACTCTGTCCTCCTCTCCAGGGGGTCCACACAGTCACAACCAACCCAGAGTTTGCTACCGGTACCTGTGTACCAAAACTGGCAAGGGAAATACTGCTGCAAAGACGCGAGAATACTAGTGTCATTCCCAGAAGAGTAGAGAAGGAGTCAAACAGAACCCAAGCCTGTTTACTTCTGCATGATTCCTCCCACAAATAATGTGCAGTACAGTACAGTACCTATGGCCCGGGGGGGGGGGGTGTTTGCTTTCTCCCTTTACCGCCTCCTCCAGTTTCCTTGTTCATGGTACTCTCCTGCTTTCGCCCCAACAACGGAAGGCAGGGGAAGGATGAGTGCAGCCAACTCATTCGCAAATTCTGGGGATGCTTCCAGATCGGTAAAACTCCTAGAGTTAGCAAATCATTGCCCTTCCACTGTAAGCTGCGTGCGGAATTGCAAATCATGCTTTGCAGGAATGGGCTAGGATAATACAGCAATCAATCTTTCTCTCTCTCCCTCCCGTATGTGTAAGAAAGGGAATTTTTTTACAAAGGACACTAACTGCACTATTGCTTTAAAGATGGAGGGTTAAAAGGTGTGCTAGCTAAAATGAGGAGGAGGAGGAGGAGGAGGAGGAGGAGGAGGAGGAGGAGGAGGAGGAGGAGAAGAAGGAGAAGAAGGAGAAGAAGAAGAAGAAGAAGAAGAAGAAGAAGAAGAAGAAGAAGAAGAAGAAGAAGAAGAAGAAGAAGAAGAAGTTGTTCACAAGGTGCTAACTGGAAAAGCAGACCTCCCGTTTTCTTGCTTGGGATCTCATGTGTACAGCAGGCTAATTTAGGATTACTAAATATAAGCATCATTTGCCACTTAAAAAGAATCAGCCCTGAAGCAATTTACAACAAATAAATGCAGTAATAAAATAAGAGTTAGCAGTACAATATTGTTGCTGCTGTCCAAATGCCCAGAAAAAAGCAAAAAGATCTTGGCCCAGTGCATATAGGTTGGTGCCAGGCAGGTCTCCCTGGGGAAACCGTCCCATAAGTGGGGCAGGAGGTGCTATGACAGAGAAGGCCCATTCTCTCCTTGCTGCTCTCCAGATCTCCCACGGCCCGGGTTAAGATTTGGATGGGATTCCGCTCTTCAAACCTGGTCTCCTTTTCTCCTATAATGATGGCCTCCAAAGAGAGCAGACCTCCAGCTCTTACTAAGTTTTACAGAGGGGAATGGGGGAAATGCTTATGCTTTTAAAGAGTTTCTAATTCTCAACCCCAGAGACCAATGCTCCCGCTACACATTCCCCAGGACGCCAGAACTTCTCCTTCCTTGCTGCTCCTGCACTTGATGAACTACAGACCTTCCAGGTGTCCCTATTTTCCAACGACAGTCCCAGATTTTCGGAAGCCATCCTGGTTTCTGATTTGATCCCTGAATGTCCTGTTTTTCCTTAGGGCACCCGCATTTTCATCAGGAACTACGCTGGATTTCCCTCAACCTGCCTTCTCTTGAGCGATTAAGCATGTTCCACTAGGATGTCAGACAACGGCATACAAAGGAAATAAAATAGGGCAAAAATCCAGGAGAAAAGCAGCAATTGGTGTGCTGCTGCGATTAGGGGTTTGGTGTCTTGGTTTCCCTGTGTGCTGCCTCAAGCAGAAGGAAGGGAATGTAGGCCAGTTTAGAAAGGACAACATGCTGATCCACCAGGTAAATTTGAACCTTCTGAAATTGGTTACACACTGTTTTCCACTCCCACGAACGACCAGAGTGTTGGGCCACGGAAACAGCCTTTCCCTCCTGCAAAGAACTAACTGTTTCTTGTGGCTTCCTCTAGAGGAGAATTCCTCTCCCCTAATTCTACATGTGGTGCGGTAGCGACTAATTAGTCATCAGCAAAACCCACTCCTTTACAAACTTAAGAGGAACTACACACGCTCCAAGGAGATTTGGGGGCTGCACTTTGGTAAGCCTGCATTCAAATCGAGCCCCACACCTCACTAAAAATAATACAACAATCTTTGTGCAGAATTATTAAAACAGCGGAGAGCATTATTGGCTGCTCACTCTCCACCTTAGAACAAATCTATATCACCGGGTGGGTGCCAAGAGATCCATCGCATCCTGGTCACCGTTTCTTCAAACTCCTGCCATCCGGACGGAGATACAGAACAATGAAGGCGAGAACGAGCCGTCTCAAGAACAGTTTCTTCTCTAGAGCAATTTCGGCCTTAAACGGAAAGTCTGGACTTTGAAGTCATCTTATTTTTACTTGTCATTTCATATTGTATTGTTTAATTAATGTTTTGTAGTTATTTAAAATTTATGTGGAGTGCCTTATCTGAGTGGATGGAGCAGCCAAGCAATTTCGTTGTTCCCGCAGGGGGGCAATGACAATAAAGATTATCTTATCTTCCAAGCAACCTCCATCTTCCCAATTAATTAAGACACTATCTATCTATCTATCTATCTATCTATCTATCTATCTATCATCTATCTATTGTCCTTATAAGTTTAATGTTCAGCATTGCAATTGGAGCCAACACCTCAACACCCAAGTGTAGTACCTTACATTTCTCCTTGTTAACATTCATCTTGTTTGCTTTTGCAAACATTTGCACAGACTAGCATAGCTGGTGTACCTTGTCTTTGAGAACCAATCATGCACAAGGTTTGCAGCAGCAAGGAGCCAAGTCCTTATATTCTGAGCCCGCCCCTGCCATTACAGGCAATGCATTCGAAGAACCAATCAAGGTTCCTTCAGAAAACCCACCCTGCAGCTTTTACACGGGGATAATGGGGTGAAGAAGACATAAAAGGGTAGCCTGCCTGGATAGCAGTCCATAGGAAGGGGCAGCTGTCTGCCTCAGGCATGTTAATAGAACTTAGCTAGGGTGGGGGAATCTGTGGCCTTCTAGAATGATGCTGCTGGACCAAAATGCCCATCATTCCTGGTCACTGCTCACAAAATATTAAGAGACCATTGTTAGGGATGAGCTGTAGGCAACTGTAATGTGAGAGAAGGAACTCAAGTGATTTGGAAATAGTTGTATGGGGGGAAATCTGTTCTGAGTGAGACCGGCAGGGAAAGGAAGCTTAAGATGTTCTGACTAGTTTCAGTTTTGTATATAGTTCGGTAGGAGCTAAGAGAAAATTGTTCCTTCTAATCCAATCTACGTGGATCATTGGTGATTTCGCAAACAATACAGCAACTGTCAGGGGCTGGGAATGAGGACCCAGGCCATAAACAAAAGACACAGCAGAGTGTAGGTGTATCTCAGTTGCTTGACCAAACTAACAGTGAAAACAGGAAGTCCTCTTATACTCCTTCCTGTTCTGGAAAAGTCAATGGCCAGCCTGGCAAGTGGAACCTTGAAGATCCTTCACAGAAAAGCTGTAGTTATGTACTTCGCCACATGGGGCAGTGGTCAGCAGTTCCTAACAGCCAAGAAGACAATTCCACGTTAAACCAAAATTATTACAATCTGTCCCAACATGTTGCAGGTGGCTAAAGCAAGAAAAGGCAAGAAAGAGAGTGCATTATGAATAACAAGCACTGCACTGGGTAGCTGGGAAAACTCCATACTGCAAAGTATCCTAGTTGAGACCAAGAAGGGCTTTAATCCTAGGACTGGATCCGGACTCCATCACTGAAATCAGTGAGACTTAAGTTAGTCACAACCAACTTAAATTCCATTGATTCCAACGTTTGGATTCAAACTGCAGTTTCTGAAATGACAGCAGAAATAGCCTTACGACACTGTTAAAATCAAGAGGGAATGCACTGCTAATTAGATTCAGGAACACTATTGGGCAGACACTGAAAGCAGGTTTTCCGAGAGTGGCAAGTTTCACAGATCTGAATGGTGTGAGAGAACAGTCAGACCCATCTGTAAGGCACTTACCACGTATGCTCCTAATTTTAAAGCACAGAATGCATCATCCTCTCAACAAACTCCCCCCTAGAAGCAAATTGCATTCCGTTTACCAAAAAACAACAACACAATTGCCATTAAGCAGCTAGCATTAGCAAGACTGTGCCACTGGGCTCAGTCGTCAGCCAGCTCCTAGAAATTTCATCTTCTATGTAGGAAATAACAAAAGAAAGGTTGATTTTAGCCAGTGGTGTCCAAACTTTTTTCAAAGAGGGCCAGATTTGATGAAGTGAAGGGCCGTGAGGGCCGACCAAAGGGCCAAGTTGTTGACCTTTTTGTAGGATTGAAGTTGAAGTTTATTACCCCAGAAAATAAATAATTGCCACAGGGGCCAGATTAAACCGACCGGCAGGCCAGATTACGCCCCCAAGATGGAATTTGGACATGCCTGTTTTTAGCCATTCGTCCTTCTGAAGCTGCTACAGGGCTTACGTCAGTTTCATTGATTTGCAGTGGAACCAAAACAGTATGATGGTGTCCTCCTTACATCATGCCTTCCACAGATTGTACATTGAGAGGTGAGTGACTCACCTGGGGTCTCTCTCTCCCCGCCCCTTTCCTCCACCCACTTTTAACTGGAGACCTTGTTTGGGGTGGGAAGAGGGAGAAAACATTTCTAACTGTCAACAAGAGAGCCTCTGCAATAGCCAGCACCAGACCAGAAGTCTTGCTAGGCCAGTGCCCAAAAGATCCTACAGCCCAGCCAGAAAACGGGAGAGCTTGCCATGTTGGAGGTGCGTGTGAGCCTATTACCGAAAGGACACCAGCTCACGCATACCTTGCAGATTATAAATTTCCCTTGTGCAACTCTCTTCCCCAGGAAAAGTGTGCAGAGACACACTTTCAGGGCAGAGGATAAAGTGCATACCCCTCTCACACAAAGGGGGGCGGGGAGTGAGAGACAGAGAGAGAATGGAGAAGTTAACAGCATTCTCCCTCTCCTTGCTATTTCCGTTTCTTTCTTTTAAAAAAGGAAAGAAAGAAAGAAAGAAAAAACTTCCGTTTCTGAACAAGGTCTGCTGCTACTGATCTTACGGATTAGAAACAGAGCAAACTCTGTAGCTCCCAGTTCAGATCTCACTTTAAACTTCTTTATTGATCTGCTGAAAGCAGAATTTTTACCCTTCTCAAGCAGCTGAAAAGGCCTCCCCGCAGAGCAGCTTAACATTTAGCGGTTATTTATTTTGTTCAATTTCCTACCCTCTCTTCCACCATAATGTCCCAGGGCGGGTTACAGCAATTATTGTTTTTTAATGCAATGTTAAAAACGGTTTAAAACAAGAGTTACAGTCAAGAGAACAGGGTGGGTCCTAAAATATATCTCTCTCAAGTGTAGGAGGCTAGGGTTTGGGATTCCTGATCGAAGACTTGATAGAAAAGGGAAAAACCCTAAGAGGGAGGGAGGGACCAAGACCATCAGTTCTTAAAGTTACAAGCTATGAGTTAAACCAGGGGTCAGCAAACTTTTTCAGCAGGGGGCCAGTCCACTGTCCCTCAGACCTTGGGTGGGGGCTGCATATTTTGGAGGAAAAATGAACAAATTCCTATGCCCCACAAACAACCCAGAAATGGATTTTAAATAAAAGCACACATTCTACTCATGTAAACACACACTGATTCCTGGACCTTCTGCGGGCCTGATTTAGAAGGTGATTGGGCCGGATCCGGCCCCCAGGCCTTTAGTTTGCCTACCCATGAGTTAAACCAGGCATCCCCAAACTTTGGCCCTCCAGATGTTTTGGCCCACAACTCCCACGATCCCTAGCTAACAGGGTCAGGGTCAGGGATGGTGGGAATTGTAGTCCAAAACATCTGGAGGGCCAAAGTTTGGGGATGCCCGAGTTAAACACTCATCAGAAAGTCTGTTCTCTCAACCCTTCTGTGTGCAATATGGGGACCCTGCTAACCTATTGCAGTATTTCTTTAAGGGCTGCAAACAAAAATGCACACAGAGAACTTTGAATGCACACAAGAAAGTGCTAAATCAGGCATCCCCAAACGTCGGCCCTCCAGATGTTTTGGACTACAATTCCCATCACCCCTGACCACTGGTCCTCTTAGCTAGGGATCATGGGAGTTGTAGGCCAAAACATCTGGAGGGCCGCAGTTTGGGGATGCCTGTGCTAAACAAATGCTGATCCTCCTCTCCAGTAGGACACACCAGGATGAAGAATATTTGCTTATTATTAAGTCTATTGTTCCTCTTCCTTTGGAAACCTCAGAACAGTCTTGCATGTGGCTCCCTGGCAGTCTCCCGTCTGCCTTATTTATTTATTATTTGGAAAGGCTGGATGGAAACATCCCACTCAGAAAGCTCTCCAAGTGGCTTAAAAGACCCATAGAAATAGTCTTTCACATGTAGTTCAGTCCCTCCAAAACACACACACACAGTGTTCAAGGATTTTAAAATGCTATCAGAAGCTTTGGTGAAAAGGACAAAGTTCATCTGGTGCCTAAAGGGTAGCAAGAATAGTACCAGCTGCACAACAGAGGCCCATTGAAATAAATAGACTTGACCAACTTAAGCCCATTAATTTCACTAGGTCTACTCTGAGTATAACTTACTTGGTTGCGATCTTCAGTTTCCCCTCTCTTCCCTCCTCATCCCACAAAAGAGGTCATGAAACAACTACAGTGAGTTAAATAATAAAATAAAAATAAAAAATCAGGTAACACGCAACAATTACAGAAAATGAGAATCAAAAATAAAACAAGAACAAACAAAACCATCACAATTTTAACAAACACAAAATAAAGCGTAGTAACACCCACAGTTGTGCCCTGCATTATAAAAACTTCCTACTGACAATTTATGGAACCATAAATGGGAGGCAGTAGCTTGTGGCAAAAGTTAACTTTCTATTTTTAGTAGCTCATGGGCCAGTATTTGGGACGGTGACCTGGCCGTTAGGAGCCGGTTTTGTGTATTATAATTTTGGGAATAAACTTACCCCATTCAAGAAAGCATTGCCAGCAATATAGGTCTCAGTCCACCACGACTTGAGGAAAAGAGGGAGCAAACCCCATGTGGACCCCCCCCCCTGTACTTTTTAAGGAAGCCCATGCATTTTAGGAATAAGAGGGAGAGATGAGTTTTGCTTCGCTCGCCCGGAATTGTCAAAAGAGATTTAGCACAAAGCTCTCTTTGCCCGAGTTACAATTTGTGTTCTTCACTCTGAGATAGGCCAAGAGACACATCTGGCCTATAATATAATTTGACTTTGCCTGGGGATTTTAAGACACAATTTCAGCGTATTATATCTATAAAGGTTTCTAGTTCTGACTGCAGAGGCGAGGCTCATAAAAGGCAATTAAGGCTACAGTGTTGAGGTTTCAGGTATCGCTGCCTAGCGTGCCGTTGCAAATCGACGTTATGCAAGTTGCAGGGAAAATAATTAGCAAAGCAGCTAGGAGGGAAAGAGAGAGATGTGGACACCCAGGGAGGTGGACAGATATAATCACTTTCTCATTCATGCCCATTGTTAGCTGTGCTCTTACAACAGCCCTATGAGGAAGTCTAGGCTGGCGGGGGGGGGGGCAAGGTCACCCAGGCAGTTTCATCCCTACCAAATGCTCATTATGTAACCACAGGCCATCAATTGTACAAAAATATATATCACTTAGATTTCGAACATGACAGAACAAAACATCCCAACTGACTTTCCACAGTACTAACAAACAAGAGAACACTGCAAAAGTAGTGAAACGCTGCGTATATTAATAATTTAACCTAATGTTTTCACCCAAAGCTACCGTGTTTCTCCAAAAATAAGACACCGTCTTATTTTTATTTTTCCTCAAAAAAACCCCACGGTGGCTTATTTTCAGGGGATGTCTTTTTTATTATTATTAAGTAAGGTACAGTTTAATGCCTATCACTATGGCTTATTTTCGGGGTGTGGCTTATTTTCGGGGTGTGGCTTATTTTCGGGGTATGGCTTATTTTCGGGGTATGGCTTATTTTCGGAGAAACATGGTAGCAACTCTCTGCTATCCATCTTCCTTCCCACTCCATCCCACCCCACTGTCATTTTTCTGAAGCATGCTGTCAGTCAACCTTTTGGTGTCCAGACATCTTAACTTTGTCGCAAGTGACCAACAGCCAGGTGCAAAATGTAGCATGTGCCTGGCTAGGGTTTGAAATTAGCTGGGCGCCAGGCACATTTTGTCCACTTGTGAGCACCTCCAAAAGTCTGGGTGCCATTTTTTGCGCCTGGCTAACACTCAAGGAAGATCAAACCTATTCCTTCTGAAGGAAATCAGCCCTGAGTGCTCACTGGAAGGACAGATCCTGAAGCTGAGGCTCCAATACTTTGGCCACCTCATGAGAAGAGAAGAATCCTTGGAAAAGACCCTGATGTTGGGAAAGATTGAGGGCACTAGGAGAAGGGGACAACAGAGGATGAGATGGTTGGACATTGTTCTCGAAGCTACGAACCTGAGTTTGACCAAACTGCGGGAGACAGTGGAAGACAGGAGTGCCTGGCGTGCTCTGGTCCATGGAGTCACGAAGAGTCGGACATGACTAAGCAACAACAACATGTGCTTTGAAGCCTCAAAGTATATGTTATGGATAGACAATATAAAATATTTTTCCAGTCCTTTATCGCTAAGCAGAAAATTTCCCATTTCATTAGTATCGATGAAAATAAATGTTAAGCAAGGTTGGCAGTGTCAAGGTTTTTGCTTTGTTTAATAAAGACGATTAAAAAAGAGAGGATAAAACAAGCACACCAAATGAGACCAGCCTTATTTTTTAAAATATGAAAATTACTCTTAATTTTCACAGGCACAGTGTTTGAAACTGGGATAGAAAAGCTAGGCCTGGGATCTGGGTTGTGGGTGCCAAAACAGAATGTCTAGTTGCCATTTTGAGGGGGAGGGTCAGCAACACTTTTTATTTATTTATTTTGATAAGCACGCACTAATACACAGTTCACATAAGTGACACATTGTTAATATCACATTTTTAACAGAAATTGTTAATACATGTTGTCCATGTGTCCAACATCTTCATGGCAGATTTAGAACAACGTTTCCTTAACTCCTACCCACTCAAACCTCTCCTGTACCTGCGATACATTGACGATATTTTTATTATCTGGACACATGGACAACAGACCCTGGAAACCTTCCACCAGACATTCAATGACTTTCACCCCACCATCAACCTAACAATGAACCAATCTATGCAAGAAATACATTTTTTGGACACTACTATAAAAATACAGGATGGACATATAGACACCACCTTATACAGAAAACCAACTGACCGACAAACATATCTACATGCTTCTAGCTACCATCCCAAACATACCAAACAATCCATCGTATACAGCCAGGCCTTACGTTACAACCGCATCTGTTCCAACTCTACAGACAGAGAATCTCACCTAAGAGATCTACAGCAAACCTTTTTAGAACTAAAATATCCACCTGATGAAGTTAAACAACAGATCAACAGAGCCAGACAGATACCTAGAGAGAACCTGCTGCAAGACAGACCCAAAAAAGAAAATAACAGAACACCACTAGTCATCACATACAGCTCCCAAGCTAAAACAGTACAACGCATCATCAGAGATCTACAGCCTCTCCTGGACAATGACCGCTCCCTTTCTCAAGCTCTGGGAGGAAGACCTTTCATTGCCTACAGACAGCCACCCAATCTTAAACAACTCCTCACCCACAATAATACAACCACCAGACTTAACATGGACACTGGTACCAGAGCCTGCAATAAACCCAGATGCCAACTTTGCTGCCACATACACCCAGACAACACCATTACTGGCCCCAACAACATCCAACATACCATCTCAGGACTATTTAATTGCTCATCCTCTAACATTGTGTATGCCATCAAATGCCAACAGTGCCCTTCAGCTCTCTATATTGGACAAACAGGCCAAACCCTACGCCAAAGGATAAATGGACATAAATCTGACATCAGGAACCAGAAGACAGAAAAACCAGTAGGAGAACACTTCAATCTCCCAGGACATTCTATACAAGATCTCAAAGTAGCTGTCTTACTACAAAAGAATTTCAGAAATAGACTGGAAAGAGAAGTTGCTGAATTGCAACTTATCACCAAGCTCAAAACCATGGAGGGACCTGGTTTGAACAGAGATATCGGGTTCTTATCTCATTATACATGATAAGCGATCTTCAGCCATCTCAACCCTTGCTTTTTCATGCAAAACCATTTGCAGTCGTTTGCGGTCATCAACAGCTATCAGTCAGTCAATCACCCATTTCCACCACCCTTCTGAGTGATCCCCCCTCCCCATCCCCACCCCTCCCCACCCCTTCTCTACATAAGTGCCTGGAAACTTCCATTTCACTGTATCTGAAGAAGTGTGCATGCACACGAAAGCTCATACCAAAATAAAAACTTAGTTGGTCTTTAAGGTGCTACTGAAGGAATTTTTTTTATTTTACTTCGATCCAGACCAACACGGCTACCTACCTGTAACCAGGATAGACAATATGTTAAGGAGTTTAACAATAAAGGGTAGAGTGTTTTTGAAAACGGAAGTACGTAACCAATATATTTATTGTAAACACCAAATTAAACATGTATTAACAATTTCTGTTAAAAATGTGATATTAACAATGTGTCACTTATGTGAACTGTGTATTAGTGCGTGCTTATCAAAATAAATAAATAAAAAGTGTTGCTGACCCTCCCCCTCAAAATGGCAACTAGACATTCTGTTTTGGCACCCACAACCCAGATCCCAGGCCTAGCTTTTCTATCCCAGTTTCAAACACTGTGCCTGTGAAAATTAAGAGTAATTTTCATATTTTAAAAAATAAGGCTGGTCTCATTTGGTGTGCTTGTTTTATCCTCTCTTTTTTAATCGTCTTTATTAAACAAAGCAAAAACCTTGACACTGCCAACCTTGCTTAATATTTATTTTCATCGATACTAATGAAATGGGAAATTTTCTGCTTAGCGATAAAGGACTGGAAAAATATTCCAACCCACAGCACTCAGCCCAAGCTGGAAGAAAACAGTTTTCAGCTGCAGGATCTGTGCACAGCTCTCATTTGTTGTCCCTTCTGTCAATCAGGAAGTTGCTCCGCCCTCCCCCAGGCAGATTTTCCAAATATTTTTTAAAGGAAATGATGGCGGGGTGGGGAGGGGAGTAGTACCGTAGTCGGCCAAAGAATGCTTAAGCAGAGAAATATGCATGTCACTATGAGGAGAATGTAAATAGTCTGCTTAAAACTTAAATCTCAACTTCCATATTTTCCATGAAGCCTTTGGCACAGGATTCGTGCTGTTGATGACCATACTTGTTTGCCTAACAGACTCTAAACGCTCGTGATTTGCAGAATATAATATACATCCCAGGTAGGGTGCCATTTATAAATGGCGAACCTGAACAGTCAAACGCTGCTAAATGTACATGGTTTAATTTAAAGTATTCATTGCTATTTCCGAATCTTGGTGGTCTAAGTTCTTTTGCGCTACTCTTAAGAGAAAATCCAGACCCCTCCTGCCCCCACCAAGATGTTGAAGGTTGCATCCAGGCAACAGAAAGCTACCACAGCCAGTTCCTCCACTGGCAGCGGTGAGCAGATTGCCCTGGAATGAGGCGTTTTGCAGGTGGGGTGCCCAGATCTAACCCCCCCCCCAGAGGAGGAAAGCAATATATAAATCTTTGTATAAATATACAAATAATGCAAAAGAATGATTTAGGCAGTGCTGTTATTCTAGAAAAAGAGGAGCCGGAACTCACCATGAACACCTCCCTCGTTTTCTTAGAATAGCAATGGCACCCACCCACCCTGCATTTTAGGGTAAAAATACTACAACAGGCTTTAGCTCAACATATCAGATAGGGTGTCATGCATTTAGGTTTAAGAAATTATAAATTCAGGGATCAGCAAACTTTTTCAGCAGGGGGCCGGCCCACTGTCCCTCAGACCTTGGGGGGGGCGGACTATATTGGGGGGGGGAGAGAACAAATCCCTATGCCCCACAAATAACCCAGAGATGCATTTTAAATAAAAGCACATATTCTACTCATGTAAAAACACCAGGCAGGGCCCACAAATAACCCAGAGATGCATTTTAAATAAAAGGACACATTCTACTCATATAAAAACACGCGGATTTAGAAAGCGATTGGGCCGGATCCGGCCCCCGGGCCTTAGTTTGCCTACCCATGAATTAGACTAACATATTTTCATTTGCATTAAAACAGAGCTTTCCTTTTTGCACCAGGTTGTCTAAAAATAAACTTAAACCTGTTCTGTGGGTTTAAAAACAATCAAACAAACAAAAAAGAACTGATACACACACACACACACACACACACACACACACACACACACACACACTATATATACATATATCTCAGTGTACGCATGGACACTGAGATACGTCCGAGGGCCTTCTGGAGGTTCCCTCACTGTGAGAAGTGAGGTTATAGGGAACCAGGCAGAGGGCCTTCTCAGTAGTGGCACCTGCCCTGTGGACCACCCTCCTGTCAGATGCCAAAGAGATCAATAACTATACAACCTTTAGAAGACATCTGAAGGCAACCCTCCCTCGGCCAGTAAACCTAGATGAGCCCACAACCCCAGAGTTGTTCACAGCTGGACTTAACTGTCAGGGGTCCTTTACCTTTACCTTTTTAATAATTGTTTGAAGCCATCGAGAGTGATTGAGGCAACTCAGTCCGATGGGCAGGGCATTAAGTAATTTATGATTATGATCATGGTTATGATTATTACCCCTGTACCATGGAATGCCCTTCCCCTGCCATACGTGAAGCAGCAATTATCAGTTGCTTCAGATGTCTAATAATATCATATCTTTATGTCCAGCCTCTCCCACAGCAGTAAGGTAGGGTCCTGTTTTATATCTGCAAATTCCCCCAAATCTGTGTTTTTACATGCACTCTTATACTGCTGTTTTCCTGTTTTTATGTTGTAAGCTGCTTGGGTGTTTTTTGTTTTGTAAAAGCGCTGCGATGGCACAGTCATACATTCAAGTCAGCTACTGCCACAGATAGTTTATATATACAGACAGATATATAAGGATCAACATTGAAGAACCACCAGGGAGGGGGGTGAGCTTCAACCTCTACCGACTGCCAGGTTCCTTTTTCCCCTTTTCTTTTTTAATAAAGCTTTATTTTTATTTTTACCATACAGTCATACCTTGGAAGTCGAACGGAATCCATTCCAGAAGTCCGTTCGGCTTCCAAAACGGTTCAGAAACCAAGGCGCAGCTTCCGATCGGTTGCAGGAAGCTCCTGCAGCCAATTGGAAGCCGTGGAAGTCGCAACGGACGTTTGGGTTTCCAAAGAACATTCACAAACCGGAACAACCACTTCCGGGTTTGCGGCGTTCAGGACCCAAAACTTTCGACTTGCAAGTCGTTCGAGATCCAAGGTACAGTAAAAGACATGCCAATTCACACCAAGAATAACAAAAAAGAAAAGAATGATAGAAAAATACAAGGTTCTCTCTCACACAAGTGTATCTCAACTTTTGTTCCATACAGAAAAAGATGCGCCTTTCCCAGATCTCACCTGGGAACATCCCTTTCTTCTCTCCCCACCTTGGGAGATCTCACTGTCCCTGTCTCTCACGAAAGGGCCTTCAAACTGTCTGTCATCTTCATCTGCACACCGCATGCCAGGATTCCAGAGACCGCCTCAACGCACACCATGCCTTGCACCAGCCAGAAACTTTTAAAAAGTTACAACTTGAGCAAAAATGCACCAGGCAGCACAGAAGGGGGAAAGGCCAGCCACTGGTGAGGAACAAGATGCGGCACACATTTTTATTGAATGCCTGCAGTAACAGGAGCACCTTTTCAAAAAGGCAGCAAACTGGTGTGAGACTGTAAGCCATTTTTGTGGAAAGAGAGGGTCAAATCCTTTCCTGGTTCACCCAAACATCAAAGCCACAGGTCACTGGGAGGGGATTTTGGCCCTTTCCTTGAGTGCCCACCAGGAAAAGGAGTAAAAGGGGTAAATAGAAGAAGGACCATAAAGAAGGCTGATCGCCAAAGAATTGATGCTTTTGAATTATGGTGCTGGAGGAGACTCTTGAGAGTCCCATGGACTGCAAGAAGATCAAACCTATCCATTCTTAAGGAAATCAGCCCTGAGTGCTCCCTGGAAGGACAGATCGTGAAGCTGAGGCTCCAATACTTTGGCCACCTCATGAGAAGAGAAGAATCCTTGGAAAAGACCCTGATGTTGGGAAAGATTGAGGGCACTAGGAGAAGGGGACGTCAGAGGACAAGGTGGTTGGACAGTGTTCTCGAAGCTACGAACATGAGTTTGACCAAACTGCGGGAGGCAGTGGAAGACAGGAGTGCCTGGCGTGCTATGGTCCATGGGGTCACGAAGAGTCGGACACGACTAAACGACTAAACAACAACAGAAGAAGTTTGTGGTCAGATATGCCATTGCTTTGAAGGGAGTCTGGTTTGTCTACGGCACCCCAGTGCTATTCGGCTGCTCTGGGAGGAGGAGGAGGAAGTTTTGCAGCTTGCATTCACACAGCTGAGCAAGAGATAATCAGATGAAGCAATGTTCCATGTAATCTAGTCACTCAACGTTTTGCTGGAGACATCTGCCTTTGGAGCATCCCAGCCCCCAATTTGTCTGCCTTCAAGGACGCAAGCAGAAGCCAGGGAGAGGATGGAGTAACAAAGGATTCCTAGCAGCATTTCATAGAATCATAGTTGGAAGGGTCACAGAGGGTCATCTAATACAACCCCCTGCAATGAATGCAGCAATCTTTCGCCCAACGTGGGGCTCGAACCCCACGACCTTGAGATGAAGAATATCATGTTCTAATGACTGAAGAACGCTCTCAAACTTGGGTCCCCATCTGTCGTTGGGACTACAACTCCCAGCATCCGTGAACACTGGTCTTGCTAGCTAAATGCTGCCTACACTGACAGGCAGTAGCTCTCCAAAGGATTCAGAAAGGGTTTTCTCCCAGCCTACCAGGAAATGCCAGGGACTTTATTTAATTATTGCATAGCTGGCGTACATGGTCCTCCTCCCCACTCCTCAAATAATCCCTACAACAACCCTGTGTGGTAGGTTAGGATGAGAGGCACCGTCACTGGTCCAAGGTCACTCAGTGAACTTCGTGGCTGAGTGATGTCCTAGTCCAACGTTTGCCTTGCAGGGCATCCGAGAGAGAGAGAAAAGGCTAAGGAATAAACCCTACACAAATCCGGAGTCCCTAAGACAGTTGGATGGTGCCTTGTACGCCTCCATCCAGCAACTCCTACAGCCAAGCTGGTGCCAAACGTATTGCTCTGCTTTCCTTTGGACCACATCAGTGAGACCTAGAGGGGAGTCTTGTTGTCTGGGGAACCCAGGACCTCCATACACACTGCCCAGGCTTTTGCCCCGGGGGAGGTCACTTCAGTGCTGCTAAAGCAGCAGTTTGATTTCACCCCTGGGGGTGTACTTCATTGTCTCTTGAGACAATGCCAACAACCACCACCAAAATTAATGGCTAGAAAGGGCTCCCGCTGCTTTGCCCTGCTCCTATCCCAGGAAGTTCTGCCTCCCTCTGGAGCACATCAAAATGTTGAGTGATGTTGCTTTTTGCAAATGCTTTGGCAGCACAGGTAAGTAATATTCATATTTTGAGCGCTGCAGCTAGGTAGATAAAAATATTTCGACACCAAGGCCTTATGAAGGCATGACGCTGTTATGAAAAATGTACCCCAAAATGCGTTGCCTTTTAAGAAGGACAGACGCGGGTCGGAAGCTCCAAAATTCTCCGAGGAGGACTCTTATTCCCACCCACGCTTTAATGGTGCCACAGCAATCTCCCTGCCTCTTACGCGCTAGACTCAGATCCTACTGAACGCTTGCCTACGCAATGTCAGATTGGAACTGAGGAATACAAAGTAGGAAAGGAACGGGTGCACTTGCATTCTCTGGTCATGGGTCATACCCAACAAGGGTCGCCATTGCAGAGGGGCGTCTTCACCCGGGATAGCTAGCAGGCGAGAGAAGGTAAAGTTACCCAAGGCTCGCTATCTGGGCAAACTCCGACGGACAACAAGCCTTGGGGAGGGAAAGGGCAGCCGCAAAACCTCCAGCCTGGGCAGACTCCGACGGGCCTTGGGCTTTTTGGCTGTGAAAAATAGGAAAGAGTTTGATTGCTGTGACAATTCCCACCCCGAAAAGCCAATTTCCCTATTGATACTCACGTCGCAGCGCGCTGCCTTCTTTTCCTGAAGCTTGATCACTTCGCGACAACAGGAGAAGAAAATCTTGGAAAACAACCCCCACGGCCGTCTGGATCCTGTTTGTTTTCCCTGTGTGGTCCCGCTAAGGATCCCAGTTAGGCCAGAACTCCAGGGACAGTCGGGGAAGGGGATCCCCCCTGCAAATGGCTGGGTGCGCTTGGGCTCCCCAACCACGGCGCCCCAAGAGTACGGCTAAACGGAGTCTCCTGCCTGGCTCGCCATATTGTTATGAAAAATGTACCCCAAAATGCGTTGCCTTTTAAGAAGGACAGACGCGGGTCGAAAGCTCCAAAATTTGCACTAAGTTCAGCTCCGCCGGGAAAATGACAGAGACCACGCGTTGCTGTCAGTGAAAACAAACAGATCCCTTTATTGCAAAAATGCAGAACTACAGCTGTAGGGTCCCTGCCTCTGGAAAAGGAAGGAACCCCGGGAAATGGTAAGGTCCCCTTATATACCCTCCTGTCCCTGCATGGAAATATCTGGATTGGGAGGGAGGGGAAGGACAAGGAGGATGGGTGGTGATTGGATTAGCTGGGTGGGGAGATGACTTTTTCTTTCAGATGGCGGGGTGTCAATTGCTCTTCTCCTGTCGCTGATGGTGCTCCCTGTTGTTTGGCAGGAGGGGCAATCAGTCGAGATGGGTGCAGAGGTGGGGCAGTTCCTGGCGATTCCCGTGGGGTGGAAGTCTGCCCGGCAGGTGTTTTCCTCCAGGCCATGGAAGGGTGGGCTACGTAGAGGATGGCAATTTATTTGAATAAAGTTGTTCCAGCTAATCCCTCTATTGTCCGTGTGTCCTTGAATGGGTATCGGGTGGTAGTAGGGCAAGGTTCAGGTGGGTTGGGATCATACAGGGTTCATACAGAAAATATACCTGGAAAACATACCTAATACAGGGATTTCTAATTAAAAGGTAGCAGTCCTGACATATACAGTTCTAAGATATAAAACAGCAATTCTAATACAGAGGCAGCGGATAGAGATTTCATGGTAAGAGAACATATAATAGGCTGTATTATTAACTTGAGTAGAAAAGTGTCACTTTGGATTTGGGCGGTTTCTCCCCCCCCTTTCTTCTGGAAACATTGTTTTGTTCTGGGCGGAGGGGAGGTGGAGAGGGGAAATGTGTGAGTTTATGCTAACTGTTGTGCATATGCAGATCCTTAAGCCTTCCTTCAGGCAGGGTCGCGTCCTAGCGGGAGGGGTGGGGGAGACAGGGAAGATGGCATTGAACAGGATTCTGGGTATTGCAGCTGTCAAATTCTGTCACCCCTCTCTGTTCATTAATAATGGTGTCCTGCAAACCCCCCCCCAATATGATTTTATAACAACGCTAACTGGGATCCAGAGCATCGCAAATGTGTACTCCGTGCCCTCACAGGCTCGGATTGCCACGCACAACTTCCTGTAGGAAAGGGAATGCAGCTCAGGGATGCATGCAAATGTTCCCAAGTTCAGTCTACGGGAGAAGCTGCCCATCTCAGAGCCGAACACACTGCTGCTCTTTGGAAACACGGGGTTCCCCTGGGGTGACCAAAAATGGCTCGTGTGCTGCAGATGTAACAAAATCAGATTCAGCTCCTAGACAACTTTCCACCACCGGCATCACTCTGCTACGCAGATTCACTGGGGCATTGTGATATTTGCATGCAATGGGCTCAGGAGGAACACACCGCACAGAGGAGGCCTTTTAAAGTTGTGTCAGTAGCTGCTGCTGCAATTGGCAGAAGGCCAGACTGTGAATCCAGAGTCAAACTTCCAGTACTATTTGAATTATTTAAACCCCCCCCCTCCTTTTTAAAAACAAAAGCAAAACCCAAACACTTCTTGATGTTAAAAAAACAGACCTGGTAGCTCCACACTGAAAAATTCAATTAAAAACAGCATTTCTGCGGGGGGGGGGGGGGGAAGCACCATGCAAGCGTTTCCCACGACTGCCTCAAAAAAAAGCAATCTGTTCAATCTCTGAAATTGCTATTAATTGGATTCATATGCAAGCAATCTTGCTCCAAGGAACTGAAGGAAATGTACATGATTCCTACACACACACACACACACACACAGAGAGAGAGAGAGAGAGAGAGAGAGAGAGAGAGAGAGAGAGAGAGAGAGAGAGAGAGAGAGGAAGAGAGACTTTTTATCCTCGCAATAAACTTGTAAAATAAGGACAGGCTCATAGATTGTCACCTTAATGCAGTCAGTCAGCTCTATAGCTGAGAGAGGATCTGAATCTGGGTCTCTGCAATCCTAGTCCAACACTGCCTTCCTCAACTTTGTGCATTCCAGATTTTCTTGGAGCAGAGTTCCCACCATCCCTCACCACTACGTCCTGGCTAGCTGGGACTGGTGGAAGCAGAGGTGTAGTGGTCTGGGGTCAAGGGGGGGGGGAGAGTGTCAAAGACCCGGTAGTCTCTAACATCCTAGACCTGCCCAATCAACATGAAAGGAGGACTTTTTAGCCACCACGAGCTCCAAAGCATTTACCCCTAGGAACCCTGTAAACAGTGTTAGAAACTCATTTTGGTTGCTGAAATTCATTCTGATTGTGCAGATGAAATATAATGGACAGAATTCTACAGGGTGTGTTGCTGGTGTGTGAACACAGTCAAGATCCGAGGGTCCCCAGGCATGCACCTTGGCCGATAGCTAGGTGCAAAATGCACCTGGCGATATTTGAAAGCTGCCTGAAAAATGCTTCAAGGTAATGGTGCGCAGGTTTCTGCTGCGTACAACTTTGCATGAAGCAAAACTCATAGAATCATAGAGTTGGAAGAGACCACAAGGGCCATCCAGTCCAACCCCCTGCCAAGCAGGAAACACCATCAAAGCATTCTTGACATATGCTTGTCAAGCCTCTGCTTAAAGACCTCCAAAGAAGGAGACTCCACCACACTCCTTGGTAGCAAATTCCATTGCCGAACAGCTCTTACTGTCAGGAAGTTCTTCCTAATGTTTAGGTGGAATCTTCTTTCTTGTAGTTTGAATCCAAGAAACTCAGGTCATCCGCCCCCCCCCCCAAAAAAACCCTCCACAACACTTGCCCACGTTTGCGCACAGAAAATAGCAGATTTGGCTGAAAAGCAACACTCGCATATCTGCATTAATCATTGCAGTGCGTGCCTAATTGGTATTATTGTGCAATTATAAGATGACTGCATAACTTTATAAAGTTGCATAATCTGAGAAGGGGTGTGGCTGTGAGGGAAACTGCGCTTCTGAACTTGCCACTACACTACAGATTGGAAATTGTAATCCAACACTGCCTGGGGCACATGAGGTTGCGGGGGAGCGCCTTAGCATCCTCTAGCCACTGTACTTCTTGAGAGCTGCAGAAACAAATGAGCTTTTAATCTGCTGTGCTTTCAATGTGCTCGGCTGGAAACCCACCCACCCACCCAAACTTTTGGCCACAAGCTCCCTATTCCGCTAATGAACCCTCCAGTTCTGCTATCAACTCCCCAAGTGTTGAGAAGCTAGATTTTTTCCAATAAAAAATATTTTTTTAAAAAAAAAATAAGAACATGTTCCTCTTATGGAGACTGCTCGATACCTGCACCGAGTTAGACCTGCCTAGCAACAAGTTGGGAGCCACAGACTCGCATCTTCCTACTTGCGTTCCCATGGCTACTGTCACCCATGGTGAATTCAGCAGCTACACACAATCAGCAGCGAGGTCCCAGGAGGGCCACAGAGAATGGAGGAGAAAGAAAATGCCAGCAGTCGTATAAATAAGCGTCCAGGTAGACTCGCCCCTCTCTTGTCCCCGCCAAAGCAAGAGCTCAGAAACCGGCTTCCCACAGGCGCCTATGGAATGCAGGGTGTCTTTCACAAAAGACATGATCAGGCATCTCCGACATACACAAAGATTTACAAGCATTGCAAAAGCGGGGAGGTTAAGAGAGAAACGAAGAAGGGAGAGAGAAGCAGGTCTCAGGTCTGCAGAACTGCTGCAAGTCAACTCGTCGCAAAGATACACCAGAAGCTGCCTTAGTAAGAAGGACTCCGAATTGTCTGGTAGCTGGGAAGCAGCTTTAGTCAGAGACAGAACCACCGGTTTGTCCATACACGGATCGGCAACAAGGTTTTTCCAAGTGGGACATTCCCAGCCCTGCCTGGGGAGATGCTGGGGATTGAACCTTCTGCGTGAAAAGCATGCATTTCTGATACTGAGCTATACAGAACTTAATCGCCATGGGGCACCTCTGAAATGCTGTTTACAAACCTACAATTACGTAAGGACAGGCTACAACAAAGAGGCTATCCCACCCCGTTTTCTAAATTTAGGATGCTGGGATGAAAAAAAGCTTGTAAGGGAAACCAGAAGGGTTGTTTTGGGGGGGTGAGGGGTCCAGTCACAGCAGCTCACTTTCAGTACTATCTCCTGGGCTGAGCATGTTCTCAGAGGCACACTGCTCCTTAATTCCACAAGTATGTCGGCTGCTCCCGCCTCTCCCGCTGCCACCACAAGCGCACCAACTTCTCACAGTTAGTGGAACTTGGGGTTCCAGCAAAACAAAGCTTGAAAGCAGTTCCCACTTGGCTGAAGTCTGCCTGGTACTTGCTTGGACAGCTTCAAGGGGGAGTATAAAGAGGGGAAGGCCTAACCATTACAGTACAGTGGTACCTCGGGTTACGAACGCGATCCGTTCCGGGTCGCAGTTCGTAACCCGAAAAGGGCCCGAACCGCTGTTTTGCGCATGCGCAAAGCGCTATTTTTGCGCATGCGCAAAAAGGCGCTTCTGCGCACGGCAAAAATACTTCCGGGTTTGCGAAGTTCGTAACCCGGGTTGTTTGCAACCCGAGGTACGACTGTATAACTAAATAGAACCTCCAGCTTCAGAGACAACAGACTTCTGAAAAACAGAGGTTAAGAGCACTGTTTCTCACACAGATGTTGTTGGACTACAACCCCCATCATCCCCTGCTAGCAGGACCAGCTGTCATGGATGATGGGATGAAGGTTTAGCTGCATGATCTGGCCTCTTCCAAACTGGATGTTGCCTTTACCTTTAAGAGAGAACACATTGTGGAACAGGCACAGAGAGGGCTTTTCTCTGAGACAGCTGGTGTGGTGTAGTATTTAACAGTGTTGGACTAGGCCTGAGAGAGTAGGGTTCAAATCCCCACACAGACATGAAGCTCACCTTGGGCCTGGCCACTGCCTCTCGACCTAACCTACCTCACAGGGTTCTTGTGGGTTTTAAATAGAGAGGGGGGAAGAACCCTGAACTCCGTAGAGCAAAGCTGGAATATAAATGTAACAACAGCAACAACAAATCTTGCAGGAATGAAGCAGAACCTATCAGAAATTCCTAGTGCTCCCTAGGAGAAAATAGAGCAGAGAAACAGAGTGGTTTCCCAACAGGGCAAATCCAGCCCCCACTGGACTCCCTGCTGGCCCTACCAAATTTTAATTAAGGTGTACAGACACACAATCGATCACACTTCCACCTGCAAGAAAAACCAGCAACAAGCCCCTGTGTGCATTTCAGAGCCCAGTGAGGAACAGCTTGTATTGTTGGAAGCTAAAAGGAAGCATGAGCATGATCGGTGCTCGGAGAGGAGACCTACATAAAGCACTCTTGAGTCTTCGTATATTCTGTGTGGCACTCAGAAGGAATTAGGCTCCATTAGCTTGTTGCACGGGGCTCCAGGTTGAGGAACAGGATAGTCAGATTCACGTCCTGTCATGAGATGCTAAGAAGGAGGAACAGCCCACCTTTTAGGAAGGGACCACAGTTCAGTGGGTAGAGCACATGGGTTGCATGCCAAAGGTCCCAGTCCCTGGCAACCCATACGCATTTACTTCCGATATTTATAGACCGCTTTTCGCTGCGGATAGTTCCAAAGCAGTTTACACAACAACCAATAAAGCAATCCAGCCATCAAAACAATAGGGGAGCGTTAAGACAAAACAAAAGCCACAAGTAAATACTGAAGCTCCATAAAAATAGGCATGATGCAACTTCTGTAAGATGCCTGCTGAATCAGAGGAGAGTCTCGCTCAGATGCTGAGAAATGAACTTGGGATGTTCTGTGTGCAAGCCAGACACTCAACCACTGAGCTACAGCCTTTGCAAGTGTCTCCCTGCAACTACTACCTTTATGAAAGAGTAAATCGAGAAGTAACAAAACACACTACTCTCACACACTTTTATTATCTAAAGCAGGCACCCCCAAACTGCGGCCCTCCAGATGTTTTGGCCTACAACTCCCATGATCCCTAGCTAACAGGACCAGTGGTCGGGGAAGATGGGAATTGTAGTCCAAAACATCTGGAGGGCCAAAGTTTGGGGATGCCTGATCTAAAGAGAACTTGTCCAGACAAATATTTCAACTCAGTTGACCAACTTTGATAGGCAGGTGGCTTAGAGGTTTTACGGGGCTGTACCAGCAAGCTAGGCTATGTCGCACCTTTGAAATGTGACCGTATATGTTGCGCTTTAAGGATTACCCAGCGGTTTTAGTCTTTTGTCATCTGAAGAGAAGTAATTATCTGGCAAGGAGCAGCTGTCAGCCTCACAGAACCTTAGCACAGTCTTCTTGACAATGTAGAAAGTTTTGGGAAGTGGTTTCCAAGGTGGAGACTCACAAACACACAGACTGCTAAACACATGCAGGAATGGGGCACAGGGGAGGGATTTACAAGGAATGAATGCTTCTCTAATCGCAGAAATGATAAATACAGCAAAGGGATACATGGGCAAAGAAATCAAGCCATCTCTCCCAGTCACTGATTATTTCCTGCAAATGTTTCCCCCCCCCCAAATATTAGCATTGCAAAAGGGCCAGTGCAAGTGTAGTAGTTAAGAGTACAGGACCACAAATTGGGGAGGGGGGGAATCTGGGTTCAGATCTTCACTCATCCATAAAGCTCCCTAGGTGACCTCAGGGCCAGTCATTGATTGTGTTTAGGCGTAACCAGAAGCCACAATGTGCATAAACTGAAGAATACAGCTGCGCTCCTCCCTTAAGTCCACCGGGGAGTAAACCACACGGGAGCTAGCTTGGAATTACAACCCACACGATTAATTTCTCTCTGAACAAACCATGAAACACGGAGCCATGGTTTGTTAATGTTGGCTCACCCTTGCCCTGTGGAGCCTGAAGTAGCAGGAGTAGAAGCTATCCATCCGTATATTTCGCTCTTGGTGTGATCCCCCAGTTACACCCCCCTTTCCCTGGCCATGTCCTTTACCTTTTCCTGCCTTTGCGCCCTCTTTTGAGTATTTTTGCTCAGCAGGATGCTTTCAGGGCACCAAACACAGAGTCATGGTATTATTATCCAAGTGCACTTGCGGAGGGGAGGAATACTATTGCTCAGATTACATGCCTTGCGTGCAAGAAGTCGCAGGTTCGATCCTGGCCAGCTCCAGTTAGAGTAATCAGGTAGCAGGGAGTAGAAAATTGTTATTGTTAATGATGCAGAAGGTCATTTCGCAAAAAAGGGACTTTTGCTAGAAGAACTGGAGGTGTAAAAACACCTGCCATATACTCCATTAAATTCCTCAGATGGTCTCATTACTGAAGAGTCTCCAGATTCTCTTCTAATTTGTTTGTTTATTATTTAGATTTGTATACCACCCTTCACGCATACCGATTTCAGGGTGCTTCACAACATAAAATTACGATATTAAAAAACCTGAAATACATAATAAAAATGAGATCAAAAAGAAACCAATAACACACACACACACCCTCCCACAAAACATTTTAAAGGGCATCAGGTATCAATCAATCAATCAGCCAATGGCCTGGTTTAAAAAGGAATGTCACCAAAAGGTGTATAATGAATGTATCCGGATGAACCTCCCTGGGAAGGGCATTACACAAATGGGAAGCCACTGCAGAAAAGGCCTGTTCTCATGGGCCTCACATGATGATTGTACAGTCTGGGGCAGTTTAGGTGGGGAGAGCCGGCCCTTGAGGCATTGTGGTCCTCCGCCGTTTAAGAGGAAAGATGTCTTTGAAACGTTGGTGACCATCAGAACAGACCATATTGGGCAACATGGGACAGTCTGGCCCAATATAAAGCCTGCTTTCCATTTGTTGTGAACCTGCTCCTCTACTGCACAACAACCACAGGATACAAGCAGGTGCACTACCTATTAGGGTGCAGAAAATGGGAAATCCTCACTTTTGCAACTACTTTAAGGATGTAGCTGGGCAAGACCCCACCCTAAGCCTCGTTATTTAGCACACCTTGATCAGAGCCAAGATTTCCGAGCTAATAATAAGGCCTTAATCGCAGGGATTTCTTAGTCCTGCCACTTTGCCAATTCACCCAACTTGCTAGGCTGGGAAGGGAACATGAAAAAACACAAGTTTCGAGAAGCTGGCCAATAGCCTAGTTCGGAGGAGCAGGTCCTCAGTTCCGTTGGCTTGCCGATATTATTGCTGTGCACATGTCAGCCTCTGCTTGTCAAATATTGGGGTCCCCCAAGTCCCTTGAAATGTGCAGCTCCCACATCATCCAGGGCAGCTGTCGACCAGCTCCATCTGGTACGCAGGCGGAGACCCTACCTGCCCGCGGACTGTCTCGCCAGAGTGGTGCATGCTCTAGTTATCTCCCGCTTGGACTACTGCAATGCGCTCTACGTGGGGGGCTACCTTTGAAGGTGACCCGGAAACTACAACTAATCCAGAATGCGGCAGCTAGACTGGTGACTGGGGGCAGCTGCCGAGACCATATAACACCAGTCCTGAAAGACATACATTGGCTCCCATACGTTTCCGAGCACAATTCAAAGTGTTGGCGCTGGCCTTTAAAGCCCTAAACAGCCTTGGCCCAGTGTACCTGAAGGAGCGTCTCCACCCCCATCATTCTGCCCTGACACTGAGGTCCAGCGCCGAGGGCCCCACTGCGAGAAGCAAAGCTACAGGGAACCAGGCAGAGGGCCTTCTTGGTAGTGGCACCCACCCTGTGGAACACCCTCCCATCAGAGGTCAGAGAGATAAACAACTACCTGACATTTAGAAGACATCTGAAGGCAGCCCTGTTCAGAGAAGTTTATAATGTGACATTTTAATGTATTTTAAATTTTTGTTGGAAGCCGCCCAGAGTGGCTGGGGAAACCCAGCCAGATGAGCGGGGCACAAATAATAAATTATTATTATATTATCAGCAGGGGGACAACATCTGCATAGCACCCCAATTTATCTGTCTCTTTCTTTCCATGTCCATCTACTCTGGGTAATACAGAATGAAGGCGCACAAACTATGCATTTACTATAAAAGAACATGGTAAAAAGAAGGCTTTTATATCTTTGGAAAGAATGAGGAATTTTTCCTCTTCCCACCCCCCACCCCCCATGCTATACATACAGCAATTTGCTGCCAAGGCTATCTTTTGCTCCTGTCGCAGTTTTCCAGGTGCTTTTATTTCTGACTGTTCCATTCTACGTTTAATTATGTTGCAAACCGGAGGACCAGAGACACAGGCGTGAATATTAAAAATACCTTTTTTTTAAAAAAAAAAGAGAGCTTACGAGTGGCTCTGGAAGCCGGTTTCAACACAGCCATTCTGCTTTTAGTTGGCCTTGAACGGCTTTCCTCACCCACAGCTTCCCTTCCGAAAAGCCCTCACACCCTGGCAATGGCTCTTTGTGTGTGTGTCTGCACAGTAAGAAATAAGGCACATCCTCCTCGCAATGTAACTTTACAATCAGGCTTGCACTCGCTGGTGGCCGAAAAGAAAAGTTTCTCAGGAGCAGACGTTTCCCTCCCCCCTCAACAGAAAGACATGAGTAGGTAAATAATGAGGTCTAGTAACTTGATGGCTCCTTTTCAAGGTTGTTGATAGAATCAGAAAGTTACTGTAGAGTTGGAAGGGACCCTGGGGGTAATCTAGTCCAACCCCCCTGCAATGCAGGAATCTTCTGCCCAACATGGGGCTCAAACCCACAACCTCCGGGCATAGGGCGGTATACAAATTCTAATAATAATAATAATGGCACCATGCTCTACCAACTGACCCATCATTCACAAACTTGGGTCCCCAGCTGTTGTTGGAATACAACTCCCAGCATCCCTGACCACTGGTCCTGCTAGCTAGGTACTGTCTACACTGACTGGCAGCAGCTCTCCAGAGATTTGGAAAGGGGTTTCTCCCAGCCTGCTTGAAAATGCCAGGGTCTTTATTTAGTTATTGCATTTATATCCCACCTTCCTCTCCAAGAGATTCGAGGTGGTGTGCGTGGTCCTCCCCTCTCCCCACAACATCCCTTGGCCTCACAGGCCAAGGTAGCTATCTGGTGTAGCAATGTTTCCCACAGCCTGCCCGGTATCTCCTCCCTTGTCCAACCCAACTCCCAGTCATGCCAAAGCCTTCTGTTTGGAGAAATGCCATGCTGAATAAAGGTGACTAAAGAGTTGGGAGAAGTTTGGCAGGCAGTGGGAGAGGGAAGGAAGGAAGGAAGGCCTCCCTTCTCTGAGGGGCAAAGGGGTTAGAGGAGGTGCTGAAGGAAATTAGAAAGTGAGACAAATTGCTAATATGTACGATAAGAACCACAATAATAAATGAGAGGGGTGAGAAAGGAAAGCTGCGAGAGGAGGAAGAAGTGAATGCAAAAGACAGAGAAAGGAGGCAGTGTGTGTGAGGGGGAAAATAAGGTACAAGTTGAAGGTGAGAGGAGAATGGGAGAGGAAATTACAGGAGATGGGTAAAAACGTGCCTGAGAGCCATGTGGGCGTAAGGATAGGAAAAAATATGAAAGAAAATGCCAATTCCACTTAGGGCTTCTGGATGCGCAGATTTCGCCTAAAATGGGGAGGCTGTGGTGTTATCACCAAAAAAAAATATTCTGTTTTTGCTTAAGGAAAAGTAAACTACGGAACTCCTTCCCACAAGGAAAATGCTGTGGGAAACAATTCAGTAATCACCAACCGTGGATTAGGTATCAGAAGGAAATGATGTCAGCTGTTTATGCCAAATTCTGCCACCATCTTGTGGTTGGCTTTGCTTTGCCCATTCATCAGTAGCATTGTGTTTCTAGTGGGCCTTGTTAATTTTCAGGTGTCTCCGATTGGGCCCAGGGGGCTGAAAGTTTTGAGAATCTCCATGGTACACTTCACTTCACCTATGTTAGTACTAGATTTGAAAAGGAGATTTTAAAAATGAAGGTAAACTCCCACCCTTCACTCAGGCTTTACTTGGCACAGCCAGGAGATAAGGCAGCTGTTCCGCTAAGATGTCAAATCATTACTACGAAAGACTGCCTTTTATAATCTTGTAAACTCCCTTCCCACTCCTTAAAAAAAGTACAAGGGTATTTTAAAGAACTATTTGAGTGAGACAAAGTGTCAAGACCCCGCAATTATGTCACACTGGCTTGTCCTGAAAAAATGCACCCCCGCCCCCGAAAATGGGATAAAACAAAGAGAAAGAAAATCCAGCCAACTTTCTCTGAAAATTAAGTGTGGCCAATTTTTGTGGCTGTTTGTCTCTTTGTTTCACCATTTGGGTGTCTGCTATTGATACTTTCAAAGGAAGCCTTTAACAATAACCTCACCAACACGCCCCCGTTTTTTTTGTTTCTTCAGATTTTGTTTAATTAGTTACTCAATCCATATTCTGTTTCCTATTTCAACAGCAAGCAGTTTATAAATCCCAACAAAAAGGAATCAAGGTAAGAAACACAATACCTATCCACATTTTAACTATCATAAATAAATAAGCAAATCTCTCTTAATAATGTATGTAAGAAATAAAGCAATGCCGAGGCACCGGCTGGCTTCATGGTTTTTCCCACATTGTGATTTTTGCAAAGCATGTGCGTACACACATACATCATTACGAAACCAGTATCACGATATGGACTTCAAACCAGTTTTGGACGATATATCGCCCAGCCTCTATACAATACACATTACATATTTATCTGCATGTTTCACCACAAATAATATTCTATAATGTTGGGAGTGATACATGCAAGCCACACATTTACTCCAATGCATCTGGCCGTTAACCAGAAGGTTGGTGGTTCAAGCCCACCCAGGGACAGCTGTGGGTGAGATTCCTGCACCTAGATGACCCTTGTGGACCTTCTACAGAGTTCTATGATTCCATGAAGGGACGCAGGTGGTGCTGTGGGTTAAACCACAGAGCCTAGGGCTTGCCTATCAGGTCGGTGGTTCGAATCCTCGCGACGGGGTGAGCTCCCGTTGCTCGGTCCCAGCTCCTGCCAACCTAGCAGTTCGAAAGCACGTCAAAGTGCAAATAGATAAATAGGTACCACTCCAAGCAGGAAGGTAAACAGCGTTTCCGTGTGCTGCTCTGGTTCGCCAGAAGCGGCTTTGTCATGCTGGCCACATGACCTGGAAGCTGTACGCTGGCTCCCTTGGCCAATAAGACGAGATGAGCACCGCAACCCCAGAGTCGGTCACGACTGGACCTAATGGTCAGGGGTCCCTTTACCTTTACGATTCCATGAAGAGCTATTATAGGCTGAGTTAATTTCCCAACCAGTCCTTTCTCTTTGTGCTTGGCTAGCTAATTACTTCAATGATGGCTCCACTGAATGCTTCTTTGTGCGTATATTTGTGGGAGATCTTCTGTCTACTTGTTTTGCTCTTGTGTTTGCTGTGAACCAAATATGTAGGTTTACTGTACTTTTCCAGGTAGAAGACTATGGTTTTTTTACTCCAAAAATACTGTTCAAAATCTGGACTCGTCTTATACACGGGTAGTATCTCTCCCCCCCCCCATTTTCTTAAATCTGAGTCCCCCCAAATAGGGGATGTCTTATACATTGGGGGGGGGAGTCTAATAGACGGAAAAAAATACGTATTTTGCATTGTTTCTCTTTGATATGGAAAGTCTTAATAAAACTGTTCTTAAAATCTCTCCCTCTCTCTCTCTCTCTGTGTGTGTGTGTGTGTTTAAGTCAACGCACATCCTTCCCGTCGCCCAGACTCAGGGTTTGGATTTTATATATCGGTAGTAAATAAACGTGTTGCTTTTTGTGCAAGCCCTGATTCTTTCCTAGCTGGCGCTGCAAATTCCCTCCCCCAATCCTAGAGCAGCTAACACGTGGAAAAAGGGAACTGCCACCCAATATGCTCTTCCTTGCAGCTCTCTTTCACTCTTTGTCTTCACTTCCTATGAAAGTGGCTTCTCCAAAGATGTTTACAGACTTCACAACCCAAACTGCAGTCAATCCATTTTCAGGATTTCCTAGCAGTCAGGGCTCATTCAAACACACAAGCAGTAAAAAATCACCTGCTCGTGCCTCACATTGCATTGCAGGGGGTTGGACTAGATGCCTCTTGGGGTCCCTTCCAACTCTACAATTCTATGAAAGTGCTCTGGTGCTGCGTTAGCAAGCAAGGTCTAAGATACTGGTGTATTAAAGGTGGAAGTTTTCTTTTTAACCCCATACCTGGCTATTAAATTGCAACTCAAACAGGAAAGTATTGCAGAGCTTCCAAAAGGTATCAAGGCTCAGAATAACTATAATGGCCTGCAGGGAAGGGAAGGAACAAGCAAGCTGTTGTAAAGTACTCTTCTCAGCCCGTGCTAACTATTGGAGTTCATCCAGAGGTAGATGGACAGGGGTTCCTTGTTTATTTTATTACATTCTTATGATTATCCTGCCCTTGGCTCCAAGGAGATTGGAATGAGGTACCGAATTCCTCCATACACTGCCGTCTTTAACCTCAAAACAACCCTGCGAGGTAGATTCGTCTGAGAGGCACAGTACTAGCCTCAAAAATCACCTTGTGAGCTTCATGACTGAAGTGAGGATTTGAACCCTGATCTCCTTGGCTGGCTCTGGCCATTGCACCGCACTGTCTCTCCCTCTTTGTTCTCTTTATGCTATTCCCCATCTCAAGAGAATCTTATGAATTCAGACGCAGGCCCTTCTTCGAACAGTGCCTTGTGTCTTTGTAGTCAGGTAAGTATCTGAGGTGGGGAGGTCAAATAAATCACGGTTAAAGAAAGTTTCCAAGTTCACGTGGCTAAAACACACCAAGATTCATAAGTAAACAACAAACCATTGTTTCAGACTTTGGTTTGTTGCCAGTAAACGAACTATAGTTAAGCCGCTGGATTGAGTTCACGCATGATGTGAAGTCATGGTTTATTAAACCATGGTTTAGTGTTATGGGACAACGAGGTGGCTGGATTATTTACACAGCTGAGCAGTTGCCTAAAAATGAAAATATCTGAACAAAGGTTTGCTTGGTTTTATAACAGCCTCTGCCAACCTGATGCCCAACCAAAGTACAGTTTGGAATGAGAACGTTGGGCAAAAGATTCCGACACTGCAGGGGGTTGGACTAGATGACCCTTGTGGTCATTTCCAACTCTACAATTATATTATTATTATTATTATTATTATTATTATTATTATTATTATTGAAACATCATCACAATAAACGTCCCCAAAGCAACTCTTTGTGGCTACCCAAGCAGCAAAATTAAGGACTGGAAGTGTCCAACCTGGAGTCAAGTCAATCAAATACAGTGGGAGAAATAAAGGTTGGCAAGTCCACTGTGAAAGAAACCCAACAAAACCGAAAGCTTTTAAAAGCAATTGTTGCTTTGACAAAACCCCACATGTGCCCACTCAACCACTTTACATGATTCCACAGTTGCAAGAAATACAACTTCTGCTGTGGCAAAAGACTTTGGAACTCTCCACCTATTGATATAAAGCAGGTGCCTTCACTGAATTGCTGTTGGGTGTCTGGTAAAAAGTTTTTTGTTCCAGCAGCCCTACCCAGGCATGTAATTTTAACAGGTATAACAGTTTTACAATTACTGATTTTATTTTTTATGTAACTCCTTCTTAATTGGTATTTCAAATGAACCGACTGCCTTGTAAACCACTTAACTGGGGGTTTTTTCCTGCAGTAAATGGCATATAAATTTTGTTCAATAATAATTCAAAGTCTAACAGCAGAGAACCCCTGCTCATTGTCTAGCTCAGGGGTTCCCAACAAAATTTTCTCGAGGACCCCTCATCGAGCCGCTATTGTGACAAGGACCCCCATTAATTCCTAATCCTAAAATTAAAAAGTGAGAGCCAAATTAAGAGTCTTTTTATATTTTATATTTATACGTTTTTTACAGTTACAACAGAGTACTCCATCAGTATACAGTTAGTTTTAATTTTCAGTTCTTAATGAGATGAGTTAAATCTGTCCTTTGAGTCCATTATTTCTGAAATATTAGGTTCCAAACTTGAAACTTTCACTCTGAAATCCGACCGCATGTCGAGCTGATTCCTATATTTGTTTTTCATGAAACACATGGAAGAAAATGCTTGCTTTGTTTACAAACACTACTGTTTTGCAAAGAGGCAGCGCGCGCCAGGGAGGAGGGAGGGGAATGGAGAAGACGGGGTACCTGCGCAGTAGCGCACAAATGAAGCCGACGCATGCAAAGCATCTTGGGGAGGTGAGCGTTAGTAGAATGCGCGCGCTGCCTCTTTGCAAAACAGTAGTGTTTGTAAAGCGCCACCTAACGGCATACAGCAGAACTACTGCCTCTAAATTCTAGTTTTGCGCTAGACTCTGCTCATGCAGGAAGCAGCCAAAACAAAAATCTGTTATCATACGAAATATATTTAATATATTTTTTATTCTAATAGCATCTTGCGGACCCCTCTGGCATAGCCCACGGACCCCTGGGGGTCCCCGGACCACCTGTTGGGAACCACTGGTCTAGCTGATAAGGTCTATATCCTGCTAGCTTTTCCTTTTTTCCTTAGAAAGGTACACCTCCTTAGAAAGATATACCTACAGTATATCTCCGGCATTTAAAACGGCAGCAAAGCTACAGACCTTTCTGCTGATTTTACTCGGCACCGTTAGCAAAATGTGCAATTTAGACCCCGTACACTGTCTGGAATTTTTATTTAATGCAAATCAATTATTACCAATGCACACCTTGCAGACAGGCCGTATCTGTGTGCTTTACTCTGGATTTCACACAGACTTTAACGTTTAGATTTGGGGAGGATGCCAAGCCCTTTCTTGCCCCACCTCAGTTCTGCTTTCATGGAGTCACAGAGAACAAAGAACCTCACCACAGGCCACTGCTTTTATCTTTATACATTTTGGGATCTGCACAGAATTATGACAGGCCTCCAGCTACCTTGGGAATTTCATGGGCTTTAGGTCCTTGCTGTAAAGGAAAGACTCTAATTCAGTGGTGCAACATTCACTATGGTTCCAAGAGCGATCTCCAGGTAGGTTCCCAGGAGGGACCCGTCTGAAACTTTGGAGACGCACTGCTTGCCAATCTAGACAATACGAAATTAGATGGGTGAATGGCATATGCAACTGTGAATGGCTCCTTACAATGGGAAATGAACATTGTGTGGCCCTTAGAATCATAGAATCATAGAGTTGGAAGAGACCACAAGGGCCATCCAGTCCAACCCCCTGCCAAGCAGGAAACACCATCAAAGCATTCTTGACATATGCCTGTCAAGCCTCTGCTTAAAGACCTCCAAAGAAGGAGACTCCACCACACTCCTTGGTAGCAAATTCCCCTGCCGAACAGTTCTTACTGTCAGGAAGTTCTTCCTAATGTTTAGGTGGAATCTTCTTTCTTGTAGTTTGAATCCATTGTTCAGTGTCCGCTTCTCTGGAGCAGCAGAAAATAACTTTTCTCCCTCCTCTATATGACATCCTTTTATATATTTGAACATGGCTATCATATCACCCCTTAACCTTCTCTTCTCCAGGCTAAACATACCCAGCTCCCTAAGCCGTTCCTCATAAGGCATCGTTTCCAGGCATTTGACCATTTTGGTTGCCCTCTTCTGGACACGTTCCAGCTTGTCAGTATCCTTCTTGAACTGTGGTGCCCAGAACTGGACACAGTACTCCAGGTGAGGTCTGACCAGAGCAGAATACAGTGGTACTATTACTTCCCTTGATCTAGATGCTATACTACTATTGATGCAGCCCAGAATTGCATTGGCTTTTTTAGCTGCTGCATCACACTGTTGACTCATGTCAAGTTTGTGGTCTACCAAGACTCCTAGATCCTTTTCACATGTACTGCTCTCAAGCCAGGTGTCACCCATCCTGTATTTGTGCCTTTCATACTGCTCCTTGTATAGGTGCTAGTTCCACAGATCAAAGTGCTTGGTTGGGTGAAGATTTTAGCTGAATAACCCTGCCCACAGAACCCCCTATGCCTGTACAAGGTCAAATAACTATTACACACCATTAGAATAGCTAAAATTGTACACTTGGGTCAAGGAAGCACATGCATCAACCTTACTGATTTAACCCTACACTGAATAACTCACCCTAAACAGGTATCATTTAAGCCACTAGCACCAAATATGCATCCTGTCTTTCTGCCTAATATTTAAACCATCAGACAGCTTAAAAAAATAGTCACAAAAAGTTAAAAGGCAGGACATGAAGAGCATCTCTAATTCTAGACACCCACAGTACCAAAATTTTAGGCACTTGGGAGTCAGAACACACAAGATATTTTCCATACCAATTTCCTTACTGCTTCAAGGAGAGGTTTAAACATTTTACTTACCACCACCCCAAAAAATGCTGACATTCAAAAACTAGTTGACAAAAGAACCCTTCTGGGAAAGATTAACTTGACATCACTGACATTTGTGTAAGTTAAAGCAATACCTTGTTGACAAGCTCCATCAAGAAATTTGACAGGTCTTTACCCCAGTTAGTAGAGAGCATCATTAAGAAGGGGTTTTTTAGTTCATAAAAGGGTAGTATGCATGACTCTCAATTGATGGAAGCCTAAGGGGCGGGGGAGCTAGCCTTCCACACAACCTGGTCCTATCCAAGGTTTTTGGGGATGTTACGCTCATCAGCTGCAGACAACATCTGGAGGACTACGAACAAGCTGCTTTTGTATACATGGGGATGGGCGACAGGTAGATTTTTTAAAATGTGATAATCTTTGGGGAAAGTAAATTGAGGTTCTCAGTTGGTTAGAGCATGGTGCTAATAACACCAAAGTCACAGGTTTGATTCCCTTAGGGGACAGCAGCATATTGTTAAAACAGTGTTTATGGAAGACAATCTTACTCGGCTATGAATGATCGCCAAAGAAGAAGATTATTGCATTGTATGGTCTTGGGCTAGATGATGCTCAGGGTCCCTTCCAACTCTACAATTCTATAATTCTGTGCATGCAATCCCATTTACAACAGCCAAGTATCCAAATTCCAAACAAGTTAGAAATTACTTACAGCTGCAGTGGCCAGTCCAACAAGATGACCAAAATATACCGTAATAACCACACTACGAAACTCAATCTAGTTTGAGGCTCAGACACATCTCATCACCTCCACCTAAGAATGCCTCTAACCGCCTCATGAAAATATTCAGTAACAAGTTTATTGCGGCAGGAAACAACCCACTACAGGCGTAGGCTGCCTTGGCTCTCCAGATGTTTTGGAACTACAACTCCCATGATCCCTCGCTAACAGGCCCAGTGGCCAGGGATCATGGGAGTTGTAGTTCCTAAACATCTGGAGCGGCAAGGCTGCCTATGCCTGGCCTACTACTTCAGAAGTTCTCAGAGCCAACCAGTGGCCACAAAAGTTAAAACACAACATCAGATTTAATTTTCAGTGTATAATGTTGAGAAGGGTGGACCACTGTAACCTACAGAACCTGGGCAGGAGGCGTTGGGAGAGGTAGGGGAGGGAAGAGTACAAAAGGATCAAATTAGGCAAGACATTGAGAGGCCCTTGATTGGATCTCCTGCAGGTATTTGGTTTTCTTTAAAGGTTAAAAGAAATGCAAGGAAGAAAATCTAATCAGGGCTGCAGTGCAAAACAGCCAACAGACAAAAAAAACCTTTACAAGTCAAAACCCCTCCCTGCCTGCAGAAACTCTTTGCCCAAAGGGGAAAACATGCAAATTTACACATCCCTGTGTGCCTCCTACCTGCCCCCTACAAATAGCAGCATTTAGGGAGGGGGGCAATTTTGATCAGGAAAATACACCTGGGAAAGAGGATCCAAGATTTGGTATCTGAAGAAGTGTGCATGCACATGAAAGCTCATACCAATGACAAACTTAGTTGGTCTCTAAGATGCTACTGGAAGGAATTTTTTTATTTTGGGGCCAATTCAGACACTCACCCCCTTCAACTTGGATAAAAAGGGGGGCAGGAAATCTCCTCTGCGATTTTGGCCCTGCCAGTAACCTTCATCCAGGAAGAGGTTTCTACATGGAAGGGAACTGTGGGAATCCCCTTTGATGTTAATTGTGTGCAACAAAGACACATGTACCTGGGGCTGCCATATGTACAGCCAGCTGCCACACACACACGCACACACACATGTGCACATGGAAAACCAGATGTGTGCACATACAACACATGGCCACGGTCTAGGGAGGGATTCATCCAACACTAAACAAACACATACGAGGCATAAAAAGCTTAGATCAGTGTGGCTTAGAGCAGGGTGTTCCAACGCACCAATGCGGCCCCCGAAGCCTTTTTGGGCGGCCCTTGGCAAGCCTAGTTAGCGCTTTTCAAGGGTTGGGAAGGAGGTGGGAGGGCTGCAGGACCTTGCCAGCAGTGTTAGAAACTGGGATGGAAAAGCCAAATGGCTACTGGGACCTGGGTTGTGGGCACCAAAACAGAATGCCTAGTAGCCACTGGGGGGGGGGTTCGGGTCCGGCAACACTTTTTATTTATTATTTTAATAAGCATGAATTAACACACAATTCACACAAGTGACACGTTGTTAATATCACGTCTTTAGCAGAAATTTGTTAATACATTATTAATTTGGTGTTTACATCAAAATATATTAGTACCATACTTCAGTTTTCAAAACACTCTACTCTTTACTGTTAAACTGCTTAACATATTGTCCATCCTTATACGCATACTTCGAGGCTTCAAAGCACATACATTTCAGTAATCCTTGAGTGTCAGCCAGGCGAAAAAAAAAAAAAAGGCACCCATGACTTTTGGAGGTCCTCACAAATGGAGAATTTTTAGGCGCAAAATGCGCCTGGCGCCCTGCTACCGGTAATTTCGAACCTTGCCTGCCAGAGCCTGGCACCTACTTCCCAAAACAGAGAGTCTTGTCTTGTTTAGTGGGCATTGGGTTGGAAAAGCGGTGTAAGGGCTAGGGGCGTATGCCATATTTTGGCCTCAATCTCCACACACACACACACACACACACACACACACACACACGACAAGGCACTGTGCAGCCCACACATTCCATGTCGAAGTACTTTTGAGGCCCACGTGGTATGAGAAGTTGAGCTGACCCGGCTTAGAGTGTCAACAAACCCGGGTTCAAAATCCTGTCCCACCACGAATGGGTGACCCTGGGCCAGTCACCATCTCTCAACCTAAGCTCCCTCACATGGTTGTTGAGAGACAAAAGGGGGGCTGAAGAGAGAGCGAGGAGAAAGACCATATCCCTTGAACTTAAGATATACCATGAATGTAAAAAAAACCACCACACAAAATGATTAAGAATCGTAGTGTTGGAAGGGACCCCGAGGGTCATCTAGTCCAACCCCCCCAAGCAATGCAGGAATCCTGCCCACAGTTGTCCCTGGATGGGTTCGAACCACCAACCTTCTGGTGAACAGCCAGATGAAATTACCTTCTCATATTTATTTTGTTTTAAGATGAGCATTCTTTGAAACCAAATAAAAGAATTAATTTAAAGAAACTCTTGGGAATACATCCACTGAACCACTTTTTACATATGCATCATTTCACAACACAGTAATTCAGTTTTACTAGCAAACCAGAGATTAAACTAACCCTTTTCCAGCCACGGGAGGAGTGTGGGGAGCGTTCGCATGACACACCTACACACTGCAGCCGACACACTAATGTTGGAACTTAGCAAAGTGAAATTCAATAATGCAAAGTTTTGCATCTGGGCAAAACAGAAATCAAATGGTGATGCCTGCCTTGACAGTAATGCATGCGAAAAGGAGCTTGGGATTGCAACTGATCACAAACTGAAATGTGCGTCCGTGATGTGATGCAGCAGCAAAAAAGGCCAGTGCAGTTTGAAGCTGTTATTCATAGAGCCATAGTTTCCAAGGGCCAGATTCAAGTACTCCGTTCCACTAGCAGCAGCCAGCACAATAACTCTCGGTAGCACATCCGGGCTTTCCTCTACCCCCATAAATCCATTCTGGGAGAACATCAAGTACAGTGCATTTGGGGGGGGTGGGGGTGGAGAGATAATTTCACTGTTTTGACAGAGTGATCTGGGTTGAACTGCACCCCAAGTCGCAAGAAGTAATAGCTGCACTTTATTCCAAATACCACATCCAGTTCTGGCCTCCGCACTTAGGAAAAAAAGAACAGGTTCAGAGGAGGACACGCCGAGCATGGTCAGTGGTATGGAAAACATGTCTTAAGAGGAAAGGATGGAGGGAATGGAGTTATGTTTAGCCCAAATACGGAAAGACCAAAGTGGAAGGCACACTCTTCAGATATCTGAAAAGCTGCCACACAGAGGGGACGAAAGAGAAGATTCAATGGGCGATTTCGGATGCAAAAAAAAAAAAAAAGAGGAGGAACCTCTTGATGTCACGAGCGGCTCAACAACGTCACCAGTTTACCTGCATGAACTAGGACTACAAGCAGATGGTTGGACAGCCATCCCCCTGAGAATGCTCTGCCCGTGGGATTTTTGCATCGAGGAAGGGGGTGGGCTACATGGCCTGAAGGAACCCCTCCAGCTCTCCCAATTCTTAAAACAGCCCCAGCCCTGCACAACTACACCAGCCGTACAAATCTGCAAGCGCTATCACAAATTACGACAGTCAGCAAACTAGCGGGGGGGGGGGGGAATCAATTATCCGGAGTTCCTCCGGGTCGTGCTAAAAAAAGAAAAGAAAGGAAATCTCATACTTTTGAAAGCATGTACTGGGGAGGCGGACATTCTTTTTCGTTGGGCTTATTATTTTGGAGAGTCCAGAAACAAAGGATTCAATCGAGTTAGCTACAGGCTAAAGTCAGCTCTCGTGTTAAGACCAAGACAGTTGGGGGGGGGGGTGGCAGGTTGTTGTTGTTTTGCTTGTTTTACAGGAAGACAGCATCAAGCTATGTAGTTGCAAAGGAACAACTGGAAGCATTTCCGTTTCAAAACTAAGGAAGTAAAGACTGTAGCAGTGCGAGAATGGCTCCCGACAAAGACACATTAAAAATAATAAATTATCTGCCTTACAGGAAACCTTGAATTCCTTTGTTTGCCCAGGTTTCTCTCCTCCTTCCCCCCCCCCCCAACCCCTTCCATTTTAAATTAAGAGTAGGGGAAACTGAGGGAGAGATTAAGTATACAGAGAGCATTGGGGAACTAGCTTTTTCTTCCTCCTCCTCCCACTCCCAACCCCCAAGAACAGAAACAGTGGATTACAATAAATCTGCACATCCTAAATAAAGGAATGAGGCTGTTTTTGTTCTCCTCCACTCCCAAAAACCCTACACCATATATCCACATACAGAGAGATTATTATTTTTTAAACACTCCCCTTTCGCCATCCCCTCGCTGGACAAATCTGTTGTTCTGCTTGACACCCAGCCTATAAAGCGCCCCCTGGAAAGACTTCTGTTGTTTTTATTAACTGGATTTCTTTTCTTCCCTGTCTCTCTCTCTTTTTGTCCTCTACTCCACTCGTCCTAAAAAAATCCGTCATTAAAAGAAGTAGGAGATTCCTGCTCTCCTCCGCACCTCTCTGGACAACCTAACCAATGCAAACCGCTCGTTTAATAACAATAATTGTAAAAGTAATTGGATTTAGGTCAATTGCATGTGAAATAATTGGTAGTGGGGGGGGGGAGAGAGGGAGAGAGGTTGAGGGGAGGAGTCTAAAGGAGTCCAGTGGCACCGGATTTTCATAAAGGGCAGGTTCCTCCCTCCCCCCCCCTCAATGTGAATTATGAAAATAGTAACTACACCTGCAAGCCACAGAAATTGAGGGGGGGGAGAGAAAAGAGAATATTAATCTTTCCTCCTCCCTGAAATATCCATAGCACTTTTCTAAAAGAAAAAGAAATGGGGGAGAATGGGGAAAAAGAAGAGCTATAAAAGAATGGATTTGTGGGAAGATTTTCAAAGAAGTAAAAAATCCCACAATATATCCTCTTCGGGGCCCCCCCTTTTATCATCAAGTGTGGTGGCACGTTTCCCAAGCACGCTTCTCTGCTTTTCCAACCCCCCCCCCGTCCCTTGCTGTTCCTTCCTTGGACAGCAGGGTAAACACACAGGGGAAGGGGCAAAAGTTGTCATCTTCCTGCTTCTTGAACAGAGTGGGGGGGAACAACACTTAAAAAAAAAAAGCAGGCACCAGATCAGGGTTGGAAACAACGCTTCCCCCCCCTTCCAAATGGCGAAAGATTAGCGGGGGGGGGGTGGCGTTGTGCAGAGAAAGAGAGAGAATTTGAGAGGCACGTTCTGAGCAGCCCCAGTTGGAATTAATGGCCACCCACGACTACCAACTTGGGCCCACGCGCTCCAACGGGCCTACTCCCGAGTAAGACTTCCTCAAAAACTACTCGCGGCTCGTCCAGAAGAGACTCAAAAAAAAAAAAAAGCACGCAGGATCCACGGAAAATTGACTCACCAGGATCGAAGTCGGGAACGACGGCTTGGTATTGGGTTCCCACTCTCATGCCTCCTCCTCCTGATGTGGAAACAGCAAGAATAATAAGAATAAAATGCTTGCCATGCCCATGTTTCCCAAAAAGTCTGCAAGCTTTTCTTTTGGGGGGGGCAAACTCTGCTCGATTTCCTTCCTTGCTTCCCTCCACCCCCGCTCCTGATTTAAAAATAAGAATGCTTGCTTTCAAAAAACCATGCGCCTATTTCCAGAAGTCTGCAGAGTTTCAATTGCCCCCCCCCCCATTCTCAATTTTCTCTCCTGCTTCCCTCTCTCTCCATCCCTCCCTCTCTCTCTCCCCCCCCCCCCCCATCCCCGGGAGACTCACCATGCTCCTCATCGCTGGAAGACCCCGAGCTGCCCTCTTCCCAAGAGTTGGCGGCGCTGCTTCCATTGCCATTGGGCGCTGCCAAACTTTTACTATTATTCCCATTGTTGGCGCTGCCGGCTGAGACGGAGGCAGAGGCGCTGTGAGAAGCAGCGCCGCTCGCCTGGCTGCTGGCATTATTGTTCCTGCCCCTTCTTTTGCCTGAGATCTCCGGGCCCTTCTCTATCATGGCTGGCATTGGGGGTTGAGGGGGGCGGTAAGGCAAAAAAAAAAGGAAAGAAGAGGAGGAGGTGGAGTGTGAAGGGTTGTTGTTTGGGGGGGGGGAGAGATAGAGAGAATAAAGGGGAAAGACCAGTCAGAATTTAGAGGGAGGAGAGAAGGGGGAATAGCAGGAGACGAGCTTGCTGCTCTCTTTCTTTTCTTTTTTTCCCTCCCCCTTTTTTTTGCAAAGAAAGGGGAGGGGAAGCAAGCTGCAATTGCAAAGCTGAGGCTGCTTTATTGCAATCTCCCTTCTCTCCTCTCCCCTTCCTTCAAAGAAGAAGAAAAAATTCCCTGCAATGAGAGGAAGCCTCGAACTTTGAAGCTCATCCCCCTCCTCTCTCTCTCTCTCTCTCCTTGCACTTCCCTGCACTGGGACTAGTCACTGTCAACCTGAGCTGCTAGCCTCCCCGCGAGCCCGGCCCCCCTACGCATCCCATTGGCCGCCTACACATTTTGGGAAGCCTCCCCGCCACGCCATTGGCCCCGCCGAGCCGCCCGTCAAAGCCGGCCCGGCGCTTCCGTTTGCTCAGGTTAGGTGGAGAAGGCGGGGGGGGGAGAGGGAGAGAGCTTTCCCTTTGCAATCTCTGCGCCCAATGAGGCAGGCTCGTTCCGAGGCTACACTGTGTCTTGACTGAGGCGAAAAGAGGAAAAGAAAGATTGCAATTTTTTATTTTTTTATTTTTTTTAAGGGAGTTTGGGGGGGCAGCGTTGGGAAATGCACTCTAGCCATGCTCAGGGGAAAGGGGAGCTTGGGTGCAAAAATAAGAGGGTGGCGTAACCGCAGCAAAAAAGCGAGTTGCAAGCAATTTCTCTCTCTCTCTCGTGCTCACGTATACTCCCCCCCCCGCACCCATCAGAAGGGTGACGAGTAGCTTGGGACTATTTTTCTTCCCCACCCCCCTCCTCCTCCTCTTTGGCGGAAGGTTATTGGTGACACGCTGAACAGTTTGAATGGAATCTCCATACAAAGAAACTAAGATAATACTACGAAGTCGCTCGCTCGGTCGCTGTGGTGCGACGGGTGCCCTCGCCCCACTCGTGTCGTGTGCGTGGAAAGATGTTATTGCATTGTTCCCCCCTTTTCTCTCAATTTTCAAATGCCCAAACCTTTCTCTGTAAAGAAGCAATAGCTCCACTTTACACGCAAGAGAGAAAGGCGGGGTGCGCAGATAGGCAAAGTCACCTAAATTGCTGGAGTTGTGTGTTGTTTTTTCCTTTTTAAAAAAAAGCAAATTGCTTCTCCTGTCTGGTGGCGTGGAGTTGAGAGAGAGGAATACACAGAACCTTCCACCTTATTATAAATGAAGGCAACTTTCCCCTGCACATTTCCTCACAAGGCAGAGAAGGGCTAGAAGAAGAAGAGGAGGGGAGATAGGTTTTTTCTTTCTTTCTTTGTAATGGTACAGTACTGCAGAACAAATATTCAGGGGAAGAAAGAGAAGGAGAAAAGAGATTTCAAATGGCTGGGGTGGAGTGGAAGAGAAAGGGAGAGAACCCTCAAAATAATTATGTGCCCGTCCAATCCACCCACTAGGGCAAAGGGAGGCATTGAAGGCCAATGGCATATTTTCCAAAGCTGTCTTAACATTTGAATGCCTTCCGTCTCTCTACGCCCCCCCAAAAAAATCTGCCTTTCCTCCCCCCCCCCTTCCGAAAAAGAAAAGAGGAGGAAGGGGGGTGGAGACTCGGGGAAAGAATTTGTCAACATTGACAATTTTTTCCACACGGGGAAGGAGGAAAAAAAGAGAGGCAGCCTTGAAGGGCTGAAGTTTCTGCGTGTGGTGGCCTTTGTTTGGCTCCTCAAGGCCTTTTGGAAGGAAAATAACATAAAATATCGTTTATACCCAGGCTGTGTTCCCTACCCCCCCCCCCAAGCAGAGAGCAAAACTTAAAAGGCAGGTGAAATTTTATAGTGCAAAACCAAGGGGGTGGCTGCTTTTTAAAAAGAGGGAAATCGTGATATGAAAAATAGAAGAACTCCAAACCTCACTTGTCTGGCAGCTGGAGTCTTCCTCCAAAATCCTTCCCAGCGTGTTGTGCCACAGCCTTCCCCAACCTGGCGCTCTCTATATGCTTTGAGCTACAACCTGCATTATCCCTGAGCGCTGGTGTAGCTAGAGGGCACTGGTGAGGCCTGTTGTTCATAATATCTGGAGGGCACCAGGTCGGAGAACCTCTGGGAGAGGGCCAAATGTGGCCTTTCAGGAACATTACCCAGCCTTTTTTCCGCCTTGCTGGCTCTGATTTGCGCTCCAAATGTTTCTGCTCATTCAGAATGTGTCCTTGAAATCTTGCATATCAGGATGGAGGATAGGGAAGGGTATAGAATCATAGAACTGTAAGAGTTGGGAGGGACACCAAGGGCCATCTAGTCCAACCCGCTGCAATGCAGGAAACTCAGCGAAAGCATCTGTGACAGGTGTGAGTGTGTCCCAGTGCCTGCTGGGAAATGGTAACATTTGCATTTGCTGCTCCGTCTGCTTTTGCCTCTGGCCCCGCCCACCTCTGTCATGTGGCTTTTTTTGGTTCTAAGATTCTTTGCTACACAGGTACACCAGTGCCCTTCTTAGCTACAGCTCAACTCTGCCCTGCTGTCTGTGCCTCCAATGTGTGGCATAATTGTTGTTGTGTTGGACTAGGACCTGGGAGACCAGGGTTCGAATCTGCTACTCAGCCATGAAGCTCACTGGGTTGACCTTGGGCCAGTCCACCTACCTCACAGGGTTGTTGTGAGAATGAAATGGGGAGGGGGAGAACCATAGACGCCACCTTGAGATCCTTGAAAGGTAAAGGTGGCATATAAATGTAGTAAATAAATAATATATTTTAATAAGGGTCGAGGCCCATTTAATTGCCTTCTGCTGTTTTGATTGGTTTTTAACCAGCCAATTTTAGTGTTCTGTCTAATGCTCTGATGGTTTTTATGGTCGCTGTCTTTATTGTTTTAAGCTTCTTACTGCATGCTGGCTTCAGGGCCACTGGCAATAAGGCAGAACAGAAGTCTTAACAAATAAGAAAATAAATTAAGCCACTGAAGCAACCTACTTCACGTTTACTCAGAAGTAAGGCCCACTGAGTGCTATGTAGCTGACTTGCCAACTGTGTCAGGATCTGTTTAACACTCATCTATCTGCCCAGGTCCCCTTCATGGATCAATGCCTTGTCGTGGCGAAGGGGCTTGAATAACTCAGAGAAGCTATGAGCTATGCCATGCAGGGCCACCCAAGATGGACAGGTCATAGTGGAGAGTTTTGACTAAACGTGATCCACCTGGAGAAGGAACTGGCAAGCCACTCCAGTATCCCTGCCAAGAAAACTCCATGGACAAAGACAACAGGCATATAAAAGTTATGACGCTGGAAGATGAGCCCCTCAGGTCGGAAGGCGTCCAACATGCTACTGAGGAAGAGCGGAGGACAAGTACAAGTAGATTCAGAGCTGATGAAGCGGCTGGCCCAAAGCCGAAAGGACGCTCAGTTGCGGATATGCCTGGAAGCGAAAGGAAAGTCCGATGCTGTAAAGAAAAATATTGCATAGGAACCTGGAATGTAAGAACCATGAGTGGAGGTAAGCTGGATGTGGTCAAAAATGAGATGACAAGAATAAATATCGACATCCTGGGCATCAGTGAACTAAAATGGAAGGGAATGGGCGAATTCAGTTCGGGTGACTATCATATCTACTACTGTGGGCAAGAATCCTGTAGCAGAAATGGAGTGGCCCTCATAGTCAACAAAAGAGTGGCAAAAGCTGTAATGGGATGCAATCTCAAAAATGACAGAATGATCTCGATACGAATCCAACGCAGACCTTTTAACATCACAGTAATCCAAGTTTATGCACCAACTACCGGTGCTGAAGAAAGTGAAATTGACCAATTCTATGAAGACCTACAACAACTTCTAGAAATGACACCAAAGAAGGATGTTCTTCTCATTACAGGGGATTGGAATGCTAAAGTAGGGAATCAAGAGATAAAAGGAACAACTGGCAAGTTTGGCCTTGGAGTTCAAAATGAAGCAGGGCAAAGGCTAATAGAGTTCTGTCAAGAGAACAAGCTGGTCATCACAAACACTCTCTTCCAACAACACAAGAGACGACTCTACACATGGATATCACCAAATGGGCAGCATCGAAATCAGATTGATTATATTCTCTGCAGCCAAAGATGGAGAAGCTCTATACAGTCAGCAAAAACAAGACCTGGAGCTGACTGTAACTCAGATCATCAGCTTCTTATAGCAAAATTCCAGCTTAAACTGAAGAAAGTAGGAAAAACCACTGGGCCAGTAAGATACAATCTGAATCAAATCCCTTATGAATACACAGTGGAAGTGAGGAACAGGTTTAAGGATTTAGATTTGGTGGACAGAGTGCCTGAAGAACTATGGATGGAGGCTCGTAACATTATACAGGAGGCAGCAACGAAAACCATCCCAAGGAAAAGGAAATGCAAGAAAGCAAAATGGCTATCCAACGAGGCCTTACAAATAGCGGAGGAGAGGAGGCAAGCAAAATGCAAGGGAGATAGGGAAAGATACAGGAAACTGAATGCAGATTTCCAAAAAACAGCAAGGAGAGACAAGAGGGCCTTCTTAAATGAGCAATGCAAAGAAATAGAGGAAAACAATAGAATGGGGAAAACCAGAGATCTGTTCAAGAAAATTGGAGATATGAAAGGAACATTTCGTACAAAGATTACCATAATCAAGGACAAAAGTGGTAAGGACCTAACAGAAGCAGAAGACATCAAGAAGAGGTGGCAAGAATACGCAGAGGAATTATACCAGAAAGATATGGAGGTCTCATACACCCCAGGTAGTGTGGTTGCTGACCTTGAGCCAGACATCTTGGAGAGTGAAGTCAAATGGGCCTTAGAAAGCATTGCTAATAACAAGGCCAGTGGAAGTGATGATATTCCAGCTGAACTATTTAAAATTTTAAAAGATGATGCTGTTAAGGTGCTACACCCAATATGCCAGCAAGTTTGGAAAACTCAGCAATGGCCAGAGGATTGGAGAAGATCAGTCTACATCCCAATCCCAAAGAAGGGGAGTGCCAAAGAATGCTCCAACTACCGCACAATTGCGCTCATTTCACACGCTAGCAAGGTTATGCTTAAAATTCTACAAGGCAGGCTTAGGCAGTATGTGGACCGAGAACTCCCAGAAGTGCAAGCTGGATTTCGAAAGGGCAGAGGAACCAGAGACCAAATAGCAAACATGCGCTGGATTATGGAGAAAGCTAGAGAGTTCCAGAAAAACGTCTACTTCTGCTTCATTGACTATGCAAAAGCCTTTGACTGTGTCGACCACAGCAAACTATGGCAAGTTCTTAAAGAAATGGGAGTGCCTGATCACCTCATCTGTCTCCTGAGAAATCTCTATGTGGGACAAGAAGCTACAGTTAGAACTGGATATGGAACAACTGATTGGTTCAAAATTGGGAAAGGAGTACGACAAGGTTGTATATTGTCTCCCTGCTTATTTAACTTATATGCAGAATTCATCATGCGAAAGGCTGGACTAGATGAATCCCAAGCCGGAATTAAGATTGCTGGAAGAAATATCAACAACCTCAGATATGCAGATGACACAACCTTGATGGCAGAAAGCGAGGAGGAATTAAAGAACCTTTTAATGAGGGTGAAAGAGGAGAGCGCAAAATATGGTCTGAAGCTCAACATCAAAAAAACCAAGATCATGGCCACTGGTCCCATCACCTCCTGGCAAATAGAAGGGGAAGAAATGGAGGCAGTGAGAGATTTTACTTTCTTGGGCTCCTTGATCACTGCAGATGGTGACAGCAGTCACGAAATTAAAAGACGCCTGCTTCTTGGGAGAAAAGCAATGACAAACCTAGACAGCATCTTAAAAAGCAGAGACATCACTTTGCCGACAAAGGTCCGTATAGTTAAAGCTATGGTTTTCCCAGTAGTGATGTATGGAAGTGAGAGCTGGACCATAAAGAAGGCTGATCGTCGAAGAATTGATGCTTTTGAATTATGGTGCTGGAGGAGACTCTTGAGAGTCCCATGGACTGCTAGAAGATCAAACCTATCCATTCTTAAGGAAATCAGCCCTGAGTGCTCCCTGGAAGGACAGATCGTGAAGCTGAGGCTCCAATACTTTGGCCACCTCATGAGAAGAGAAGAATCCTTGGAAAAGACCCTGATGTTGGGAAAGATTGAGGGCACTAGGAGAAGGGGACGACAGAGGACAAGATGGTTGGACAGTGTTCTCGAAGCTACGAACATGAGTTTGACCAAACTGCGGGAGGCAGTGCAAGACAGGAGTGCCTGGCGTGCTATGGTCCATGGGGTCACGAAGAGTCGGACACGACTAAACGACTAAACAACAACATCTGCCCAGGTATTGCCAGGCCATTAATATTGGATAGGAAGCACAGAGCAGCACCTACAGTGGATAAGATTCTGAATTTTTGTGTTATGGTTTTGGTCTTTTTCTGTTTTGTGGTATGGTTTTTACCGAATTGCACATTAGCGTTTTTATTGAATTGTGCATTAGTATGGTTTTTACTGAACTGCACATTTAGCTTAGCGTTTGCCCCTAATGCTAAGCTAAACTATGGTTTGACGCAAACATGCAAGTGTGAGGATTCCTGGAGAGCTCACAGCTGCTGCTTTACGTTTGCCACAGTCCTGCTGCAGTACTACCAAGCCATGGTTTGGCTTAGCTGGTTGTCTGAACCCAGGTTCGAGGCTTGTCCTGCTCCATACAGATTGTGAGCTGTAAAACCAAGATTTGTCCTTGGGTGTATAGCTTGTGGTTTGTCTGGAGGAGACAAACCAGAAGTCTGATTTTGGTCAGCACGTTAAACCAAACCATGGCTTAGCTCATAGCAGCAGGAGGATTAGGGAGAGGAATTGTAGTAGTCACCCTCCCCTATCTGGGATGCCTCAAACTTGTATGTTTGCAATGCTTTGGCGAAGCGCGATGTATGAACCAGGTCATTGTCTCTGTACACTGCTTGGCATGTTTTTAAATACAAAGTAGTATATAAGTGTTTAAAAAATAATAAATGCCTATTATCAAGATTGCAAGCCATAGTTTGCAGGATCACCTGCAGGAGTGTTGTTCATCACTCCCTGGGCTGCCGAGGCACATTTGGACAGCACCAAGAAAAGGAGCCCTTAGTGTCATCGGGCCAGTCTTCTGGAATACTCTGCCAATAGAGACTGAGAAGGGGCCCTTCTATCTCAGCTTTCAAATGCCTGCTGAATACTTTTTCTATTCCACCAGGTTTAGGCAGGAAATCAAGAATATAGAATCCTAGAGTTGGAAGGAACACCAAGGGTCATGTAGTCCAACCCCCTACAATGCAGGAATCTTTTGCCCAACATGGGGCTTGAACCCACAACCCTGAGATGAAGAGTCTCATGATGTACCGACTTAGTTATCACAAGAGTTAGCTGATCTCTGATCTAACATAATAATGTTTTTAATCGCGTTGATTTTATGCATAGCTTTTGTAAGCTGCTTTCGTATTTTTTATGAATAGGGGTATAGAAATACACACACACACACACACACACACACACACACACACACACACACACATATATATATATATATATATATATATATATATATATGAGAAAAGTAACTGCCAATCTGCTTCTTCATGCATCTTTCAGGAAGTTTTCTTGCCGACTCCCATTAATAATAATAATAGTAGTAGTAGTAGTAGTAATTTATTATTTTTACTCCCACCCATCTGGCTGGGCCTCCACAGCCACTCTGGGTGGCTCCCAAAATAATAAATAAATAAATAATAATGTGATAAAACATCAAACATTAAAAACTTCCCTAAACAGTGCTGCCTTCAGATATCTTCTAAAAGTCAGGTAGTTGTTTATTTCCTTGACATCTGATGGGAGGGTGTTCCACAGGGCAGGTGCCACTACCGAGAAGGCCCTCTGCCTGGTTCCCTGTAAGTTGGCTTCTCGTAGCAAGGGAACCGCCAGAAGGTCCTCGGTGCTGGACCTCAGTGTCCGGGCAGAATGATGGGGGTGGAGATGCTCAGGTATACTGGGCCGAGGCCATTTAGGGCTTTAAAGGTCAGCACCAACAATTGGGTGCCCTTGTATACCTGAGCACATGTGTGGTGTCGGAAGGAAGCTTCACGGTTGGAAAGCTGATCTAGGGGTTGGGCGACCCAGATGCAAACGGCCATTCAGTGATGCATCTTGCTATGGTGATTCACCATTGCCCTATTTGGGCATTCGTTTTGTACACAAGGAAGAATCAAAGAACTGCAGAGTTGGAAGGGACCCTGAGCGTCATCTAGTCCTCAGGAATCGCAGCTAAAGAATCCCATCCACACTTCATGTTTAAAAAAACTTTCACTGAAGAACAGCCCACCACCTTCCAGTGCCAAAATACCAAATAGGCAGAGCAGGCACCGGCCTATGGGTCCCCATGCCTTTTAGGGGCCCCGCAACAACAGATCAAAATAATATTAATTCGATCTTGTGGCTTGGTAAAATCAAAAACGTATTAGGAGATAATATGTGAGGCCCGCCCCCCCACGAAGATTTCGACTGCCTAGGTGGAGCCTCCACAGGGTTTAATACGGCACTGCCACCTTCCAATGTAGTCTGTTCCACTGTTGACCAGCTCTTACGGTGAGAATGTTCTTCCTGATGTGTCGTTGGCACATCCTTTCTTATCATTCGAATCCATTGCTTTGGGTCCTACCTTCTGGAGCAGGAGAAAACAAGCTTGCTTCATCTTCCATGCAACAGCCCTTGGGATATTTGAAGATCAGCTCTCAGCCTCCTCTTTACCAGGCTAGATATACCCAACTCCCTCAACCATTCCTCATAAGGCTTGGTTTCCAGAGCCTCGGTCATCTTGGTCGCCCGCCTCTGCACACGTTCCAGCTTGTCAATAACTGTCTTAAACGGTGGTGCTCCTAACTGGACAGGCAGAGAAAGTATCTCAACCAGATATATTTGTCGAAATGTTGGGTTCTCTTTGCAAATCGTTGGAATTTAAAATTCCAAGAGACGATGCTATCGTAATTATTGTCTTTTTTTATATACAGGTAAGGGTTGTGTTTAGATTATTAGTATACAGTAATTTTTAAAAAAATTGATTGAAAGATTTTCATGGGTAACAAAGGTACAAATAACAACTCTGTTTTCAGTTCGTGGAGTCATGTACATTTGGTGTGAAACATTGCTATCATAGGCAACTCTACAATTCTGTGATTCTACTTCTGGTACTATAATCCCTGCCTTCAATCAAGTTCTGGGGGCAGCTTACAACGATGTTCAAGCACAATAAAACATACTAAAAACAGCAAGGCTGAAGATCAAATCCAGGTCCATTGCAGAACCTGATATTAACTAGCCCAAATCAAAGTTGCTTCTTGTAAGTTTATTATAAGGAGCTCTGATTTGGGCTGGTGTCTCAGGTTCCTGCTGTGTTTTAAAAGACTCTGAAAAGGTTTCCTATTAAAGATATGGTAAACCTGAGCTGCTTAAGTCTTTATCATGCCTTACGCGGGTTGCCCATCTCAGTTTAAGATAATAATATAGATTTGCGTTGCGTGAATCTTTCCCTTTAAAGCATTGCAGTGTGAAACATTGCCTTCCTCATCTGTTTATAGGTCTATGATGAAGGCAATCTAATCTGCTTTTCGGGATTTCACTTTGATCATAGGTCAAGGAGTGGAAGGAGGGTCGGGGCAAGAACTTCAGTGGGTGAGGTTAAGGAGTTTCTCTACATTTCCCTCTTCTGAATTTTCAAAGGCGACCACAAATGCACCATGATGGAGAGCAGAGAAAGTCTGGCATTCCGCTCTGTACAAAGCTCCTTCCGGCTTCTACACAGCAAAGGCTTTCAGCGTTCCAGCCCTTTCCAGGCTGGGAACTGGCGCCTCTAAGAGAGAGGGGGAGGCCTCTGGCATTTCCCTTCTCCCACAAGCTTTTCCACAGAAGGTGGCAATCTGTCCCGTTGGTAAGCATTGCAAATTCGTTTGAAATTGCTCCTAACCAACAAAAATGTGGAAGGCGAAAGAAATATCCGAGAGTGCACATGCAATTTAAGTTAGGAATAGTTCACTAAAAAGCAGCTTCTGAGGTAGGATTGCCACTAGATGTTTAATTTTTGATCATGCCATTTGTAGGTCTTTTAACAGCAGCAGGAAGTTAGAAAGTCAAGCTTTTCTCATCACTTTAAAGGGCAGATCCACACCATATATTTAAAGCACCTAAATGTAAAGTGCATTACTCCCCCCCCCCCCAAGAGCCCTGGGAACTGTAGTTTGTTAAGGCTGCTAAGAACTGCATGGGGAAACTACAGTTCCCAGGGTTCACTTCTAACGGGGCAATCACGCATTGTAAATGTGGCTTTGATGTGCTCTAAATGCATTATCTTCAAACCCAAAAAATTACTTATGTCTCCAAAAGTGTTTCCACATTGCACGTTTCGTGTAGAACTGCCATACAATCGTACCTTGGAAGTCAAATGGAATCTGTTCCGGAAGTCCGTTCGACTTCCAAAACATTCGGAAACCAAGGCACGTCTTCCGATTGGCTGCAGGATGTCCAGGTTCCAAAGAATGTTCGCAAACCGGAACATTCACTTCCGGGTTTGCGGCATTTGGGAGCCAAAACATGGTAGGATTGTATTTAGTTCACTTTTTACAGAGCATCCCAAAAACGATGCCATCTGATTATCATCACCATTATCCTGCATTTTCCTGTACCTCTCTAGTCTTTCGTCACATCACTAGAAAATCTGACTTTCTTCAGAAGCATGGAAGCGTAGGAAGTAGCAGCAATCCCAAAAAGAGGGCTATAACAGAAAGCAGCAACATTGAAAAGAATGAAATTGTGGCCAGATTCTCACCAGCAGCTTGTTTTCCTTACACCAGGGACAGAAATGGCTAAATATAGTTCTCAGCCTCCACAACTCTTATAACATGAGATTTGTTTCCCATATCTTAGGATCGTGTTTTTGGAGAAATTAAAGCTCTGTTTCAGAATGCTCATAATATTCAGAAATAACTATTTGTACAAGTGGAATTTGCAACCAGAGCCCTGTCTGGACATTCAGTGTGCAGTTATCACCCTGTGAGGCAAGAGACCAGGGGATTCTGAGAATTGTAGCTCTGTAAGGGGAATGGGGGTTCCCTAACAACTCTCAGCACCTATGAGAAACTAGTCGGTTTTCATTGGGCCATCTATCCTGTCCCCGCATTGCTGGTTTGTTTCTTTTCTTTTCTTAAAAAAGTGATACTTCTGCAAAGTTTGGAGTGTTGGGGGGGGTATAAAAGGAGAATTTCCTGGGTGCCAGGATCTAAATTTGGGGCAAGTACTCTTTGGTGAGAGAACCCCAACAGAGATTTAAAATCACAAAACATGAAGCCAAGTAAAGTGTGGAATTATAGGCTGTTAGAGCTTTAAAATATGCCCTCCTAAGTTCCCAAACTTCTCTTAGCATAGAGAAAGGCCACATGTTCGGTAAGATGAAAATGGTTTACTTACAAACTCTCTAAAGGTCAGATTCATGTGCTTTTCCATACAGCATTCAGAAAACACAGGCAGTACAACTTGGCTTGGTTACAGTGGTGAAGGTTCCTAAATTATTGGTCTAAGTCCTTGATTACCTTCCTCCCAAGCTGAGGGAGAGTGACTTCGCTAAGCCTGGCAGGACAGCTTACTCTATGGCATTTACCCCTTTATACCATTTGTTGTTGTTTAGTCGTGTCCGACTCTTCGTGACCCCATGGACCAGAGCACGCCAGGCACTCCTGTCTTGCACGACTTAAGCATTTTGGTTGTATGAGGCTGATCATCCCACATGGAGTTCCCCCAAGCATATTGAAATTCCCCTATTGTATGTCACCGGTACTGTTTTTGTTACCGGTATGTAAGCATCCACAGCTTGAACACTGGGTGGAAGTAAAGAGGACAAGCTGTGTCCCCCAACAGAAGGCTAATTGTGTGTGCATAGGCACCCATGGGAATTTTTCATTTCAGGGGGTGGGGTGGGGGAGTAACGGAAATAATCTTGGCCACCTCCCAAGAGACTCTGATCTACTCACAGAGTTAAAAACTGGGAGTGATCTACCCCCTTTTGGGGGGTTCAGGTCAAAGCTGTTGAGTTGTTTTTTAAGGAAGGGAAGCCCTGTTTTGGGGGGGTTAGGTCAAACTTGTTGAGCTTCTTTTAGGAGGGAGGGAGGCCCATTTTTGTTTAGGGCTTCAGGTCATAGTTCAGCTTTTTTTAGGGAGGAGGAAAATTTTGGGTGAGCTTTTTTTAGGGGTGCCAGTGATCTAGCAGTGATCTACCACAGACATCCAGTGATCTACTGGTAGATCACAATCTACCTGTTGGACGTGCCTGTGCTACAGGATTGGTTGCATTGCAAGCCATCTTTAAGTCTCCTCCAGGCCCATGGTTTTATATCTGTAAGGTGTGGGATTCTATAAAAGAAGAAAAGATGGGGTGGTCTAAACAACCCTTTTTATTTAGTTAATGGCCCTAGCCAAGCATCTCTTTGCATGACAAAAGGGTTGGCCAAGTACAGGTGTGCTGCCATAAAAACAACTACCGGTAGCTAGGGACGAGCTTTCAGAAGAAAGGTGCATCCCTCACCTGTCTGGAGGTGACCTCATCCTGGGTCAAATTTTAAACTCCATTTAGTCTCACCCTAATTTTTCACACTTTTATCTTGGCTATTTTGTTCTCTATGCTGGCTGCCTTCACAGCATGCAGTTTAAGCTTATCTTAGCATACATGAGAAGAGAAGACTCCCTGGAAAAGACCCTGATGTTGGGAAAGATTGAGGGCACTAGGAGAAGGGGACGACAGGGGATGAGATGGTTGGACAGTGTTCTCGAAGCTACGAACATGAGTTTGACCAAACTGCGGGAGGCAGTGCAAGACAGGAGTGCCTGGCGTGCTATGGTCCATGGGGTCACAAAGAGTCGGACACGACTAAACGACTAAACAACAACAAAGCATACAAAGATCTAATCTCCATTCTCTTCCTAGCATTCCCACAGTCCCATTTCTTCCCTTCAGATCACCTTTTCGTCCTTACCTGCACCATACCTGCACCATACCTTGTTCACTTAAAGGGGGGGAAAGGAAGATCTCTAATCCAGTAATGTCTAACCTGTTGTCATCCAGATGTTATCAAACTCAACTCCCATAAATCACAACCAGAATGGCCAATGTTCAAGGATGATGGGAGCTGTAATCCAACAACATCTGGAAGGCACTATGTTGGTGATGGCTTAGTTAGATGTTGCACAAAGATAAGATCAAACGTATTTCCTGCCTGCAGGCTAATGCTCTCTGCTGACTGGAGCTTATGGGAGATGTAGTTCAAAACAGCTGGATGGCACAACGTTGAGGAAGGCTGCAGGAGCTATAATGGTACATGTGTTGCTGTTATTTATTACTACCATAACAATCAATTTGAAGGTGCCCTCAAAATAGAACCGTAAGTACAAATCATGCCAGAAGGGCAATTCGAGGGCAATTGCTCCTAGGCGTTTACAAGTTTCAGTATCCTACTCAAGCAGCCATTTGAAAGCGGCAAAATCTGGTGCAAATACATCAAATCTGAAAAAAGGAAAAATATTGGCAGCATCTGTGGAAAGAAGGAATTTTAAGAATACAATGCTACTACGTATTGTTATGAGTTGGGGGGCAAGGGGAAGTATGCGAGATCCTTCTAGCTCCTGGAACCAACAAGCGTTAAAATATTGTTGTTGTTTAGTCATGTCCGACTCTTCGTGACCCCATGGACCAGAATACGCCAGGCACTCCTGTCTTCCACTGCCTCCCGCAATTTGCTCAGACTCATGTTGGTCGCTTCGAGAACACTGTCCAACCATCTCGTCCTCTGTCGTCCCCTTCTCCTTGTGCCCTCAATCTTTCCCAACATCAGGGTCTTTTCCAGACAATCTTCTCTTCTCATGAGGTGGCCAAAGTATTGGAGCCTCAGCTTCAGGATCTGTCCTTCCAGTGAGCACCTTAAGAATGGATAGGTTAGATCTTCTTGCAGTCCATGGGACTCTCAAGAGTCTCCTCCAACACCATAATTCAAAAGCTTTTGAATTATGGTTAAAATATAAGCCAGGCTATTTTCCAGTGTTGAGGTGACAGCGTGGACAATGGGCCATTAAGGGAACCAAAGGAAAGAGGTTCTGTGCCAGACGGGGGAAATGGGTGGAGCCCTCAACTCAGAAATAATTAGAAGGACGAAGCAGAGTTCAGAGCTGAGTTGCAGCGATGTGACCTTAGAAGTAAAGCAGCAATTCGGGGAGAGTCGGAGCAAAGTTGCGGAGGACTGTTTGATTTCTTTTTTAATCCAAGGCTGTGGCTTTGGGAGAAAGAAGGACCCCCCTTTGGTGTTTTAATGCTGTGAACCACTCTGTTGTAGGCTCAGGTTGTATATACAATATGGTACCTCTACTTACGAGCACCTCTGGTTACATATCCTTCGGGATACTCACATGGCAAACACGGAAGTATTTTTCCAGGTTTCACCCCATGCGCATGCACAGAAGCGCTCTACCGCACTACTCGCACTTCTGGTTGCGAAAACCTCGGGATCCAACCAGAGCTCCAGAACAGATCCTGTCTGCAACCAGAGGTACCACTGGATGTGTAAATAAACCATATAGCATAAAGACACCACAGTCTCTGTTGTGCCTCATTCCAAAAGGAAACATGAACCCATGGTGAGTGCCCAGAACCCCAGGATTCGCACACCAACTGCTCAGAGATTGGGGGGCCAAGCAACAGTATGTTAGCAAGTTGAAATGGTAACTATGGTGACCACGAACAAAGAACAAAGGCATTTGGGTTGACTTCAACACACCCTCAGTTCACAAACTGTTGATGTAATACTCAAGCTTTGTCAAACCAAGTTAGATGTCAAAGTAGGGAAAAAAACATTTAATTCTTCACAACTCTGTTAATTTTTAAAACTAGGTTAAAGCAATCACACACCAAAAAAAGCATCCCTTTTTTATTAAGTGTGTTCTCCACTAGAGTCTCATTCCCCCCCCCCTTTTTATTTTTCTATTTTAAATTGATTATTCCGCTTGCACTTTTGGAAACAGCCAGGAATTACTAATGGAAAATGACTGAGCAGCAAGAACTCGTTTATTCTCTGTTATTGTCCTACCTGGCTGGAAACTACGCTAAGGAGTAAGGGAATTACGACGCTATTGTGGATCTTCTACCACACCTTCGCCGGGTTTTGTTCACATGTTTATTAGGTTTTGTACACACACTTGCAGCAAAACCCTCTAATTTCACTGACCTGGAGCTATAGGCTGTGACAGGCACCTCAGTATTACTGCTGTGCAGCCAAAATAATTGTTCACTCTATTTATCATTTCTGTCCCCAAAGATGCTCGCAAATGGCAGCAAAATGGCGGCACTGCTGGCAAACACACACACACACACACACACTTTCTCTCTCACACTCAGGGAGGTATCAGCAGACTCAGGAGAACCCCATAGTGTACAGGGGTGGAAAGAAGGGAATAGGTCTCAATGGCCACTGATGACAGGGGTGCTAACTAGAACAAAATATTCTGGGGGCCCTGGTAAGCCCCGCCTGCTTAATTGATAACATGACACGGTGCACAATCACCATTTGAATGGCAATGCCCATCAACTTTGGGGGGGGACTCAAATATTTTATTGAGGGGGCCGAAGTCCCTGCAGCCCCTAGGGGTTGGCTCCTATGGGTGAAAGCTAGCACAAGGACTCCAGTGAGTAGTGCAATGGGGTTTCCACCCCTTTTCTCCTCCTGTGCCTCCCCAAAATCCATGTAGGAAGGATCCCGGGAAATGGTGAGGCTCCCTCTTATACCCTCCTGTCCCCACGTGAAAATCCCTTTACTGGAAGGGAGGGGAAGGACAAGGAGGATGGGTGGTGATGGGATTAACTGGGTGCAGAGAGGACTATTTCTTCATATGGTGAGATGTCAATCGCTCTCCTCCCGTTGTTGATGGGTTTCCCTTTGTTTGATCAGTCTAGATGGGAGTTGAGGTGGAGCCCTTCCTGGCAATTGCCGAGGGGTTGGGGTCCATCCAGCAGGTGTTTTCCCCCAGGTCATGCAAGGATGATCCCTGGGATTATGTAAAAGGTGACACTTCTGGAGGTTTGAATAAACTGTCCCAGTTAATCCATCTTTGTCCATGTGTGTCTTTTGAATATGAAGGAACGTCTAGTGGCTACATTAAGGGATACACATAAGGATTTCATAATAAGAAGACATATAAAATGAGCAGACATATAAGCTAAGAAGGCATATAAGGGGACATATAAAAAGGCAGGGTTCAAGGTAAGGGAGCATATAATAGGCTGTATTATTAACTTGAGTAGAAAAGTGTCGCTTTGGATTTGGGCGGCTTTCCCCCCTCCTTCTTCTGGAAACATTGTTTTGTTCTGGGCGGAGGGGAGGTGGAGAGGGGAAATGTGTGAGTTTATGGCATCCTTGGGAGATGTTTGCATATGCTGATCCTTAGGGCAGGGTTGCATCCGAGCGGGAGGGGTGCGGGTCTCTGGAGTGGAGCAGAGGTGATGCGAGGGATTCTGGGTAACTGCAGCTGTCAGATTCGGCCACCCCTCTCTGTTCATTAATAATGGTGTCCTGCAAACCCACCCCACCCCCAATATGATTTCATAACAAAAAGAAGACCAGGTGGGAGAGGGAATGTAAGGGCTGGAATAAAAGCAGCAGTAATCCATGCTGCAATTTATTGCAGGCCCCACTCGATTAGCGGATTTTTCAGGAACATAACAAGCTGCCTGATACTGAACCAGACCTGTTGTTCCACCTTCCTCAGTACTGACTGACAGCGGCTCCCTGGGGTTTCACAGAATTATAGAATTGGAAGGGACCCCAGGGGTCCTCTAGTCCAACCCCCTGCAATGCAAGAATCACAACTGAAAAATCCCTGATAGGTGGCCATCCCACCTCAGCAAAACCACCAAGGAAGGACAGTCCGCCACCTCCCAAGGGGGACATTCCCAACCCTGCCTAGAGATGAACCTGGGCCCCCAAGACACAGAAAACAAGTGCTCCCCACCCCAGTAGCAATGCCACCGGAGTGATCTAGGATCTCACCATTAGCCTCTGACAATCTTGGCCCTTGCCTCTCCCGAATTTGCTCAGTAGATGGGAAAAGGGTGTCAGTGATAGTTGTGCTTTCAAGATGAGCTGCTGGGTTCAGGGTAGGAGGAAGGAGAGAGAGGAGGGGACTTGAGAAGGCATGTGAGTCATTAGTTAGGTAAGTGTGCTTCCCACTATGCAGACAAAGCAACATTTTGACATAAGCTTGTGCTGTCCCTTCTTTTCCTCTGCCCACCCCCACCCGCTTGAGTGCCTCAATTTGCCAACAGTCGATATAATGTGGCTATAGGGTCCCCTCCTCCTGCTCCAAAAAAGGTGGGCTTAATCATGAAACCAACTCCTTGATTTAACCCCCACACAAACTCCTTCCACTTATCCCAGGCCGTTAAATCGACAACAATCACAATTTGCAGCATCTGATGATGTTATGGTCGCTGTGGGAGTAATGGCTCCGAATTTGCTATCTTTGGCATATTGGCATTCTGAACTCATAAATATAACGCAGTTGTTTTTGTCAGAACTTCTTTTAAAAAATTGAAATCTATAATAAGGGTGTGTTTTTGTCAACATGCTTCCAGAGATATGTGCCGGGAGCAGCTGGTGCCGTTTACACCAGATCCCGAGCATCGACGCATCACTTCAGGTGGTTGTGGGAAGGTACACATGGCCGAAACCTGATGTTACCTCAGCAAATGTGCGTTCTCATGTTACACATCATTTATCGGGTCACGGGGATGGTGGGAGAAGTTCTCCTGAATCTTCATCCAGGGGTGCACCAAGATCATTTTAGACCCAGGGCTTATATGTGGGGGGTGGGGGCTTACACCCAGCCACTTCAGTCTTTACCAACCATCATTTGAAGGAAAGCAAACCCTTAACTTTATATGCTTCCTACCACCACCACCACCAACAACATCCCATTCTTTACAACAGCTTCCAAATTCCTGATATGTTACATTGAAAATAATGATAGGCAGTTTGCCAACCCTGATTTTAAAAAAAAAAAACAACGGTTGAGATATAGGGATATATTAGTGCAAGACGGTGATCAGATAAAGTTAAAACCATATGACGAGTTGAAGAGTAAAGTAAACGATTGGTTTCAATACCATCAGATTAACGAAATGTTTAAAATGGATAAAAGAGTTGGTTTTCAATTGCAAAAGTCTAGAATAGAAACAGAATTGTTAGATTCTAAAAGTAAAAACTTATCAAAAATGTATAATGTATTGTTGGAATGGCATACAAAAGACGAGCAAACAAAAAGTGTAATGATAAAATGGGCAAATGATGTGGGGCACAACATCATGGTGGAAGATTGGGAAAGGTTATGGAAGCACAACATGAAATTTACCGCGAGTACGGTTTTAAAAGAAAATTTAATGAAAATTATGTATAGATGGTATCTGACTCCGGTAAAGTTAGCTAAGATTTATCATAAGAAAGACAATAAGTGCTGGAAATGTAAAAAGCAAGAAGGTACTTTCTTCCACATGTGGTGGACGTGCCCCCAAGTGAGAGACTTCTGGGAAAAGATTTACAATGAATTGAAAAAAGTGCTGAAAAGCACCTTTGTTAAGAAACCAGAGGCCTTTCTACTTGGGATAACAGGGGATGATATCCCCAAGAAAGATGTTGTTTTCTTTTTGTATGCCACAACAGCTGCAAGAATATTATTGGCAAAGAATTGGAAGAATGAAGAAATACCAACTGTGGATGACTGGGCAGAAGAAATTGATAGAATTTATGGAACTGTCTGAGTTGACGGGGAGACTTCGGGATCGGAGCGAAGAAGCAGCGGAAGAAGACTGGAAGAAATTTAGAATTTATTTGAAAAATAAGCATGTAATAGATTGATTTATTGGTAGTGAGGGAGATATAAGGATGTTGTAGATTATACAAGGGTTTGAAAATAAGTATTGTTAGAAGATAGGGATATTAGAATTAAGATGAAAGATATAGACTGAGTGTTTAAAAGATAAGAAATAATAGATATAATAATATGGTAATATTGATGCAAATTTAGAATTTATATAAGATTTAGAATTTACTAATTATGAAATGTAAAGAAGCGCAGCGGGAGGAGGGAGAGGAAGTCAGTAGATTAGAAATAAGGTTTATAAATAAGAAGTTTTGGGTTTTGTATATTTTTTGTGTGTTTTTTTGTATTTTGTATTTTTTGTATTTTTGGTACTGTTGTCTGTGTTTAATGTGTTTTGTATTTTTGTATGTGTGAAAATCTTTAATAAATATATTTTTAAAATTAAAAATTAAAAAAAAACCAATGTGCAGTTTTGCATTTTTATTTCATTTCTGTAGGGACGACATTGGTTAGGATTGGCACTGGCAAGCCATGCCAAAAGCAAGGGATTGTGGTCCTGGCAAGCCAGGCTGCAGGTCAGAGCAGCTTTGGTAAACCAGGCTGGAGGTTACGGGTCTTACGTAGGTCACCAAGACAGCAACAAAGGGGATAAAACAGGATGGAACCGGTAAGAACAGGATAGAGCACGAGGTGGGAGAGCAGGCATGTGATTAGAGGACATGCAGAGTGCATGTGGACACTTGGGGGAGGTTCAGGGCGTGGCTAGCTCAGGAACACTACCATATAAGGAATCATTAGGGCGTGGCAAGCTCAGGAACACTACCATATAAGGAATCATTAGGGCGTGGCAAGCTCAGGAACACTACCATATAAGGAATCAGTTTACCATGATTGGTCTAAAGTTACTCTACCTGTTGAATATTAACCTGTTAAGCTGGTTTTCAATAAAAACGGAGCTCTCTGGCTTGCCCAGGGTTGTCTTCTGCTTTGATTCAACTTGTCTACATGTGTATTGTGTCTCTGTCACTACAACACATTTCAGTCATAGCACCATCACGACTATAGGAACTAAACAGGGTTCACTTTTTCTGCTATGGTAGTTAAACACATTTACGTAAGAATAAACACCCATGGCAGTCTTATCAAGATATGAGTACTGGCATCTCATTATAACATACAGTATATATTTTTAAACCCAACAAAGCACCGGAAATGTGTATTACTTCACTTCCTTCAAAATCTGTTGTCAGTCAAAATTAGGGTTGCCAGACTCAATAGAGGACAGGACTTCTGTGCCTTTAATTGCCCTGCTCTCTTTTGAGTCTGGAAACCAGCAGACCCTTTGTTTAATTTCCAGGCAAAGGGTCTGCTGGTTTCTCTTTAAGGTTTCCAGATTCAAAAGAGAGCAGGGCAATTAAAGGCACAGAAGTCCTGTCCTCTATTGAGTCTGGCAACCCTAGTCAAAATCCGTTGTCAGAATTTAGGGGGCGGCCTGCTCTTTCTGCTGGGTGAGGTCCCATACACAGTTCAACAGGTAAATGTTTGATTTATCTGATGAGAATAGAGACATCCGAGATGATTGGACAGTGTTCTCGAAGCCACCAACATGAGTCTGACCAAAGTGCGGGAGGCAGTGGAAAACAGGAGTGCCCGGCGTGCTCTGGTCCATGGGGTTACGAAGAGTCAGACACAACTAAACGACTAAACAAAAACAACATCTTCATCATCACCATCATCCTTACTATTTATACCCCGTCCACCTGACTAGGTTTTCCCAGCCACCATGGGCAGCCTCCAACACAGGCATCCCCAAACTGCGGCCCTCCAGATGTTTTGGCCTACAACTCCCATGATCCCTCCTAACAGGACCAGTGGTCAGGGATGATGGGAACTGTAGTCCAAAACATCTGGAGGGCCGAAGTTTGGGGATGCCTGCTCCAACATATATAAAAACATAATAAAACATTAAACATTTTTTAAAAAACTTCCCTATACAGGGCTGCCTTCAGATGTCTTCTAAAGGTTGTATAGTATCTCTTTGGCTCGGGGGTCACATAATTCCATACCCTCCAACATTTCCCCTATGAAAATTGGGACGTCCTAAGGAAAAGTGGGACATTCCAGGATCAAATAAGGAACCGGGACGGCTTCTGTTAACCTGGGACTGTTCGTGTAAAATAGGGACACTTTGGAGGGTTTGAGGTCCTGGATTTCTGCCCCAAAGTCCTACCCTCTCGGCACTGCGATTCATTTTTCATTCATTAATTTGTTTGTGGTGTTTGTAAGCTAGCCCATAACATGAAGTTCCCTGGGTGGCTTACAGTCCAGGTGAGAGATGCCTCTCCGCCTGAAAACCCGATAACTAGTAAGAGCAGATGCTACTACCCTTTGCTGGACCAATGGTCTGTTCTGGTCTAAGATGGGCATCTTATATTACCCTTTGCAATCCAATGAAAGCATGCACTTAGATTTTGCTTCTCTTCCATATGCTATAAACTCACACTAGATGACTCTTCACATCAAGCAAACATGGCTGTTCTTGAAGGCAAGATTGTCCACTCCGCCTGGTGGGGGGTGGGGTGGGCAGGAAGGTAGAGTGCAAAGTTCATTCATTTTCATAACTGTTTGAATGTAAATATAATAGAGAGGTTGGGCCCCACATGTGGAAATCAAACTCTTTACAAAGCTACAGAATGTGACACTGCCTTCCACCTTCACCCCAAACAATGAATATACAGTGGTACCTTGGTACTCAAACAACTTGGAACCCAAACCCGGTTTACAAACTTTTTTCGGAAGCCGAACATGCTCCGTCTTGAGTGTTACGCTTCCATTTTGAGTGCCGTTTTGAGTGTTACGCTGAGGTCTGTCTGTTTTTGCTATTTAATTTGCGTTTTTGTGGCTTTTTTGTTTTGTTTTTGTGACTGTGTGGAACCCAGTTCAGCAACTGATTGATTGTGTGACTGCAGTACATTGTTAATTGCTTTCATTTTATGGATCAATGGTCTCGTTAGATAGTTAAATTCAAGTTAAACTGCTGTTTTAGGGGTTGTTTTTAAAAGTCTGGAATGGATTAATCCATTTTGCATTACTTTCTATGGGAAAGCGTGCCTTGGTTTTGGAACGGACTTCCGGAACGGATTAAGTTTGGGAACCAAGGTACCACTGTATTATGATAATTATTATGTGTTAGTCATTTTTCTTACAGCGTGAACCTGAGAGTCACAGTCTCGTGTTACCAACTGAGCTGTCCCACGATGTTACCCTTCAAATTAAGGGCGTAGTGCCCAGATAAAGAGAAGTCTTTGCAATACCTAAGCTTGTCAAAAAGAGTGTCTGTAAACTGCCTGGGAAACGAAAAGTAGTGTGTCGCCATAGGAGCCAAGATGCTCAGGCTAGGGAGCAATCAGAAGAGGTGATCTAACTTCAATATTCTATCCAGGAAGAGGGAACAAGTTAGACCTGTGTGTAAAAAGAACAGCAGACAGGAGTTTGAATGAGCATGAGAAAGAAAAAGATGGGTTTTGGTTTTGTATGGATTTTAGGGTGCTGGCTGTCTCTCAGATTACGTGGGGCCTCTGAACACAAATCTGTTCCTAAATTTCAAGCTTTACATAATCAGTTTTTTTAAAAAAGATCATGTAAATGTGGTGGGAGTGAACAGACATTACCGTTCTGATATGACAAAAATATACTTCAGCTACACAGTTATTTGTCACATTGTGGTTATAGCACCACTCATAAAAGAATAGCATCACTCATATCGTATTTGTCATCTTGTGCTTACAGATCTGTGCAAAAATAACCATAATCTGTGTCAAAATTTCACGAGGCCAGGTAACTGCTTTTGTGTCGCTGTACTTTAAACGTATTCATGTATGCCAAGTAAGAAATCACAATGTATTCTCATCTGGAGTTGTTTTGTATGCAAATAGGCTTTATTGCAATATAGATGTTTTAGTTAGACGGTTAGTTTTTAGTTGCCAATACGCCAGTATATGGGGACGCAGGTGGCGCTGCGGGTTAAACCACAGAGCCTAGGGCTTGCTGATGAGAAGGTCGGCGGTTCGAATCCTTGCGACAGGGTGAGCTCCCGTTGCTCGGTCCCAGCTCCTGCCAACCTAGCAGTTTGAAAGCACGTCAAAGGGTGCTAGATAAATAGGGACCGCTACAGCGGGCAGGTAAACGGCGTTTCCGTTCGCTGCTCTGGTTCGCCAGAAGCGGCTTTGTCATGCTGGCCACATGACCTGGAAGCTGTACGCCGGCTCCCTTGGCCAATAATGCGAGATGAGCGCCGCAACCCCAGAGTCGGTCACGACTGGACCTAATGGTCAGGGGTCCCTTTATCTTTATACGCCAGTATATATGCAAATATAAACCTTTATTATTATTATTATTATTATTATTATTATTATTATTATTCATAGATCTTTCTGTTAGAATAATGTTATGAGTCCTCTTAAACATGACATGCAGTTTAGGGCCTCAGCATGTCTTAATCCTGTCCTGTCTGCAAATTTGAAATAGCAGCAGTGGGCTTTGGCTGTGTTTAAGCTGTGCTACTACCTACCGGTAGCTATATCCAACTTGTATATTTATAAATAATCTCAAATATTACAACGTGGCCTAAGCTTCCAGCAGCTTCCTTACAAAAAGAAATCGAACTTGGGTAAGCACTGCATCTCTGCAACTACTATTGGAGAAGTGGAGTTGAGCATACATTTTTGATTGTGTTATGGTTGGTTTCCTAAATGGTTAATGTTAAAGTATCTCCGTATACACTGCCGAGGAAGTCACTTTGGAGCTGCTAGCACAGCAGTTTGACTTCACCCCTGGAGGCGCACTCCATTGCTTCTCAAGACAGACGGATGCCAACAATAAAAAAAATTAAAGGCACCTTGTTCTGGGCTGCTTTCATTTCTCAAGCAGACCATTGCTCTTTTTAAAAAAATGCAACAGATGCATTTTTAAAAACATATCTGTTGCATTCCAACATTGTATTTTTTTTACAAGTACTTTTTACAGGAACACAGTCGGTAGAGCATGAGGCTCTCAGGGTCGTGGGTTCGAGCTCCACATTGGGCAAAAGATTCCTGCATTGCAGGGGGTTGGACTAGATCACCCTCAAGGTCCCTTCCAACTCTACAATTCTCATTCTGAAAATGCAATGTCTGAAGTATCCCCCTGCATGTGCTGTTTCTAAGGGCACCCCAATAGCTTTTATGGAGATGTGTATTTAAATCAGTTTGGGCGGACCGGAAAACGGGTAGATACTAACAGTATATTCCCTGTGTAGCATTTTTGACTTTATTGCACTTTTTTTTTACTTTTTTTTTTACTTTATTGCACTTGTGCCTTGCTTACTGACAGGCTAGTTGACTATTACACGTAATTAGCCAGGAGAGAAAGTACAAATCTTTCATCTGCTTCCAGCCTCTCATTTGTGTGTTTACATGCTCTCTGTCTGTTGCAATAGTAGCTCAACTGTGCCCTCATTAATTAGTGACAGCAATTTGTGCCTATCCTCATGTGAGATAAGCAAGCCTATTGCATAGGTAGGAATGGCATGTGATAGCAAGGTTGCAACAAAGGAAACTGTTCAAATGTACACCATCCTCTATGTCCACATGCCTGGCTCTCCCTATCGAGGAGGAGCAGCCCCTAATTTCTGCTACCACGCCTGGAAAATACGGCGTTTACCTTCCCGCTGGAGTGGTACCTATTTATCTACTTGCACTTTGACGTGCTTTCAAACTGCTGGGTTGGCAGGAGCAGGAACCAAGCGATGGGAGCTCACCCCGTTGCGGGGATTCGAACTACCGACCTTCTGATTGGCAAGCCCTAGGCTCAGTGGTTTAACCCACAGCACCACCCGAGTCATTACCTTTCCATAATTATTTAGGTTTTCTAATTTCCAGGTGAATTGGAATATCTGTGATACAGAAAAATATCTCAGACCAACTCAGGCCAATCAGTTTGGTTTATTTATTTTTGCAAAAATGCATAGGGAAAAAATGCATACAATAGGGAAAATGTACACTAAAATGCCGATGAATTTTCATTTGGACTGTATTTTTTTAAGAATGCAAACGGATGCGGAGATTTGAAGAACCGAGCTTCTGCGTTGGAAAAAAATGAGAAGTTGAGAGAAGCCAAAATGGAACGATTCACCCATCACTAAGCGGTGAGAAGTGGCTGGTGACTGGAACCCTGGCAGTCCCCTGAGGATGCCACAAGCTGATGCCAGGCTTGTCTCCGCTACCCCACTGCTCATGCCCTCCCCCGAGTGCTTAGCTTTCCCTTGATATTCTCTGCTAACTCATCCTTGTGCTGCCGCTGCTGCCGTTCACTGTGGGCTGCGTTCCATATGGAACGACAAGATCTCTAGCTGAATCATAATCAAGTGAGAAGTCTGCCGTGGATTCTCGCCAAGGCTCAGCATCCATTTTTGGGAAGGCTTCGTAGAGCAATTCCTCTTTCGAGCAAGTTTAAGCTTCCAAGGGGAATGTAACTACCCCTGGATTCACACTGCACTTCCCGAGTTGTGTGAATCATGCTGCAACGGCTATAATATTCACCAACAATTTGATTCCCAAGGTGGGGAATCTCAACCCAAGGGGCCAAACAGAACACCAGCCCGAAGCAACATGACGGTTGCACCCTCCCTGTGCCAGGTGGGATCGAAGGGCGGACAGTTGCCGCATCCCCACACCGCCCTCCCTTGCAAGGCTTGGAACTGAGGAGGGCGGCGTAAGAAGGATGCAACTGCCATGCTGCTCGGAGGGGCGGGGCTGGGGGGGCAAGGTGCATGGGTGTAGACAGGGGGGGCAGGAGGGGGCAGCTGCCCCCCCCCTAGAAGCAAAAAATTATTGTATTTTACAGACCATAACCAATACTTTGCCCCTCCAAAAACTGAAGTGGAAAGGGCTTTGCTTTAGCAAGAGCAGCTCTCCACTTGCTGGGGGCGGGAACACAGCTGTAACAAAAACACATCAAATAAATAAAGCAAAGTGGCTACCAGTACTTAAGCAGTTAAGACAATGGAGTTAAATATCCCTTCAGGCAAGGTCCACCCTATTCACCCTATTGTTATTCAGTGGGAGTTGTTAATGGGCATTCAGGGATCGCATTAACAGGTCTATTGGCGATTTAATGAGGGTGCAGAGGATTCAATTTGACTAAGGTGGCCCTGCAAGGCTAAAAGGAAGTGAATAAGAAGGGGGGGGGCTGTAGCTTTGATAGACACAGTGATGTTTATAAAAAGCATTGGTGTTCCAGTCTGCCCCTCCTCCTGCATCTGTATACTGTAAATCAGGGGTGGCCACCTCCCAAGAGACTCTGATCTACTCACAGAGTTAAAAACTGGGAGTGATCTACCCCCTTTTGGGGGGTTCAGGTCAAAGCTGTTGAGTTTTTTTAAGGAAGGGAAGCCCTGTTTTGGGGTGTTTAGGTCAAACTTGTTGAGCTTCTTTTAGGAGGGAGGGAGGCCCATTTTTGTTTAGGGCTTCAGGTCATAGTTCAGCTTTTTTTAGGGAGGAGGAAAAATTTGGGTGAGCTTTTTTTAGGGGTGCCAGTGATCTAGCAGTGATCTACCACAGACATCCAGTGATCTACTGATAGATCACAATCTACCTGTTGGACGTGCCTGCTGTAAATCAAGCAGAGAGAAAGCTGCTTACAAGGCTCCTGTACAGGTGTACCGGTATCTTCCTCTTGCTGCAGAGTTCTAGCATCACAGCGTCACCCAGAGGCACCCACAAATGTGAGTTATCCCTCTCTCTATTTCTTCCTTCCTCTCCTCCCTCTTCCATCCTCAATAAAATACTGGGGGGGGGGGCAGATAAGCCCCACATAGAAAGCCCATCAACATGGGGGGGGAGGACTCTTTAAAATACAGTATTTACCAGTAATTTCTTTTGGGGGGGGAGGCACCTAGGCCTCTAGGAGTTGGCTGCTATGCCTAGGACAATTCAAGAAAGCAGAATCATGCATATGCTATGGTAATATATCAATAGAATCATGGAATTGTAGTCGGAAGGGACCACAAGGGTCATCTAGTCCAACCCCCTGCAATGCAGGAATTTTTCCCCAATGTGGGGCTTGAACCCACAACATGGTTGAAATATTATGCTGATATGCAGCAACGCCTCGGAGCCATCGAGACTGCGGCCCTGTCTTGCCTCGCCCTCGCCTGCCCTGCCACCCCCTCTCCCCTGCCCGACCCTCCCATCCTCTTGCTGCAGAGTTCCAGCTTCACAGCATCACCCAGAGGCACCCACAAATATGAGGTATCCCTCTCTCTATTATTCCTTCCTTCCCTCCCTCTTCCATCCTTAATAAAATACTGGGGGGGGGCAGATAAGCCCCACATAGAAAGCCCATCAAAATGGGGGGGGTGACTCTTTCAAATACGGTATTTACCAGTAATTGGGGGGGGGGAGAGGCACCTAGGCTTCTAGGATTTGGCTGCTATGCCTAGGAGTAGGACAATTCAAGAAAGCAGAATGATGCATATGCTATGGTAATATATCAATGGAATCATAGAATTGTAGTCGGAAGGGACCACAAGGGTCATCTAGTCCAACCCCCTGCAATGCAGGATTTTTCCCCCAAGGTGGGGCTTGAACCCACAACATGGTTGAAATATTATGCTGATATGCAGCAACGCCTCGGAGCTGTCGTGACTGCGGCCGTGCCTTCCCTTGCCCTCACCCGCCCTGCCACCCCCTCTCGCCTGCCCGACCCTCCCGTCCTCTTGCTGCAGAGTTCCAGCATCACAGCGTCACCCAGAGGCACCCACAAATATGAGTTATCCCTCTCTCTATTTCTTCCTTCCTTCCCTCCCTCTTCCATTCTTAATAAAATATGGGGGGGCAGATAAGCCCCACATAGAAAGCCCATCAACATGGGGGGGATGACTCTTTCACATACGGTATTTACTAGTATTTGGGGGGGGGAGGCACCTAGGCCTCTAGGAGTTGGCTGCTATGCCTAGGAGTAGGACAATTCAAGAAAGCAGAATGATGCATATGCTATGGCAATATATCAATAGAATCATAGAATTGTAGTCGGAAGGGACCACAAGGGTCATCTAGTCCAACCCCCTGCAATGCAGGAATTTTTTCCTAAGGTGGAGCTTGAACCCACAACATGGTTGAAATATTATGCTGATATGCAGCAACGCCTCGGAGCCGTCGTGACTGCGGCCGTGCCTTGCCTTGCCCTCGCCCACCCTGTCACCCCCTCTTGCCTGCCCGACCCTCCCGTCCTCTCCAGCCAAGCAGGGTAGCCGCCGCCGTTGCCAGCCCCAGAAGCACAAGGTGGCCGCTGCCGCCAAAACGATGTCGTCAGGCCAGCTGGCCCTGTAGCCCCGCCCACGTTCCCACTTTGTGGCCCCGCCCCTGAATGATCATGGCTTGCCCCCCCCCTAGTTTTGATCCTGGCTACGCCCTTGGCAAGGTGGGCTCTGTTTGTCCTCCGCCCCTCACCCCTCCCTCGGCTCATGCACACACACACACACACAACACCAGTCCCTGGCGGCATGGAGATTTGCTGCACTATTGGAATACAGGGTCTCTTAACAACTCTCAGAACCCTTAACAGTTCTCTGGAAGGGACCATTATTTTGGGAGAAGGCATGACTTTTTAAAGTGATATGATACTGCCTTCATTATACAGCCGAACCTTTGTTTTCATACAGCTTAGTTCTTGAACGCTTTGGCTCCCAAATGCCGCAAACCTGGAAGTGAGTGTTCTAGTTTGCGAACTATTTTTGGAAGCTGAACGTCCAATGGGGCTTCCCCGGCTTGCGATTGGTTGCAGGAGCTTCCTGCAGCCAATCAGAAGCCGCGCTTTGGTTTCTGAACGTTTTGGAAATCGAACGGACTTCCGGAATGGATTCCGTTCAACTTCCGAGGTACGACTGTATAGGCTGATGGGGTCTCAAGCTTGCATGATCTACAGCCAGACAGGGGAAGTGTTTTGAAGCATCCCATGTATTTACTGACACATGTGTACACGTGTTCATATTATGGGTTTGCAGAAGCAAGTACACAGCAGACCCTACCACTTGCAAAGTAATACCAGGATTCTGGATTCCTCACAAAGCTGCTTCAGCTGGCAACAGATCCCCTGGCTAACTTTCAGCCAGCTCCAACATCCAAATAATTTCCCTTTCCAGCTCTTTTGGCACACGCATCCCACACTCGACTGGTCAGACCAGTTTCATAGCCTCCACCCGCCATGCAGGGGCGTGTGACCTGGTTATCCAAATGGCTAATGTGATCTGCCGCAGTGCCAAAGCTAAAGGGAAGGCTTTGCATAGAGGAGGAACATCCACCTTAAAATCGTTAGGGAGACATGGTGCGGTTTGCATTTGCCAACATCCCTCCTGGCATATACTTTTTAAAAATTGGGTTTGTATCGGCATTTCCTCCAACAATCAGAAAAAACTCACATAATAAAAACAAAACAAAAGAACATACATAGCAAATACTGACTTTGGACTTCGCCCTGGTACTACTTGTTGATGCACAGAAAAAAAGAAAAACTGAAGCAAGCCCCCGTCCTATTATTAATTCTGTTTCTGTCCTTATTGTTATTTTGCCTTTCACATAAGTCACTCGCGCAATAAAACCAGCTAAAATACAGGTGAAACTTGGAAAATTAGAATACCGCCGAAAAGTGGATTTATTTCAGTAATGCAACTTATTATTTTTTCTTTTTCTTTTAATTTTTACAAATGCTTTCTTTTGGAAATTCCACAGTAATAAAACAAATAGTTACAATAATACAAAAATAAACATCACTATTACATTTCATTAATTACATTCCATTTATAATTGACCCACCTAACGACAAATAATTGCAATTGCAACCAATAAAGGCTTGACATATCTTTGCTTTGCATGTCATGCATCTATCTCATATATTGGTTTCAGTTGCGTTACTGAAATAAATGCACTTTTTGACGATATTCTAATTTTCCTGTAGGATTTTAAAACAATACAACAACAACTAACAATAGATCCAAAAACAACACAGATAAACACTCAGGTCAGAGACTTAAAACCTTTCCCCTTCCATCCAGTCGGAACAGGAGGAAGCAAAAATGACTTTGGTTATTCCAGAAACTACAAATAGTGAGGGCCTGCCATATCTCTGCAGGGATGCTGTTCCATCAAACCGGGGCAGCCGCAATGAAAGCCCTGCTCTGAGTTGCCGTGATATTTTAGGAACTTCAGGGGGAGAGTCTCCAGCAGAACACAGTGCCCTACTCAGTCTGTAAGGGGTAAGGTGTGCAACCTAGGCTGGGTAGAGACCACTGCTTATTCTGGCTCCAGTGTGCTCCTGCCTGTAGTGTTTGAAACCAAGCGCACATGGTGTGAGCCACAATCCACAGGTATCCTGTAGCCCATGGGTAGGCAAACTAAGTCCCGGGGGCCGGATCCAGCCCAATTGCCTTCTAAATCCGGCCCGCGGATGGTCCGGGAATCAGCATGTTTTTACATGAGTAGAATGTGCCCTTTTATTTAAAATGCTTCTCTGGGTTATTTGTGGGGCATAGGAATTCGTTCATTATTTTTTTCAAAATATAGTCCTGCACCCCACAAGTTCTGAGGGACAGTGGACTGGCCCCCTGCTGAAAAAGTTTGCCGACCCCTGGGCTGTAGCTTATTGGCAAATACTTTTGTTTGATGCCTTTCCCTTTAAACCAGCTTCCGTCCAATTTGAAAACAGAAGCTGCGGTTAAGCTAAGGTATGTACGATCCAGGCAACCGCTGCACATGTGCAGATGGCAGTGAATTGGAGTTTGGCTCAGGGTAACAATTTGGGTGATAAGAAGAAGAAGAGTTTGAATTTGATATCCCGCTCAGGCGCGTAGCAAGGGAGGGGCGGGGGGTGGGCCGCCCCTAGCTCCAGTATGGCGGGGCAGCGCCACCGGCCCCTGGCCCGCCCCTCGCCTCCTCCGACTGAGCGTGCCGCCACCCTCGCCCGCTGCCGCCCTCACCACCACCCTCGCATGCGCAGTCCGTCCTAGTGCGTGCATCGTGACGTCACGACTGCGTATGTGCCGCCCTGGGCAGCCAAGCGGCACCGTTCACCACTGATCCCACTTTCACTACGCGAAGGAGTCTCAAAGCAGCTAACAGTCTCCTTTCCCTTCCTCCCCCACAACAAACACTCTGTGAGGTGAGTGAGGCTGAGGGACTTCAGAGAAATGTGTCTAGCCCAAACTCACCCAGCAGCTGCATGTGGAGGAGCGGAGACGCGAACCCAGTTCACCAGATTATGAGTCTACCACTCTTAACCACTACATCACACTGGCCGTCGGTGAATACATCCCTGCCCCCTCTCTCTAGGACTGCAGTTTGAAACACACACACACACACACACACACACACAGGAGGGGGGAACAACCTAGCTGCATTTTAGTCCGTTAATGTGTACCAATCCCTGATTGTCTCCAGCTGTACAAGGGCCACTTTGTGCTAGTACCAAAACTTTGAACTTTCAAAAAACACAGGATCCCTTTCAACTCCTTTGAATCTGATCGACCCTACATCTTTCAATAACCCACCACAAGCTTTTCCTCTGCCTGCATCAATTCATACCAGCTGTGATTCAACTGGGAATCCCTTAGCAATGGATTTGCCACCTGAAGCTGAGCGAGTTATTGTAACAGCACAATTTGGGACGTGCTAATTAAACAATGCTTCTATGTTTGTTTTCAATGGCTTTGTAGGGATCCATAAATTTCCAGTAAACGTAGTAGGGGCTGCTGAAACGGCAGTGGCTTTTGTTTTTATTCCTTAGAAGGGAGTTGTAGCGGTCCTGTCGGACACAATGCCTTGGGAAAATAACAGGAAAACGAACAGGAGAGCAAACATATATACTGTGCATAAATTAAGTTGCTCTGCTGGGTGTCTGGCCAGACCTTCTAGTACAGTATTGTCTGCAAGGTCTGGCAGCAGCAATGCAGGGTTTCCTAGAGAGAGGATCACTCTCAGTCCTTCCTGGAGATGCCAGGGACCTTCAGCATGCAGTGTAGATGCTCTCACTGAGCTATGGCCATGGCCCTACACAGGGCCAGCGTGTCCATTAAGGCGAACTAGGCAGTTGCCTAGGGCGCCAAAATGGAGGGGGCGCTGGTGTGTCTCCCCGCTTGCAAACACTCTCTCTGCCGCCGCTGCTTTCGCCCCTGCTGCTGCAGAGGCGCTTCCCTGCAATGCCCTGCAGGGGGCGCAGGGCCGCGCCACACGGCGGAGCCAGAAATCGGGGGGGGGGGCACTCAAATTAATCAATCGAAGCAGGCGGGGAGGCAGGAGAATCTGAACGCGTGCGTGCCCTGTTGTTAGGCAGACGGGTTTTTAAAAAAGGAAAGGAAAAAAGAGAGCGCGGCCTTCGGGGCGGGGCGGAGCAGCGGAGAACACGCTCCACACTCCCGGCTCCTCCCCTCCTTGGCCAATTGCCGAGCAGGAAGGCGGGGGGTGCCAGAAGGCGATCTCGCCTAGGGCGCAAAAAAACCTAGCACCGGCCCTGGCCCTACATTCAGAGAACAGAAGCAAGCGATAACTGAAGGTTGGCTCTGTTGGTAGAGTAGGAGACTCTTAATCCTAGGGTTGTGGGTTCGAGACCCTCGTTGGGCAAAAGATTCCTGCATTGCAGGAGGTTGGGCTAGATGAGCCTCGTGGTCCATTCCAATGCTACAGTTCCATGCAGGGTAGCATTTTCTCAACATGCCTGCTGAAGCGAGTTTTGGGAGAAAATGCAAATCTTACAGGTGCAGCTTCCCAGAGCACGAATCTCTTTGCACAAGAGAGGATGAAATGGCACGTCCCAGGCTCAGGAAGAAAACGTGGGCTTTTGATGCATGACAGAACGGCAGCTGTGGTTTTTGCTCAAACATTCAAACACAACTATTTTTAACAACCCCCCCCCCCGGGCACCAGAATCTCTAGTGGCAACCCTGCAATCCAGACATGTTCAAAGGACTTGTTTGTTAGCCATTCCCAAAAGGAACTCTGGGAACTGTAGTTCTGTGAGGAGAACTAGGGAACCCTGTTGGTCTGGTTCACATTGCAACATTAAACCATGGTTTGAAATAAAATACGATTTAACACATAGCAGGTCTTTGCTCCTTCCATGCCCCTGACTGTGCTACTTGGGGACAGAAAAAAACCAGAGTTGTGGGGAGTTTTTTATTTATTTATCTGTGCTAAACACCATCTTATTGGGCTGATGAAATCCGCCGCCCCCCCAAAAAATTAATTTGCTTTTCTGTTATATCTCGCCATCAACACATACTCTGGTGCATTCATGCACAAAATGAAAAGAAAAACGATAACATAAATATAAAACATAAACATGCAATAATAATAGTGATGTATGTATATTCCTCCAAGCTGTTTAAATCCAATATAATTATTGGGCTTGTCTTACTGGCCATTCAGCAAACTGCGCTGACCACCTAAATGGCCCATAAACACTGAAAATAAATACAAGAACCGTATTCTCTTAGCCTCCGGGTGGACAGTAGGGTAAGTCTTATCAGCCTTCTGCAATTGCTCAAAAATCTGGGCAAGCACCAGCAGAACCAGGCATAAACAGAAGCTGGAGATAGCCACCTCTCCACAGTTTATAGCTCCAACATGGGATGTTTTGAAGTAACTTCCATTTTGATAGCAAGCAGTGATCTGTTCCCTAGTTCCACCCAAAGTTTGTTTCAGAGGCTGATGACGCAGGACAGTTATCGGGAACCAGTCACAACATTCTGTGAAAAAGGAATTTCAGGGTGTTTCACCCACATCCCTGACAACCCTCATCAGCTCGGGTCAATGTCACTCGTGTTTGCAAGGAACTCTTGCACTCTGCCTGCTTCTGCACAACAGAGATAAGCACTCTGCAACCGAGTTACTGCTCACGCGTCTCAGAACACAAAATACCGTAGATGCAATAACAGCTTCTGAGTTGACCCAAGGTTCTCCTCTTTCAGCTCAGTCAAACATCCAATTCATCTGTTGAAGGTGCAAAACAAGCAAGTGTAGTGGTTAGGGTTTTGGAGACCAGGCTTTAAATCCCCACTCAGCCATGAGACTTAACGTGTTGCGACACACAGTTTGGAAAGCTCTGGTCTGGTTGGTAAAAAAAAAGGGGGGGGGGAGAAGCAGCACACCTTGTGGTTATTTTATTTTTTCTGTCTCACAACAACTCTAGCTGTGTCAACCCAGGTCACAAAGTCCTCCTTTTCAAGTAAGGGGATTTGTGTCTTTGCCATGCCTACCGGCTCCTTCACTAGCTGTTGATCTGCATTCCTCGTTCAGTGCGAGTTTCCCAGAAATGCAAGCCCTGGGAAGGTTTAATCACGTCTGATCTGAAATGAAGGTAAGTGGCATACCGGATGAATTGCATGAACTCTGCATGAGAAACAGCCTGCTCCTTCCTCGTAGATGTGATAATGCAAACTGGGGGAAAAGAAGAAGATGGGTATCATTTATCGAACATTATCAGGAACGGAGGACGGGAAATAGTTGAAGTTCTTATTTGAAGAGGCTGGAGAGAAGATGAGAGCTGAAGTCAAGGGCAGCTGTGACTGCAGCTCAGCAGCAGTATGGAGAGAGAGAGAGAGAGAGAGAGAGAGAGAGAGAGAGAGAGAGAGAGAGAGAGAGAGAGAGAGAGAGAGAGAGAGAGACACGGGGCAGGCCGGCCTTAGTGGGAAATTCAGCATCAAATGACAGACATCCTGCTTCAAAGGTCAGCATGCAATTTCTTAAAAGCATGCATATTAGTAGGGGCGAGTAGACTTCAAGCTATGTGGGATATTGTGGAAGGACTTCAGGTTTGTGGGGTTTTCTCCTAGAATCCTCCAACTGGAGCCTAGTGCAGAAGACATAAGCTAAGAATTAAAGGATTCAATCAAAGGGGAGGAGTTTGCTTCAGGAAATGAAAGGTGCTCACAGTCTTTCCACCCAAAAAATCCTGCTGCAGCAGAAACATAATTCAGGGGGGGAGGATGAACAGGAGCGTCGCTGTCGCTGCTGTCGTCAAGTTGGGAGTCAGAACTCCTTGCCCATCTGCGGCAAGCTGCCCAGAAACCTATCATGAGATCCTGTTCTGCCTTCTGAGCTAAAAGCACCATGCTTCTGTGTGATGCTCTTTTAGAAATTAGTCCTTGAAAAGTTACAGCAAGGGTCTTGTAAGGAGACACCCTCTCCGCCTCCAGGAGGGAGGAAGTGCCCTTCTCCTTTGGGCCAAAGCAAAACAGGAAACAGCATTTCCTCTGAGTTCGCCGACATCCTTCCCATGTCTCTACTCCTGGACAAGAGCGATCCAGCGCCGCTGGCACACACAAAATCCTGGCTTCCTGCAGTCTCCTCTCCCTTGTTCTCCTTTCTTCCTTTCTGGTTCCATAGGAACAATTTCATATGCTTCAGCTCCAGTGGCAGCCATCAGCTGCGATGGTTAAATAGAAGCTTGGTGGTCAGTGGCAGTGTGCTTCTTAATTCACAAGAATATAAGGGCCAAAGTAGGTGAAGGTAAAGGACCCCTGGACGGTTAAGTCCAGTCAAAAGCAACTATGGGGTTGCAGCGCTCATCTCACTTTCAGGCTGAGGGAACCGGCATTTGTCCACAGACAGCTTTCCAGGTCATGTGGCCAGCATGACTAAACCGCTTGTGGCACAGCAGAACACCGTGACGGAAACAAGAGTGCACAGAAACACCGTTTACCTTCCTGCCACAGCGGTACCTATTTATCTACTCGCACTGGCGTGCTTTCGAACTGCTAGGTTGGCAGGAGCTGGGATAGAGCAATGGGAGCTCACTCTGTCGTGGTGATTCGAACTGCTGACCCTCTGATCAGCAAACCTAAGAGGCTCAATGGTTTATATTGAGTCATGGGAAAGACGGATGAAGACACAGCTCTTAAAACAACCACCTCTTTATTTCAGCTCTGAGTCCTGGACTGCACAATAGCTTAGCCGGCTGGCTTATATAGTACTCAGTAACATGCAACAGTAACAAACTTCCCCTAGTTACCCAATCCGTGAACAGCAGTCTCAATCCTTCATTTGCATGTTGTGGACCTGAGTGAGAACTGCAGTCACTGTGGGAAGGGTAAGAACTGCAGCCACGGTGGCCAGAATGAGTACTGCAGTCAAACTTAATACATAATACAGTACTGTACATAACAGTTTAGACCACAGCACCACCCACATCCCACAAAGGGCCAGATCAAGGCTGTGCTCACACAAGGAGAGGAGAGTGGGGGATTGTGCCGTGTAGCAAGGTGAAATGCTTGCATGTACAGAAAGTTCACCGTATTACACGAGGCCAAATTCCATCCCTGCTTTGGAAACCCATATTGCCCAGCTTTCACAAATTCAGTTTTACCCCACCAGGGCACATTAAACGCTTTCTATTTTGCTACAGCCACTGTGCACTTAACATTGAAAAGTCATTAGCCATTTTATTGTTATTTATTCAATTTATTTATTGTTATTTGTTCAATTTATTTATTGTTATTTATTCAATTCATTTATTGTTATTTATTCAATTTATTTATTGTTATTTATTCAATTCATTTATTGTTATTTATTCAATTTATTTATTGTTATTTATTCAATTTATTTATTTTTATTTATTCAATTTATTTATTGCTATTTATTCAATTTATTTATTGTTATTTATTCAATTTGCATACCGCCCCATACCCGTAGTGTCTCAGGGCGGTTCACAACATAAAATCACAAAATAAAAACACAAAATACGCAATAAAAATATAAACAAGAACAACCCAATAATCCCTCCCCCCCCCAAAAAAAATGTTTTAAGCGTGTTGGATGTCAATCAGCCAAAGGCTTAGATAAAGAGGAACGTTTTGCCTGGCACCTAAAGGTATATAATGATCAAACCAGCCTAACCTCCTAGGGGAGAATTTATATACTGCCATGTATCAAAAGATCCCACGGTGGTGTACAACATTAAAAACACATTACAGAGCACCAATAATAAAAAGCATAGTAACAGACAGCATAATAATAAAATAATCATACTACCATATTTGTTGCCGATTCAACTCATTTGCACAGATCCTTTGAGGGCTCATCTGTTCTTAGTATTTGCCACCCTGAGTAATTTGGTGTCACCTTGGGGCAGATTCACACTGTATATTTAAAGCATATTCATCACACATTTAAAGCACATGACTCCCCCCCACAAGTATCCTGGGAACTGTAGTTTGTTAAAGGTGCAGGGGGGTGTACCCCCTATGAGGCTTAAACTACAGCTCCCAGGATTCCTTGAGGGAAGTCATGTGCTTTGGATGTGCATTGAATATGCTTTAAATCAGGGGTCAGCAAGATCTATCTTACCTGGGCTGGATCGGCCCCGCAGAGATCCCTCTGTAGGCTGGATCACGCACGTGCATGTGATTTTTGGAATCTGCATCCATGCAGACATGATTTTCAGTGCCGCAGAAGCGAGTCCCCGCGCTGCTCTGCGCCTGTTTAGTGCAGCGCACAAGCGGGCAACTCAATTCATGGGCGGCTCGGGGGGCGGTCAAATTACCTCCGCGGGCCGCTTCCGGCCCATGGGCCTTAGGTTGCTGAATCCTGCTTTAAATGTATAGTGTGGATGCAAAGGGGAGGAGGACAATTAAATGAATTAATATTTGACTCCAGATCAGTTCAGGTGTGGTGATTATCGTGTTAGTTTTCCTGATTTTAACGCTAGCGCTTCTATGCCAGATTCTAACATTTCTGTTACACTGTGCTACCTGTTGTGTTATGGAGCTGTGGCTTAAAAGATAATATTTATATTGGTTTTGATATCAACAGTAATACACATAGCAGATAAAACAGGATTAGCAGCTAATAAACAAGAAGTTGCAACAGTTATGTGATATATCAAGACTTAACTCTCAGAGATTTAACTAATGTCTGGGTCGGCATAAAATATCCATACCAGTGAGGAGTGTGGGTTTTTTTTAAATTAATAAACCTAAATTTTAAATGCCAGGAAAGAACGGTTTGCTGTAATACCACCCCAGATTTCCTCATGTGAAATAATAACACAAAATCCCTGCAATTTTCTGGAGCTGCAAAAAGGGATGTTTTCTGGAAGCAAATAAAATGGAAATGTGTGCTAGAGTTTCCACTGGATTCTGCTAGTTTTCCAGAAATGGCTTTTACGTTGTGCAAAAGATCAGATGAAGCATGGAAATTATCGGGTCAGGAAGCACTGGGGAAATGGAACAAAGTGTTGTATGAATGCAGCCTAAATTAGGGTGGGAGAGACCCATCTCCCTCCAGTTAATTTACCAAAAATGTTGCAATCAGTATGCATTTATGATGTGACATTTGTTTGTTCTCTTGTTTTTTTGTGTGTGTGGCAGGTGCGTAATTAAGGACCAAAGCAGAATCATAGAATCATAGAGTTGGAAGAGACCACAAGGGCCATCCAGTCCAACCCCCTGCTGAGCAGGAAACACCATCAAAGCATTCTTGACATAAGCCTGTCAAGCCTCTGCTTAAAGACCTCCAAAGAAGGAGATATACCGTACATGGCAGAGATGATGCAAAGTGGCAAGCTGCCAGAGCTTAGGGGTCAATCAGGGCTAATGCCTACCCCGACCAAGTCCCCTTGACTTATTTTCCTTACCTGGCATGGTGAGCAAATCCAGTCAGCGGAATCCAGCTGCCCTTTCGATTTACCACAATGCCCTAGAATGTTCTGGGGCATTGTGGGAAATTAAATGGGTAGCTAGACTCATCCACTCAGCAGAAAACTGGAGTGCTGCCACCACAGCTGGGTGAAGCCACTGACTGAGGAAAGGGCTCACCGAGGGAGGACACTTTGCCCTGAAACCCCCGCAAGCCCAGAGGTGTCCATGACGCAAGCATTGACTTCATCCAAGGCCGAGCCTTGTGCTGTACGGGAGCAGAGCTCTAGTGTTGCTTTGGCAACAGCCGCAGGCTAAGTTTTCAATCTCACCCCCTGGAAAAGCATCTTCACAACAGTGCCCAGTTCAACTAGGGAATTCGTTTCTGCAGGAGACAATAAAGGCCACCGGCTTGAATGCCTTTAAAAGGGAATTAAGGCTGCTAGCTAGTGGCTGTCTCCTTAAAAGTATGGGTTCTGTCGCTGAACTGAGGAAGGCCTCTTTCCCCTTCGCTTTAGCAAAACGAAACCTGGATCAGCCACAAAATAGCCATGTGTGTCGGAGTTATTTGACAAAAGTAGTCTGGCCAAAGTTATTTACCCGAAGGCTCACGTAAGTCGCTGGCCACAATGGCTGTATTCTGCCTCCGCAGTCGGAGGATGTAATGGCTTCTGAATACCAGTAGCTGGGAACCAGAGGAGGGGAGAGGGATGTTCTTGTGCTTGGGTCGTGCTTGCAGGTTTCCTACAAGCATCTGGTTGGCCAGGTGGGTTGTTGTTGTTTTTAAAACAGGTGTGAGAAAATCTGGAAAACGCTCCCCTTGGCACCATAGAATCATAGAATCATAGAGTTGGAAGAGACCACAAGGGCCATCCAGTCCAACCCCCTGCCAAGCAGGAAACACCATCAAAGCATTCCTGACAGATGGCTGTCAAGCCTCTGCTTAAAGACCTCCAAAGAAGGAGACTCCACCACACTCCTTGGTAGCAAATTCCACTGCCGAACAGCTCTTACTGTCAGGAAGTTCTTCCTAATGTTTAGGTGGAATCTTCTTTCTTGTAGTTTGAATCCATTGCTCCGTGTCCGCTTCTCTGGCGCAGCAGAAAACAACCACTGTGAATCCTCCCTTCCCGAACTAAAAGCAGTATGTGGGGTGAAGGGGGATTTCGGTAAAGATCATGGTTTGAGAACGGAACTGTTAAGACAGCTCCATTCTGTGCATGGGGGTGCGGAAAGTACAACTGCTATTAACAGAAGACAACATTTCAAGGAACAGTGCTCATCGTTTGGCCTCATGGAAAGACAGCCATCTTATTAGAAACACAGGCAATCTCAGTAGACGTAACTATGCCGGGGTGAGTGATGACAACATCAGCTACAAGGGCTGCTGCTGGCACTGTTTGAGGGCCTCCCTCCTCTCTCCTTCCGACACAAATATTACTCAGAAGAAAACCTGGCCTGCCTGCCTGCCAGAAGGTTGCAAACAAGGGCATGGCGCATTGAGTATCGCATGCCAACGCTACGTGAATATATTCTGGGACCTGGGGGCCTAAAGCAGCCTTTGCCATCCTGAGGTCTGCTCCAGATGTGATCAGGCTACAACTCCAGCTAGCCCAGGTCGTGCCAGATGTGGTTGGTGGGAACTGTAGCCCAACACATCTGGAATATGGCAAGTTGGCAAAGGCTGGCATAAATCACACTGCTAGCCCAATTAATATGGCTCTGCCTTTGAAATTTTACAGTTTCTAACAAACACTTAGGTGTGAGGTTTTATGTTTCGCAAAATCCTTGGGTTGCATCCATTGTAGCATTAAGTAACTCGTTCCATTAGCGCAAAGATAATTCGGGAAGGGCCGTAGGCCAGTGGTTGAGCATCTGCTTTACATGCAGAAGGTTGCAGGTTCGGAAACCCCCCCCCCCAGGAAAAAAAAATCCTGGAGAGCAGTTGCCAGTCAGTGTAGGCAGCTCTGGGCTGGACTGCCCAATGGTCTGACTCAGTATAACACAGCTCCCTATGTTCTCAGTGTTCCTAAGGATTTGCACATGCGCAACTGAACCCCCCTACACACTCTCCTCCTCCTGTGAACCCCTTAAATCTGTTATGGGGGTTACCCTAACCCCCTGGAGCAGGTTTGGGGAGAGCTCAGGGTGTGAGGGGAGAAGGGTGGGGGGAGTGCCCTGCGCAAGCGTAAATCCTTTCACTAATGGAGGAGCATCCTCAATCTATCATTCGACCTCTTCACAATCTCCTCCTTTCTCAGCATTTCTTGGGGCCTGTGCCCCTCAAGGGTTTTGCTATGGAAAGCCTCAGCCCCCCACCCCACCCCCAAGAACGGAGTCTTCTGCACCAGACTCCAGATTTCCTGCCCTTCCCTTAAAAAAAAAAGTAGAGTTAATGTGTTTTTTACAACAACAACTTTGCTTACAAAGCAGCTGAGAGCCCCACGGAACAGTTCTGCCAGCCTCCCCCCCCCACCTTAATTTGCAGAGGGCCCAATCCACATACAGCATTGAGGGCCCAGGAAATCCTATTGGCACCCCTGGCAGTAGGGGCTGGAGGTGTTGTTATTTCTCTCTCTCTGAAAGCCAGCCCAGATTTACACTGGTGCATAGAAATTAGCATATGCCCATTTTCAGCCAATTTATGCCCCAAGTCTTTTAAAATACCTTGCCACTGCTTTAAGGTACTGTTGCCTTTTCTGTTGATGCAACAACCCAGGCTTGCTCCCCTCCCCTCCCCTCACCCCAGTGATCTATTCATCCTCTGAGACATCTCCAACTCCCCCTCTCCAACCCAATTACTTTTCCTTTGTATGTTCCCTGTGCAGGGCCTGTATTCAGATGGTTATGCTGAATGGACAATATACAGATGTTCTGCTGAATCCCCACCTTGCTGGTGCATCTCCAGCACAGTGTGTTTCTGTGTGTGCTTGTGCGGGTGAGAGAGAGAGAGAGAGAGAGAGAGAGTCCTTTGAGGAGGTACACCGTTTCTGCTTCCACATATGGTGCTCAAGGGGCGGTGGAAGAAGAGGGTAAGATATTCAGCCAGGTTCCAAAATGCGTTCAAGGTCAAAGCAACGAAAAAGCCCTGGGTTTTAAGAACATTTCTTTCCCCATCTTCCCAACACCTCGTAATTACGTATGACAATGTTATCGGCACAGGTTAATGAGAACCTTTAACAAGAGGGCAGAGGGGTCCTTTGTCGCTTTGGAAGGCATGTCCTCCACCTGAGACCTGCTGCCAGTTAGGCTAGAAAAGGTAAAGGACCCCTGGACAGTTACATCTAGTCAAAGGTGACTATGGGGTTGCGGTGCTCATCTCGCTTTCAGGCCGAGGGAGCCGGCGTTTGTCCAAAGACAGCTTTCTGGGTCATGTGGCCAGCATGACTAAACCGCTTCTGGCGCAACAGAACACCGTGATGGAAACCAGAGCGCACAGAAACGCCGTTTACCTTCCTGCCACAGTGGTACCTATTTATCTACTTGCACTGGCGTGCTTTCGAACCGCTAGGTTGGCAGGAGCTGGGACAGAGCAATGGGAGCTCACTCCGTCAGGGGGATTCAAACTGCAAGCCCAAGAGGCTCAGTGGTTTAGGTGGTCTGAACTGGCATGAATCTACTTCTGCTTTGCCTCAGGGGAGAAAATATGTAGCTATCAGCTTCTTCAAGTGGCAGGATTTAAATGGGGAAAACAGCACAAGAGGCAAGGCTTATATAACCCTCCCCAAGTGCTTCAGCCTCAGCCCGAAAGTGCCCCCCCTTTAAATCTAAAGCTCCAGCATTTCACCACAGGAGAGATGCTATGAACTCTGAATAATTTTGCCTTCATAACGTGTATTTAAAGCATGTGTTATCCCATAGAATCACGGAATCGTAGAGTTGGAAGGGACCTCGAGGATCATCTAGTCCAACCCCCTGCAATGCAGGAATATGCAGCTGTCCCATATGGGGATCGGACCTTGGCGTCATCAGCACCACGTTCTAACCAATGGAGCTATCCATGTTTTACTCCAAAGAATCCTGGGAGCTGTAGTTTGTTAAGAGTGCTGGGAATTGTAGCTTTGTGGAGGGCAAAACTACAGTTCCCAGGATTTCGGGGGGGGGGGGGAGTCGTGTGAATTAAATGTGGCCACCGAGACCATATAACACCAGTCCTGAAAGACCTACATTGGCTCCCAGTATGTTTTTGAGCACTTCAAAGTGTTGGTGCTGACCTTTAAAGCCCTAAACGGCTTCGGCCCTGTATTACCTGAAGGAGCGTCTCCACCCCCATCGTTCAGCCAGGACACTGAGGTCCAGCTCCGAGGGCCTTCTGGCGGTTCCCTCACTGAGAGAAGTGATGTTACAGGGAAACAAGTAGAGAGCCTTCACGGCGGTAGCACCCGCCCTGTGGAATGCCCTCCCATCAGATGTCAAGGGGGGGGGAAAAAACTACACAACTTTTAAAAGACATCTGAAGGCAGCCCTGTTTAGGGAAGTTTTTAATGTTTGATGTTTTATTGTGTGTTTTTTTTAATTAAAATAAGCTTTATTTCTTCTCTTAAAAACATAACAAATTCATAAACAATAAACAATTGTAAACAATTATAAACAAACAAATACAAACCTATAAACACAAAAACTAACTAACTAACTAACAAAATTATACAAATCAACAATAATCCACATCAATACATTTACATTAAAAAAACCATTCTTCCCAACCAATTATACATCGCTTTTCTTATAAACTCTCTATTACTTGCAATGCCTTTTCCTATTCTTCTACTAAATCTATTTAACCCATCCTTATAAATCCCTTACAAATTTTAAATATAATTTCCCCCCCATGTGAATCTAGTCCCAGCAGATCGCTAACTCAGTCTTAATGTTATTTTTCCTAAAATAAAATTCCACACACTCCCATTCCAGTAGTGATTTCTGTTTAGATATGTTCCTAATCGCTGCCGTCATTCTTGCCAAATTATTGTGTTTTTAATATTCTGTTGGGAGCCGCCCAGAGTGGCTGGGGAAACCCAGCCAGATGGGCGGGGTATAAATGATAAATTGTTGTTGTTGTTGTTGTTGTTGTTGTTGTTGTTGTTGTTGTTGTTGTGTTAGGTGTGTGAAAACTGGTTGGTCCTTGGGCGGTAGGACGAATTTTCAGCTGATACAGCTTTGACCACCCCTGCAAAATGAGAAGAGCTTTGAAAAAGTAGACACACCTGTGCCCTCCTTTGCATCTGAGTGCCCTCACAAGGCACGAGCGATGCCAAATAATGCCAAGCTGCCCCATTTGCCCACCTCCCCACTCAGCAAACCTCCCATTTTTAAATTATTAGCTTGGGACTAAGAAAACAGGAGGACTTCAGATGCCTAACAGATCACACTACAAGTTCATGGAGTTATTACATATGCTGGCCCAGGTTATGCTATCTCTTATTCATCAGGACAAACAAAAGAAAAGAAAGTACTTCTTCATATAATGCATAGTTAGACTACAGAACTCACTTCCACGGGAGGCAGTGATGGCTACCAAGTTGGATGGCTTTAAAAGAGGATTGGACAAATTCTTGGGGGTGAAGGCTAACCACAGAGCCTAGGGCTTGCTGATCAGAAGGTCGGCAGTTCGAATCCCTGCGACGGGGTTAGTTCCCGTTGTTCGGTCCCAGCTCCTGCCAACCTAGCAGTTTGAAAGCACGTCAAAGTGCAAGTAGATAAATAGGTACTGCTCCAAGCGGGAAGGTAAATGGCGTTTCCATGTGCTGCTCTGGTTCGCCAGAAGCGGCTTTGTCATGCTGGCCACATGACCTGGAAGCTGTAGGCCGGTTCCCTCGGCCAATAATGTGAGATGAGTGCCACAACCCCAGAGTCGGTCATGACTGGACCTAATGGTCAGGGATCCCTTTACCTTTACCTTTAGACACAAGGAATATGCTCTGCCTACAAGGTTGGAGGCAGTAATACTTATGAACACCAGTTGCAGGAACCCGCAGATAAGGAGAGGGCTCCTGCACACAGGGAAACCAAAATGCTCGTTTACAAAGCTATTGTACTACCAACCTTACTGTATGCTTGTGAAACATGAACCACTTATAAACGCCATCTCCAACTCCTGGATAGATTCCATCAATGGTGTCTCCAAAAAATTATACAAATCTCTTGGGAAGACAGGCAAACTAATGTCAGAGTACTGGAAGAAGCAAGGATCACCAGTGTTGAAGCAATGATTCTTCAACCTCAGCTCCACTGGAAAGGTTGTGTGGTTTGGATGCCTGATTATCACCTTCCAAAACAACCACTCTATTCCAAATTTTAAAATGGAAAGCGTAATGCTGGTGGTCAACAAAAGAGGTTCAAAGACTCTCTCAAGGCAAATCTTTTAAAATGTAGTATAAACACCGGCAACGTGGAAACACTGGTCTGCAAGCACTCCAATTGGAGAACAGCCTTTACCAAAGGTGTTGTGGACTTTGAAGAAGCACGAACTCAGGGAGCAAAGGAGAAACGAGCTAAGAGGAAGGCACCTTTGGCAAACCCTCTCCATGATCAAACCTATGGAAGGATGTGTGGATCCAAAATTGGCCTCCACTGTCACTTACGAATTCACTTTTAAGACCATGTTCATGGAAGACAATCTTACTCGGCTACGAGTGATCGCCAAACAAGAAGATTACTGATACGACATCCTTTCTCTGTTAATATCCTCAACAATGCCTTCAGCACAGTGCACAGTTGCATTTTGTAATATTTATGTGGTGTGAATATTTTGTGTCTCACACTGAGATTTGCAATGCATCCCAATAAAATATATATATTTTTAAAAATTAACAGTGTAAAATGCAAGCCATCTTTAGCAAGTTGAGTGCAAAGGCGATAAATAATATCTCCACTGTTATTGTTTAGTCGCTGAGTCGTGTCCGACTCTTCGTGACCCCATGGACCAGAGGACGCCAGGCACTCCTGTCTTCCACTGCCTCCCGCAGTTTGGTCAGACTCAGGTTGGTAGCTTCGAGAACTCTGTCCAACCATCTCGTCCTCTGTCGTCCCCTTCCCCTTGTGCCCTCAATTTTTCCCAACATCAGGGTCTTTTCCGTAGTGCAGGTAAAAAAATGAAAAGGAAGAAAGAGGGAGGGAGGGAGGGAGGGAGGGAGGGAGGGAGGGAGGGAAGGATCATTTCAGCGCTCTGTCTCTCCCTGTGTGGCTGATGGCATTTGTGTCTTGTGTGCTGTACCTTTAAATATACTCAGGCCTTCTCTTTGTGCTGTCACTTCAAATACAGAACAGCTACAGAGGGGAAAGTCATGTGTCTATGTTCTCTTTCTTGCTAATGGAGACTTTAGGGCATATGCCAAATTGTCAGAGACACACACACACACACACACACACACACACACACACACACACACACAACTAATTATGTAGGCTTTAAAATAAAGATGGGAAGGGAGGCTGAGATTGCCGCTTTTCAAAAACCACCTTGCCTATGTGAGCGGATGCAAAGGAAGGAATTTCATAGAAGGAACCATTTGGCAGGTGTAGTTTGTCGTGCGGGGAGGGGGGTGTAAGTGTGAGGAAAGGAAAGCTGCACTCTCCCTGAGATTTCTCTCTTCTGCGCAGTTACAGAAACCTTGTCTTCCTCTTTCCAACGATCGCCCTCACCAACTCTGTAAATATCACAGTTTTAACAGAAAAGGGGGGGATGTATGTCAGCTGTATTAGGGCTGTTGCCTAATATAAAAAAGCATCTAAGACTGTGCTCCTGTGCACCTCCCTAGGAGCACACCCTGTTCAACAGCGGGACTGGCTTCCACAGTAAACATGCATATAGGAATGTGTTGTTCACTCTGAATGCATTTGCATATGCATAAAAGAGGTCAAGAGGCCAAAAGGCCCTCTTTTCTTTCTTTTTTTCCCGGGACCTTAGATAAACTGCAGCTATGCTGTTGGATACAACTTCAGCTGATAAGAGATAAGAGAAAAAGGCAGAGGGGGACTTCACTGCAGAATCTAATGAAGAATACACACACCCAAACCCAGCCCAGCCATTAGACAAGTGAGGCCATTGCCTAAGGCAGCAGAAACCCCATCAGGCAACATAGCTGTGGGTCCCCCACCTGTCCCCGCCCCGCTGCCTCTGCCAGCAGCACTAATTTGGGACAAGATCTTGTCCATTTGGGGTGGGCCCCAAGAGAGTGGAGCCCTAAGCTATAGTTTGTTTAGTTTATACGTAAATCCGGCACTGGCCACCTGAAGTTCAATTAATTCAACAATGAACTTAATCCGGTGATACTAGCTTTTCAAAGTCTGGTGATCATTTATAGCTCCAGTGCCCCACTGTCATCCACTTGCTTCTTAGTGTGCCCCCTCCATAATCCCACTGCCTCCTGGGGAGCAGGACACCAACTTTGGAAACCACTGATCTGCACGGACTGGCAGTGGGTCTCCAGGATTTCAGACAGGGAACATTCGTAGCCCTACCTGGAGATGCTATGGATTGATCCTGAGGCCTTCTGCATTCGAAGCATGTTCTCTGCTACAGAGCTAAGGCCTTTCCCCGATCTGAGCAGCTGCCAGCAATGCTAAGGCTTCTCTTTGATGTCTGATTCCTACCAATGAGATGTGGAGACAGCCAGAGGCCTGTGATCCTGAAGAGAGAGAACACTTTGTGGCATTCCCTTCACTGCCCCGCTTCCCTGTCTCTGAATGAGCAGCGCAAATTAGAAATTAAAAAAAAAAAAGAGCAATCTCCTCATCTCAGGTCGGCAGGGCTTTTGAGGACCAGAGGATAAATGAGTGAAAATAAGGCAGTAATGAGGGTTTCAGAGGCTGGTGCTGTCACAAATGTTTATGGAGCACTTTCTGCTTAGCAAAACTGAGAACTGTCTGAGAGATAATGGCTTATCCGAAGCCGCAAAATGAAGCCTTGGCGAGCAGAGGAAATGTTTATAGCTCGGGCAGAGTATGATCGGAAGCAGGGCTCGGCTCCAGGACAAATATCTGTGCAATAATATTGCATAAGTATGGAATTAATCGGCAAAAGGTGCAGTAAAAGCCACTCCCACGTGGCCAGGCCGTCAGTGACGATGTACGTCTGTGAATGGGCATGATGCCACAGGCCAAACACCCCAGATAAAACTTCCATTATCAACCTTGCATCACTTCTGATATGTTCTTCACGCAGGCTTGGCTCTTACATCACGGTAAGCCAAAATATGGTGCCAGGAGTCCAGTCCTCGGCTTGATAACACAGTGAGAGTGGCTAATTAAAAAGGATGTTTTATTGTCAAAACAAACAGATAACTCTGAAGGGCTCTAACACAGCCTCCGCCATCATCAATCAAGATGACCCTTCTGAAGACTGCTTCCGGCCTGACCAGAACCAACTGAACTTTTGCTTCTTACGTCTTTTGTTTTGCTTCCTGTCTAATAGCCCTCCCCTTAGTCTGCTTTTAGGAGGGATTGGCTCAGCTCCAGTCTCTTCCAGTTGTGGCTGCTTTCTTCAGCTGGTTGCAAACCGTCCCTGGGAGCTGGCTCATTCATGACATATGGCCTACCTATGCAAACGTGAGGACTCTCAGAAAGGAGCTGGCAGTCACTTCATTCCTTGCTGATGCTTCATCTCAGCATAGCAAGGCAACTAAGCTCAAGATTAGGAACACAGGGAGATGCCATATGCTGAACTGGGTCCACCCAGCTCCCCAGGGTTTCAGGAAGGGGACATTTCCTGCCCTGCCTGGAAATGGTTGAACCTGGGACTCTCTGCATGCAAAGCTGTTTCGCCATCATTTCCATAGCTCAGAGGTGGGATATAATTTTTGAAATACATAAATAAAAGTTTGGGCAGAGCCACAGTTATGTTGCACGGCATGCCAGGTGTGCCTATGATGGGTTGGCAACCTGTAAAATGGATTGCACAGGAAAGTTATTAATTAACAAGATCTCTGGCAAGGTTTCAAAGGCAGAGATACATTGTATTTTTCCTGCTACTTTTTAGGAAAATACGTGGGGGAAGGGTTTGCGTTTAAATAGAGGATTCACAAGGTCCTGCAAGGCAAAGTAAACCTTAGCTGCAGAAAAGGAGATAGCTTGATCATGTGGACAGGTTCAGTTCAACTTGCTAATGCCGCACTACGCTAAAAGGGCCAAGGAGGAGCAAAGCAGCCTCAATCTCCTCCACAGGACCTCAAACATTAACACTTTCATGCTAAGCCAGAGCTTTCCAAACTGTGTGTCATGACACGTTAGTGTGTTGGCTGCAGTGTGCTCTTATAAGGGGTTAATTTAACCTCTGGTTTGCTAGTAAAAGGGACGCGGGTGGCGCTGTGGGTTAAACCACAGAGCCTAGGGCTTGCTGATCAGAAAGTCGATGGTTCGAATCCCCGTGACGGAGTGAGCCCCCGTTTCTCGGTCCCTGCTCCTGCCCACCTAGCAGTTCAAAAAGATGTCAAAGTGCAAGTAGATAAATAGGTACCGCTCCGGCGGGAAGGTAAACGGTGTTTCCGTGCGCTGCTCTGCTGGCCACATGACTCATAAGCTATACGCCAGCTCCCTCGGCCAGTAAAGCGAGATGAGCCCCGCAACCCCAGAGCCGCCCGTGAATGGACCTAATGGTCAGGGGTCCATTTACCTTTAGCTTGCTAGTAAAACTGAATCACTGTGTCACAAAATGACACACGTCTAAAATGTGTGTCGCTAACATGAAAAGTTTGGAAAGCTCTGTGCTAAGCTATGGTTTGGCTTAGTGTTGCATGGCAAGGGAGCCGTCATCTTCTGTCGGAAGCATGGGAAGAGGCTGGGTGAAATGGCTAACGGAAACATCAGGAAGGAAAGCACAGCAGCTACTTGCTTCTCCCGCTTTCTTCGGAGTCTTTAAATAGATAACCATGTGGTGGTTTTTTTTAAAATAATAATAATAATAATAATAATAATAATAATAATAATAATAATATATTATTTATACCCTGCCCATCTGGCCGGGTTGCCCCAGCCACTCTGGGCGGCTTCCAACAAAATATTAAAATATATTTTCAGTGATTTTAACAAATACCAACAATAAACAACTGTGGAGTCGTGACTCATGGCACGCAGGCCACCGCAGGCCACAATGAAACTCAGAAACCCGCTTCTCTTTACTCTCCCTTTTGCGAGACAGGATATGATTATTGCTCACTTCTCCCTCCTGTCTTCATCTGTCTCGTTTCCTTAACCACTTTGGCTGCACACACCCCATGCGTTTAAAGCACGAGATACTTCCCTCCAATAATCATGGGAGCTATAGTTTACCCAGCGCTGACCTACAGCTCTCAGCACCCTTAACAAACTACAGTTCCCAGGATTCTATGGGGCAGGCGGGAGTCGGGTACTTTCAGATTCATATATGGTGTGTATGCAGCCTTTATCTTATAGACTCCTTGTCCCTTTCACTGGCATTTAAGGTTTCCCTGCCCTGGTGCATTAGACTTCCACTGCGGCTTAGATGACGAATCCATTTTTTGCCCTTAGGACCTAACACCAGGTGGCATGTATTTAATAAAAGTGGCTCCCTGGATGGAACACCCATCCCCTGCGTCTCGGTAAAACTACCCTGTTCTCCATGAATCCGTGTGATCTTTTTCGATGTGACAGGTCAGGTGTTGAAGCGAAATATTCTGTGCTCTCTGATCTTTCGGTAACTGTATCAACATTTAGCACCTGTCGCAGAAAAATTTTGCTGCTCCTTCTGGAATCCTGGATGCCAAATTGCATTGGGATGAACTGCTGACCTCTGCTGGGCAGACCTGGAGTTGCACATGTGTTTGTTTGTTTTTAAAGGATGCTCCTAAATGCCTCTCCTAGCTCCAGCAAAGAGAGCAAAGACCTCGTGGGCAGAAACGGTGCATTCCTAGAAAATCCAGAGCATTTATTTACATCTCCTCCTGCAAGACATTGATCTTGTCTCGAAAATTCATTTGAATTACTTTTCTAAAGCTCTAAAAATTGTAGGAGGAACCAACGTAGAAAACATTGTTGAGTTTAAGTTCTAGAGACAACAGGAAAGTAAGAACTGATGATCTGAGAAGAATCTCAAGGGACATCCAGTCTTGTGCAATGTAAACTGATCCTGACAGATATTCATCCAACCTCCTTTTATGAAGCTCCAGAGATTTAGGTTCCAATCACTGTCCGTTGCAAACTGGAAACCTTCCCCGATACGCACCCAGATCTGCTCCACTTCCCTTAGAACGTGCCCCTTTCCTAGTGGTCAGAAATGGTGTCAATATCTCTGCCTACTTTCTAGTAAATCAATGCCACAGGAGCGTGCTGGTCCGTAATCGCACAATTCAAAGATGGCACTAACTCTTTATTAGCAAAAACACAATCTCCACAGATTTGGTTGAGAGTCACACCTAATGAGCAGAGCAGCTCATTCCCAGTGGTCTTACCCCATGAAAATCAGTTGCCGAGATGTAAAGTCCTCCCTCCTCACAGCCGTCTAAGTCTGCTCCTCTCCAGGGCTTTTCCCAAGCAATCGGAGACTGTGCCTGTGTGAACCAGCCTCTCCTCTGCCCTTTTCATGCCTCTTCAGGTTCTGGGAGACAAGGGGGAAGGGAGCTTCAGCTTCTGATTCTGGACGTCTCTCTGCCACAGACTTCCTCAGCTTACTAAATCCTGTTACCTCTTCAGCTTCTGACACCTCCTCTTCCCAGTCTTCTCCCTCTGCCTGCTCATTGTCGTCCCACCACCACTTCCCAGGCTCTGAGCCTTCTTCCCTTGGTGGGGGGGGGGGTCCCCATCTGGTTCCTCCCACTATTCCTCTGCAACCAACCAGTCTCTGACAATCAATGCAAGATCGTAGGAACTAGTCACTAATGGAACGGCCTTGTTGTCTGCCTGTCCATACACACCATGCCCTCCAGCATTTGCTGCACTAGATGACTGCCTCTTGTTTCCTAATGGTAGGGCCGGCTCTGGCTATCTGCGCATTTCCAAAGACTATTAGCTGTTTCTGGATCTAAGGTAAAGGTAAAGGGACCCCTGACCATTAGGTCTAGTCGTGACCGACTCTGGGGTTGCGCGCTCATCTCACATTATTGGCCGAGGGAGCCGGCGTATAGCTTCCAGGTCATGTGGCCAGCATGACAAAGCCGCTTTTGGCAAACCAGAGCAGCACATGGAAACGCCGTTTACCTTCCTGCTGTAGCGGTCCCTATTTATCTACTTGCACTTTGATGTGCTTTCGAACTGCTAGGTTGGCAGGAGCTGGGACCAAGCAACAGGAGCTCACCCCGTCACAGGGATTCGAACCGCCGACCTTCTGATCAGCAAGCCCTAGGCTCAGTGGTTTAACCACAGCACCACCTGGGTCTAAGCACTGGATCTAAGCACTGCACTAAAAGCAAGGGGCAGGCTTCCTGGAAGTGCACGAGCAAGTTGCTTGCTGCATTCTAAAGTACAGTACTACGTGGAGAAAGTTGCCCTTCTGGAGGAAGCTAAGTTGTATGCGGCCATTCAGGAGCAGATGGCGAGGGAAAACATGCAACCACCATTAAGCTCTTTGCTCTTGCAGAGGAGCTCAAGGTGAAATCTTTGCCAGCTCACCTGTCCCCAATGGATGATTAGCAGGCAGGCATTGCTGCACCCCGGGCTGGCTGTTTACTCCCTGTCAGAAGAATCCACACCCAGCTCCTTCCCAGATCACCAGCCAGAACACCAGCCACATAAGCAAAGGAGGCTTTTCATTTCACATCTGGCTCCATCATTTTTGCATTTAGGATTAAAATATTCATTGTCCAACAGCTGCTGCCTTTTTGAATGCAGCGGCAACAAAGGGAGATGCCTCCAAGCTGCGTATCCTTTTTCATACATTAGCATTTGTCTAACCCTCTTTTAAAAGCATCCCAGTTGGTGGCTGTCTTTGGAGTGCAAATTCCATACATTAAACTCTTGCAAAAGTACTTTCTTTTGTCCTTCCCCGTCTAATTATCACAGCCTTCTTCCCCCAAAACCTGATCGGAGCTGTACTCCCAAACACCTGAAGGGCACCAGGTTTTGGGGGAGGAAGGCTGGAACCTTAGCTCCTGCGATCTTCTCTTTCTGACACCCCCAGTCATAAGTAAGACCACAAATAGCTCAGCTCTCTAAAATGCCCAGCTGGCTCATTTGCAGGCAGACTGCAGCTGGGTCGCAGCCAAGATGGGGCTGCTGTGTGCTGCAGGGGAAGTTGCAAGAAGAGCATTTAATGCTCCGTGCACCTTTGCGCGCGTGCCCGCTGAGGGCAGAGAGGCGGCATGAGGACGCTGCAATCTCTCCATCTTGTAGGAGCGAGCGCCCTCCTCCTCCACCGCAAGGGAGCCTCGCAAGACTCCACATGGCGTCAGCAACCAGTATCTCAAAAGCTGTGACGCAAGCTGCCGCCCCCACCCCCACCCCGTTCGAGGTCAGGCTTATACAAACAGGAAATGTTTTAGCAGAAACCCTTTCCTTTAAAAAAAAAGTTTAAGAATGGGAAATGTGTTTTCCACTCCAGCAATTGCTCCCTGTTCATCACCTCCTGTTCCCCCCCCCCCGGAAAGGAAGAGAACTGCAAATGATGGCTAGCAGGGGGTGGGTTGGTGGCTCAGATTACAAAGGTGGGTGAAGAAAAAGAAGTGGAACATTGACCTCTATAGAGGGAATGGGTGCAGGGTTGCAAATCAGTAAGAGCTGTTAGGCAGTGGAATTTGCTGCCAAGGAGTGTGGTGGAGTCTCCTTCTTTGGAGGTCTTTAAGCAGAGGCATGACAGGCATATGTTAAGAATGCTTTGATGGTGTTTCCTGCTTGGCAGGGGGTTGGACTGGATGGCCCTTGTGGTCTCTTCCAACTCTATGATTCTATGATTCAGATATAAAGGTCCCGCATTGGATATATCAGGGGTCAGCAACCTTTTTCAGCTGTGGGCCGGTCCACCGTCCCTCAGATCATGTGGTGGGCTGGACTATATTTTGAAAAAATAAATAAAAATGAACGAATTCCAATGCCCCACAAATAACCCAGAGATGCATTTTAAATAAAAGGACACATTCTACTCATTTAATACGCTGATTCCCGGACCGTCCGTGGGCCGGATGGAGAAGGCGATTGGGCCGCATCCAGCCCACGGGCCTGAAGTTACCTAACCCAGAATATATCCAAGCAGTGCCAGATTTACGTATAAGCTAAACAAGCTATAGTTTAGGGTCCCACTTTCTTGGGGCCCCCAAAAAAAATTAAAGAAAGAAAAAACCTGGATGTACATTTCCAAAATATAAGATTTTAAAAAAACAAATAAACCTACATACAGCAACAATGTTTTGTGTTGTGTAGGCTCCTATGATGTAAGTCATGGGCCCCGTCTGCTAGCCTGCTCCCTAAAATATCACTGGTTTGTTCATTTCTATATATAGGGTGCCTACATTCTGCATGTGCAAATGGCCTTAGATACCTATTAGGTCCATAGCTGTCAACTTTCGGATTTGAAAATAAGGGATCAGCAGCCTTATCTGTCCCGGGGGCAGTCTGCGGTATATCTAACAATCCAGGATAGCAGTGGGAAACGGCACTGGAATAAGGGAATTTCCAGCAAAAAAAAAAAAGGGAAGGTTGACAGCTGTGGCTTGGAATAAGGGAGTTTCCTGAAAAAAAGGGAGGGTTGACAGCTATGATTAGGTCCATAAATTACCATTCTTCTTCTTCTTTGGCGATCACTCATAGCTGAGTAAGATTGTCTTCCATAAACACGCATTTAACAATGGGTCCGTAAGTGGCCGTGAAAGCCAATTCTGGATCCACACATCCTTCCGCAGTGGGGACATTGGTTTCCAGGTGGGAGTTGATCACGGGTGTGGATTTGCCAAGTGTGCCTTCCTCTTAGCACGTTTCTCCCTTGCATCCTGAGATCGAGTTTCTTCAAAGCCCATGACACATTTGGTAAAGGCTGTTCTCCAACTGAAGCGCTCGCAGGCCAGTGTTTCCCAGTTGTCAGTGTTTATACTACATTTTTAAAATTACCATATAGTATACAGCATATTCAACACAAAAAACAGCGGCAATTTGTTGTTGACAAAGGACAGCTGACATATAAAGGGCCCCATTACCTTCAGTAGCTTAGGGCCCATAACTGCCAAGTTTTCCCTCTTCTCGCGAAGAAGCCTATTCAGCATAAGGGAATTTCCCTTAAAAAAAGGGAGAACTTGGCAGCTATGTTAGGGCCTCATCAAACCTAAATCTGGCCCTGTATCCAAGATTAAGGTTCCAAAAAGAGAGAGAACATTTCGTTAATTTTTAAACTTCAGAATAGCTTCCTGCAGCAATGTTAACAATACAGGTCAAAGAGTTCCTCTCTCTTTAATTGTTAGGGATAGAGATCTGTGGTTTTGGTCCTGTTTAAGAAAGTAAGATGGACCTTTCCAGATGACAGGGGTGGGGGACTTTTATCCCATGGGCCAATACCAACCTGCCAGGCAGTCTGAGTGAAATTACCCTCCTGCTCAGAAGCAGCCAGTGGGTTGGGGTGGAGATGCTGACCTTATCTCCTGGGTGTGGCATTCTTGCCACTTACCAGAGGGCAGGAAGTATGGACAAAAAGGTGCCCTTCCTATGTGTGTCTGCAGAAGGGGCATATAAGCTCAGTGGCAGAGCATCTGCTTTGCATGCAGAAGGCCCCAGGTTCAAATCCAGGCATATCCTGGTAGATCTGGGAGAGATCCCAGAAAGCCACCGCAAGTTGTTGTAAATAGAGTCTGAGTTAGATGTACCACCTGGGGTTTGCCATTGCTTGCCCCAGGCTAGTATCCGAGAAACAATTACCCTGGTTCTTCAGCCACGGTTAGGCAACCCTGTCCCAATTTTACCTCCTTTTGCTAAGAATAGGGCATCTGATGTGGCACAAATGAGCATTAGGAAGAGAGGCAATCAGTTAGTTCTCATGGCTCTGCTATGTGCCCAGTCATCAGTGTTCCCTGAAGTCCTCCTCACTCATTACCTACTGTTAACTTAATTGCCTCTGACACAGTGGAGAGGCAACAAATACACTCGGAAGTGCTGACTCGCACCTTTAAACACACACACACACACACACACACACACACACACACCCTGAGTTCCACAGAGAGGAGCTAACTGTGGATGGTTGAATGTAGCTCTCTGTCTCCACGCTCCATGCACTTTCCTCAAAGAGGAGGGATGTAACCCGGGGGGATTTTTATCCAGTGCAAGCCTCACTGAAATGAATAGGGCACAATTTGGCACCTGAGGCAGACCCCCCAATATGATGCCCCCCTCCCCGCCAGGGAAGAAGGGGTGAGGGAAGATCTACACCAGGAACAATAGTAAAAATAAATAGTAATTTTTAATTTATATCCCACCCATCTGCCTGGGTTTCCCCAGCCACTCTGGGCAGCTTACAACATATAAAACACAACAGCAAATATTTAAAAAAAGGTATCCAATGTAAGCAACAAATAAATCAATAACAACCAATAATAACAACAACAATAAGCAGTTTACAGTTATACCCATACTTAGGTAACCACCAGCCCCAACTAAACATATTACCAACACCAACCTGACAAAAATGAAACAGAGGAACCAAAATTAGAACCGTTTGAAACATTTTAGACAGTTGCCCCAACACCAAGAGTTGTTCCAGCAATGTCCCAGTGGCCTCCCAGGAGCCTCCTTTAGCTGTTCAAGGTGAGTGTGGGCCAGGTGGAAATGGGCTTTGCGTGGATCCTGCCGCCTGAGGCAACCGCCTCACCTTGCCTCTTGGGTGGGCCGGCCCTGAGTGTACCGCATGCCCCACTTCCTTGAATAGCAAGAAGTTGTCACAACACTAGATCTTGCGGCCGTAACAATGAAGCTGAATGTTGGAAGTTCCAGGACAGATAAAAGACAGAACTTCTTCACAAAGTGCATAGACAAAAACAATCGAACACGTTCCCTGGGGAGGCAGTGAGGGCCACCAACTTGGGTGCCTTTAAAAGAAGATGGGACAAATTCACGGAGCCTAAGGCCTGTATTATTTGTCAGAAAAAGAGGTGCCAGAACTCACCATGAACGCCTCCCTTGTTCTCTTAGAATGACAATGGCGCCCACCTGAGAGGTTCCGGCAAGTTCCGGCTGGATAAAAAACCCCAGATAAGGCTACCAGTGGCTACTAGCTATAATGGCTATGTTCTACCTCATTTGCCAGGGGCAACTTGCCTCTGAATGCAAGTTGCTGTGAATTGTGGGTGAGAAGAATGCTGTCCAGGTTGTGGGCCTCCCTCAGGCATCTGGGTGGCTACTGTAAGAACAGGACGCTGGCTTGACCCAGCAGGCTCTTCTAATGCCTCTATGTCCAGCGCTGAGCCCTCTTTTCAGAAACGGGTCAAAAGAAAACACCACAGCGCCAGCCCTTTTGTTAAAAGCAGTCAGTTTCCAAAAGCCTGTTGGAACAAAAAGTTATTCACCTGCTTGGCAGAAAGACAACAAGGTGGGAGCCAGTCTCTAGGGAGGGAGATTCAAAGTCTGGGAGCAGCCACCGAGAAGGCCCTGTCCTGTGTCCCCACCCAAAGTGTCCCTGTGAAGGTTGCAGAACCAAGGGAGGACCTTCCCTGAAGATCTCCAAAGATGGGCAGGTTCACGTGAGGAAGTACGGTCTTTCAGATATCTTGGGCCTAAGCCATGTAGGTTCACCACCCCTGGCAGCCAAAACCCATTGGTTCCATGTCAGAGCTGCAGGGAGAGGCAGTTGGCATGCTTATATAACTTCCTTGCAGAACCCCCAAACTCTGTCTTTCTCACTCAAGACTGCTCTTGTTTGTTCTTCCCACCCACACCCACACACAATTTCAAAACATGTTGTGTGAAGCCGGATTATGCGAATGCTGCTCTTAGCGCTGGTTAAGCAACGTGATCTAGAGCTTCCGCTCTCTTAATTAAAACGCTCTGCAGGTAGAGAGCGTTGCGAAAGCTGCTGTTCCGACAGGCAGCATTTTTGCAACAACCCGGAGGAGCTCGGTACCAAGAACAGCCCTCCCCTAACGCCACGCAAATAAAGGCTCGCTTGTGTTAATATTCAACTGGAGAGCTAATGGGCAGCTGCACAGCAAGCAGGTCACAGGTGGTCAGGGAAGCGAGATCCAATCCGAGAGCCAGAAATGGGGCAACCTTCTGGGATGCCCCCTTCTTTTTGCTACCCATGACTGGTATTCAAAGACATGTGGTGCTGGAGCCTGTTGGCTGTTTAGCTAACATGTGGGGCTTCCCTCGCGGCCGGTGCAGAATGCTGCAGCCCGATTGCTGACAGGAGCGAGGCCTTGTCAGCATATAACCCCTGTGCTCAGAGATCCTTGCTGGTTGGCAATTTGCTACTGGGACGCGGGTGGCACTGTGGGTTAAACCACAGAGCCTAGGGCTCGACGACCAGAAGGTCGGCGGTTTGAATCCCCCCGACAGGGTGAGCTCCCGTTGCTCGGTCCCAGCTCCTGCCAACCTAGCAGTTCGAAAGCACGTCAAAATGCAAGTAGATAAATAGGAACCGCTACAGCGGGAAGGTAAACGGCGTTTCCGTGTGCTGCTCTGGTTCGCCAGAAGCGGCTTTGTCATGCTGGCCACATGACCTGGAAGTTGTACGCCGGCTCCTCGGCCTATAACATGAGATGAGCGCTGCAACCCCAGAGTTGCCCGCGACTGGACCTAATGGTCAGGGGTCCCTTTACCTTTACCTGGTTCAAGGTGTTACTATTAGTATATAAAGCTCTGAACAACCTGGGACCAGTTTACCTACAAAATCGTGTTACCTCACATGTGCCCACCTGACCGCTACAGTCAGAGGAATTGGCACTACCACAGGTGCCACATAAATACCCGTTCTGCATTTGTAAGAAGTCAGCCATTTAGTGTGGCAGTGCATGTCCTTCGGAACTCCCTGCCTATTGATATCAGGCAGGTGCATTCGCTGTTCTTTTGTCGGTGCCTGCTAAGAACATTCCTGTTTAGACAAGCCCACCCAGATGCTTAAAAGTTGAGGCAATGTTGGGTTTGATACTATGCTGCAGCGTGGTTTTTACCCTTGGATTTTAGCAACCTCCCCACAAAGTGCAGAAAGACACACACACACACACACACACACACACACACACACACACATGTCAGGCTTTCTTGACATGGTTTTTAGGAGCCACCTTATTTCTGTGATTACTGTATGAATTGTTTTAAACTGTTTTTAAACATTGTGTTTTAATTATTGTTACCTGCCTTGGGAGCGTAGAGCGTGTGTGTATGAACTTAACAGTGCTTAGTTTATTTTTTATGGCTGCTATTTTGTTAATGTTATTTTATAGATTATAAATGCTGTGCTGATTTGTGAACCATATGACTCTTGCTTTAATTATGATGTTTAGCGCCTTTTTTTTTAGTTGCTGCTTTGGCAACAGTGTTTTACAGAATGTACTTGTTTCATTGGTCATTTGTTAAGTATTTTATATGATTTATGTTGAATTTGTGATGTTCTGTCATGTTATTGCTATTTTTTTGTTTGTAAGCCACCTTGGGGTTCTTTTGAATGAAAAGTGGCATATAAATATAATAAATAAAAATAAAATAAAATCAGCAACAACACACCCTTATATGTCTTCCATCATCCAGGCAAACAAGAGACATTATCAGAGTTCAGTGAATATTCCAGCCCAGCAAAAACACTTGGGATGTGAATCAGGGTCAGTGAAGGAGTTACTTCTGTATATTTATCCTCAAAGCTAAACAGGCAAGAAATGTTGAGATTTGCAGGCATCTCAATGACCTCTCACCTGCAAATGATGACATTAGAAAATGTTACAGGTAGATAGCCGTGTTGCTCTGCTGTAGTCGAAACAAAATTAAAAAATTCCTTCCAGTAGCCCCTTAGAGACCAACTATGTTTGTCATTGGTATGAGCTTTCGTGTGCATGCACACTTGTTTTTCCAAATTCATATTCAATCCTACACATTTCTTCAGCAATAATGTGTAATATATAATGTATAATATATACCCTAATGGAGATTCTTCAGCATTTTAATATGCATTTCCTCTAATAAACACATTTTTGTAATGCCATTTTTAATTAATGTATACATATCTGCAAGCAATTTCTACTAATACGATGCATTTCTGAATGTTAATTTTCACTAGCGCATTCATCTTTATGCACATATTCTCCTGATAATAATTTTTGTAATTATCGTTTGGCTGGGAAACTGCTTTGCAAAATTTGGGTAAGTGCAAATATTGAAGGATGGCTGTGTTTTGGTTCTCCTATTGTTTCAGAAAGTGAAAAATGGGATGTATTCCAATTTAAATGTGAACTGAATTGAATTTCTCCCCCATATAGCAGCCAGGGGGTGTTGACTATAAGGAAGAAGAGAGTTCTCAATCTCATAATATCTGCAGTAACTTTAAGTTGTCTGTAGAGGGTAACATTTTGCAACTGATGCAAACAGGCAAGGAAAATACTGTAATGTCATTCAACTAACATTATGTTATTAACTGTTTCGTAGAAGGTCTTGGCTGATTCTAAATAACCTGTGGAATGAATACTGGGGTTGTTGTTGTTTAGTCGTTTAGTCGTGTCCGACTCTTCATGACCCCATGGACCAGAGCACGCCAGGCACTCCTGTCTTCCACTGCCTCCTGCAGTTTGGTCAGACTCATGTTGGTGGCTTTGAGAACACTGTCCAACCATCTCATCCTCTGTTGTCCCCTTCTCCTTATGCCCTCAATCTTTCCCAACATCAGGGTCTTTTCCAGGGAGTCTTCTCTTCTCATGAGGTGGCCAAAGTATTGGAGCCTCAGCTTCAGGATCTGTCCTTCCATAGAGCACTCAGGGCTGATTTCCTTCAGAATGGATAGGTTTGATCTTCTTGCAGTCCATGGGACTCTCAAGAGTCTCCTCCAGCACCATAATTCAAAAGCATCAATTCTTCGATGATCAGCCTTCTTTATGGTCCAGCTCTCACTTCCATACATCACTACTGGGAAAACCATAGCTTTAACTATACAGCCCTTTGTCGGCAAGGTGACTGGGGTACATTAAGTTAATCATGCTTGCATTTATTTATGGTCCCTGGCCTTACATACCTGAGATTCAACTGCAGGCAAGCCCAGGTGTGACTGCAATGTGCTGAATTAAGAAGACTTTGAACTCTTTTGTAAATGTATTTGCGCTCAACAAAATTCTACAGTTCTATGATTCCTATGAATAAGCTGATCAACTGAGAGGAACTGCAGGAGTTAACTTTGAGGAGGACCGCAGTAATCCTTTCAGCAAGAGAAACTCTGAATTTGGATGAGGGGAGGGGAGGAGGAGGGAGCATGGATTTAACATTCAGTTTCTGTTTTGTTTCCACAAAGGAAGGAAAAGAAACACAAAAGCAAAACCCAGACTAAACGAAAGTGACTCTCAAGGCTTTCAAACGATACGAAGAAAGAGAAACAACAGCAATGAAACGAAACCCAGTTGAAATAAACGGAAGTGACTCTCAAGGCTTTCAAACCAAAAGAATCACCCGACGCAATCAATGGTCCAAATGTGGTTGGATTGCAACTCCCATCAACCCCAGCTATATTTTGTATTTTAATATTTTGTTGGAAGCCACCCAGAGTGGCTGGGGGAACCCAGCCTGATGGGCGGGGTATACATAATAAATTAATATTAATATTATGGTCAGGGGGCAGGGAGTGATGGGAGTTGTCTAACAAATATATGCAGAGAAAATCCAAAGGGGTAACTTACAAGGGAAGTGGTTGAATATATCCTAAAACTACACTGGTACCTTAGTTCTCTAACTTTATCCGTTCCGAAAGTCTGTTCCAAAACCAAGGCATGCTTTCCCATAGAAAGTAATTAAAAGATTAATCCATTTCAGACTTTTGAAATTAACCCCTAAAACAGCAATTTAACATGAATTTTACTATCTATCGAAGCCATTGATCCATAAAGTGAAAGAAACAAACAATGTGAACTGGGTTCCACACACACAAAAATAAAAAAATAAAAAATTGTCCGGTACCTTAGAGACCAACTAAGTTTGTTCTGGGTATAAGCTTTCGTGTGCATGCACACTTATTCAGATACACTTCTGTATCTGTATCTTCTGTATACAGTCTGCATCAGACCAACACCTATCTGAATATGGGTTCCACACAGTCACAACAAACAAAAAAAAGCCACAAAAACAAAAAGGCAAAATAAATAGCAAAAACAGACAGACCTCAGTTCAGCTTCCGAAAAAAGTTCACAAACCGGAACACTTACTTCCGGGTTTGCAGTGTTTGGGTTCCAAGTTTGAGTAGCAAGGCGTTTGAGAACCAAGGTACCACTGTATACTGGAATGTCTAATTTCATATTGGCATGAAACTGCTTTATAGAGGCACAATGTTTACCCATTGCCAGGATTTGCACATGGAAGGCAGAGTAGAAAGTCTTTCACATCATGTGGCATCGCTGGCACCCACAGCAGGGAGCTCTGCATTTCGTGGGGAAATCCAGCTCCATGGTATCACTTCAATAATACAGAATGCATCCCATTTATACCAGCATACACACTGACGAGAGTCTTCCGTGCCCAGCAATAAATGGAGGGTCGTTTATCAAAGCTGACGGTAACAGATGATGTTGGCAGCATCCATCTCTCATTCATCCAAACAGCTTCACAGCTGTGTATCTGCTAAATACTACATTCAGGATCTCTGTTCATGAAAGGTTGGTTGTTGTTGTTTTTGGCGAATTGTCTCGATTTTAACTGATTAATGATTTGTGTTTATACGGCAAAGTTCACAACGAACTTCCAACGTAACTAGGTGACAACTAATGCATCTAGATAACAGGACTGCCTCTCCCTCTCCTGCTTCACAATGCCAGCCCAGTTGCTTTTAAAAAAAAACAACCATAAAAGACACCTGCTGGATCAGGCCAGTGGCCTATTGAGTCCAGCAGCCTGTTCTCACAGTGGCCAACCAGATGCTTGTGGGAAAGCTGCACACAGGATTCAAGCCCCTTTTCTCATTGCTGGGCTCCGAGACCAGAAACAAGCCAGTATACATACAATGTGTGCTTTGTTCATAGGGTGTGTGTTCACATTACTGCCTTAGGGTGCAATGAAGTTGTTTTCTCCTGCCGCCGCCACCACCCTCCCGGTGTGTTTTGCACCTCCTTCCCCATAGCTGTTCACATCAACTTTGTTTTAATCAGTGCCACAGCCGTATCGAACAGTTGCATTTCGCAACGAAGCACAGGGCACCTATGCATTTTGGATAATGGTGTGAACACAGATTAAAAACCCAGGATTGGAAACACAAGTGAGTGCAGTGTAAGCAGGTGGGAGGAACCAGCAAGGGAATAAGGCTCCGATTGGTGGTAGGATGACCTTGAGTGGTCTGAGGGAGAAGACTGGGAGGCAGAGGTGTCAGAAGCTGAAGAGGTATCAGGGCTTGGTGAGCAGGGAGAGTCTGTGGCAGAGAGAAGCCCAGAATCAGAGGCAGAAGCGGAGGCTGGAGAGTTGGATGAGGGAGGCCCAGAGGCAGAGATAAGTCAGGCTGGTGAAGATGCCAGGGAGTCTTCCCCTCCTGCTGCAAGAAGCTCCCCTCTCCCCAGGTCTCCCAGAAGCAGAAGAGGCGTGAAGAGGGTGGAGAAGAACAGGACCGTCTTAAGCGCCCCTGGCGCCGTGGTGCACCGGATCTCTCTGGCGCCCTCCCGCCCCGTTTCCCAGCGCGGTGGGCGGGTGGGCGCAGCGTGCTGCGCAGCAGGCGGGCAGGCACAGCGCGATCTCTCCGGCGCCCTCCTGCCCCGTTCCCCAGCGTGGTGGGCGGGTGGGCGCAGCGTGCAGCTGCGCGGCGGACCGGCCGGCCAGCGGGCGGGCGCAGCTTGCGGCGCCCTCCTGGCGGGCCGGTGCCATGGTGCCCTGCGCCACCCAGCCTGCACGTAGGGCCGGCCCTGGAGGAGAAATTAGCCTCATGCAGGCACAGGATCAGATTGCTTGGGGAAAATCCTGGAAGAAGTCGGGGGACCTTCAGTCTCCACAACAGCTTCACGGGGGCAAGACCTACAGAAGACTGAGCTGCTGTGCTCCTTAGGCTTGACACTCCAGTGCATATCCTGCTTTTTCCTAATAAACAGTAAATTCCACTTGCTTTGTGTGATTGATTGCTGACTCACTCCTGGCAGCACGAGTGCGAATGCAGCCTAGGATGAAAGCAGGGAAATATGTGCGGCCAAGGGTCATGTCCTTCCACAACCAGAGGCTCAGTGGCCGACTGTGGGAGGGAGTGGTTAAAAACAAGGCTGGAGGGAATGACTAAGCACAATTCCCACATGACACATATGGAATTTTGTTAACGTGATTTGGACGCCATTTGGGAGCAAGGTGGCATACAAGTCTTTAAAATATAGGGGAGAGCCATATACCAACCTTTTAAGAGTAGGGAGGGTTGTAGGTCCCAGATTGAACTGGGTAAAGAATCTTGCCTCGAATCCCAGAGAGCCATTGGTAACTAATGTAGACAATCTTGAGCTAGATGAACCAAATTTTTCACTTGATATGAGGCAGTTTTCTGTGTAATTACAAAAACCAAACAGTGAGTTATACCGTTATTTATGCGCCATTTATATTTCCAATTGGACAGGTATTGTACCGAAACCGTTATAAGAAGCTTGCTTCCATGACTTTCTGTATCTCTTCTGGAGAGCTGCAAATATCATAATATTTTAGTAGTATTATAATACTGCTACTTTTAGCAACTTTGGGTTGTGTTTATCTGAAGTGGCACGTAAGTTATAATAAGAGAGGACCCATTAAAATGAATGAACCTAAGTTAGTGGCACCCATTGTTTTCAATGGGTTTACTCTGAGTAGGATTAACATTGAGGACAATCTTTTGACTTTTCACTGCTCTCTGACTTCTGATCCACACCATACATTTGAAGCACATTACTTCCCCCAAAGAATCATGGGAGATGTAGTTCCTTCCTCAACGAACTGAGGTCCAGTACCAAGGGCCTTCTGGCGGTTCCCTCGTTGTGAGAAGCCAAGTTGCAGGGAACCAGGCAGAGGGCCTTATCGGTGGTGGCGCCCGCCCTGTGGAACGCCCTCCCATCAGATGTCAGAAAAACAGCTACCAGATTTTTAGAAGACATCTGAAGGTAGGTTACAAAATTAAAACACAATATAAAAAGTAGTTTCAAGCAACTTACAGTCATAAAAATGAGGTGAGTCATAAAAATATGACTTGCCGGAAACTGTATACAGTCGTACCTCGGGTTACGAACACCTCGGTTTGCGAACAGTTCGGGTTACGAACTGCGCAAACCCGGAAGTGTTTTCGGCGTGCGCAGTCTGCGCATGCGCAAAGCACAAAAACTGCGAAAATCGCGCTTTGCGCATGCGCAAAATGGCGCTTCGGGTCGCGTTCGGTTTACGAGCTATTCGGGTTACGAACTGCGATCCGGAATGGATCGCGTTCGTAACCCGAGGTATTACTGTACTGAAGGTGCCTGACACGCCTTCGTGGGGAGTGAGTTCCACAGCTAAGGGGCCGCCACAGAGAAGGCCCTATTCCCCTACACACACACACACACACACACACACACACACACACACACACACACACACACAAACAAACACACACCTTTGAGGGCAGAGGACTACTGATCTCAGCAAACAAGAAGGCCTGTAGGGAAGGAGGCAGTCTTTCAGATATTTGAGGCCTGAGTTGTTTAGGGCTTTAAGCACTAATATGAGCACCTTGAATTGGGTTGGGAAATGAGCTGGCAACCACTGAAGCTGTTTCAGAAGAGGGGTTATATGGGCAGGGGGACAGCCCCTACCCCAAAACTATTCAGGGGGCCCAAAACTCGGCCCCCAGGAAATCGTCAACCAGGACCCGAGCTCAATCCTTGGCTTCCAAGCAACAAGAGTTTGCTGCTCTTTGATACGAACCTACCCCTGTCATTTAAATATTATTTATGTTGTTGTTTTTAAATAGCTTGCAATCTTGTCGTATTGTTTTGCCGATGGCTTTGGGAGGGTGAATAGACTAAAAGGTGAGATAAAAACCGCAAGCAAACATTTAAAATGCAATTCATTTCATCTTGGGCTGCTCTCGTCGTCTCTTGGCAGTGGTGGGGGATGTGGACTCAGATTAAGGGTTTGTACTTTGCCTAGTCAATATTGGATATTGACCAAGGCATGAAATCTTTCTGTATGCTCTTCCTTGGAGTGTGTTTGAGTTGCTTTCATGCCATTCATTTGTGCTTGGTCCCGTTAGCCACAATATATAGGTCATTGTCACGCACATACCCAACTTCTGAGTGGTAATAAATTTCAGAGGTGCGAACAACGCATACCTTGAGTTTGGTTGTCCTTGGAATGAAGTTTGCTGGAGACAGTGTGCCTCTGTGATAATATACTTCTATTCATATATACAGGGTGCTCACAAGATGGAACCCCAACAGATCTTGCTCCTTTGTTGGGTTTCTGGCATGACAGCATCCCTAGAGCAATAGCTTTGGGCTCCGCACACAAACGGTTGATAAACAGCGAGTGGTTAATGAATGGGTTATAAATCATAGAATTGAATTGTAGACCTGGAAGGGGCCTCGAGGGTCATCTAGCCCAATTCCCTGCAATGCCACAGTCCTGCCCATAGCCATCCTTGGGTGGGCTCGAACCAACAACCTTCTGATTAATAGCCAGACACACAGACCCATCGTGCCACAGCCATGGGGTCGCGTGTTTTAAAGGCTCTGTACACACCGTACATTTAGATAGATCCAGGAAATGGATACATAGGGAAGGAGAGATCCGGATGAATCTGAGGCTTAGTTCCTGTCCCATGTGTTAGCCACATTTAGGAATTGTATGTGCCGAAATTGCAAGTGACCAGAAGAGACTATTTATGTACGTGACTACAGTACTGCCGCCCAGACACTATTAGCCCAGAGATGGAAAGAAGGCACAGTCCCTACCTGGGAAGAATGGCAGATTAAACTGATGGATTATGTAGAAATGGCAAAATTGACCGGAAGAATTAGGAAACAGGAAGACTAAAATTTCAATAAGGAATGGGGGAAATATAAAATTTATTTTAAAAAATCATTGTAAACAATTACAGTTATTAGTAGGATTGGAATGACGTTCATGGTTAAAAGTTGGACCATGGTTTTATTGAAGATTTAATAGAATTGGATTAACAGAGAAGATGAAGGAGAAAAAGTTAGCATAAGGACCCATAAAAGGGGAGGAGAGAAGTCAATGGGGACTTATGGACATTGTCTTATTTGTTTGAAAACCCAAATAAACTTTTTTTTTAAAAAAATGAAATTGCTAAGAAAAAATCTCCACGATGAGCAAGAAAATGTGCTGACAAGTGTAGTTTGGAAAAGGCGGCTGATCCATTGGCCTGCCTAAACTTTGCTTCCTAAAGCCAAGGCCAGGTCTCTGTCCTCTTGTGATAAACTTTCCTACTTGCTTAACCCTGTTAAGCAAACGGCCAAAGCAAACAGCAGTTGCAGACCAGCTCTGTGAGAATGAGATTCTCGTTTTCCTTTAAAAAATAATAGAAATAAAGTATCCTTGCTGGTAGAGTTTACAATGTGAAATGTAACAATTGATAACAATGGACTAATTATCCATTTTAGAAAGTTGCTTCTGTAACAGGAAGACAGGATTATGGCAAAGAAGCATTGCAGATTGGAGCCCCGTTCCTACAACAAACATTAACCCCCCCCCCAAGTAAATAGGCACAATGTTTGCCTTACCAGGGCACAACTCATTGGAGACTACAGTCATACCTCGGTTTAAGTACGCCTCGGTTTGAGTATTTTCAGTTTAAGTACTCCGCAGACCCGTCTGGAACGGATTAATCCACTTTCCATTACTTTCAATGGGAAAGTTCGCTTCAGGTTAAGTACGCTTTAGGTTAAGCACAGACTTCCGGAACCAAGCATGGTGTTTCCTGCTTGGCAGGGGGTTGGACTGGATGGCCCTTGTGGTCTCTTCCAACTCTATGATTCTATGATTCAATTGTGTTTGTGAACTGAGGTACCACTGTACTCCAGAATTACAAGGAAAAGCGATTTTAAAACATCACACCCCAAGCAGTTTACTTTGTGGAAAAACTACCACAGCAGTCTTCTCACTAATAATTTTTCCTCATCCCCAGAGTGGTTTAACAGTCAATCCTTCTTCCCAGGGAATCGCGGTTCGGTGAAATGTAACAGGGGGTCTTCTAATAACTTTCAGCACCCTTAACAAACTACAGTTCCCATGATTCTTGGGGGGGGGAAGCAATGACTATTTAAAGTGGCATGATGAGGCTTTAAATGTGTAGTACAGATGGAGCCCAAGTTATAGCATATTTTAGCTACATGGTTGGATTGTTCCACCAAGGGGTAGATCCAGGTTTGAGGAAGTCTTGGTAGCAGAGCTCTCCTGTGGCCCTTTTTTTCCATCATGGATCCCAGGGGGCTAATACAGCTCTGGCAGCACCAGTCTGCTGGGCAGTTCTGTCCAGCCTAATGTTTCCCAAACTTGGGCCTGCAGATTTTTTTGGACCATAATCCCCATCCAGGGGCATAGCAAGGGGGGCAATGGGGCGATCTGGCCCGGGTCCCACCCTGGAGGGGGGGTGACACTTGGCGTGCCCCTCCCTGGCCCGCCCTCGCCTCCGTGCGTGCCGAGCAGGTGAGCGAGCAAGCTGTGGAGCGAGACTTTTGACCGGGCAGCAGGTCAACGGCGCCTCCCAAGCCGCCCAGTAAAAAACCTTGCTCTGCGGCTTGCCCGCGGTTTGCCGGCGCCGCCACTGACAACCCGCTACACAGTGTGCATGCACAGCGTTGCTACGTAGCGTGCTGCGCGGCATTACTACTTAGTGAGCATGTGCAGCGTTGCTACGTAGTGACACATGTATCGTCATACGTTGCATGCATCGTACGTAGCGACGTTGCACATGTGCGCTATGTGTGACACCATGCATGCGCACTGCGTAGCGGGTTGCCGCTCCGGGTGCCAGAGCGGCTTCCTACACCACTGTCGCCATCATCTCTGAGGACTGATCTTGCCAGCTAGGGATGATGGGAATTGTAGTCCAAAAACAGCTGGAGACCCAAGGTTGGGAAGCACTGGTCGAGGCCAAATTTCCCATAGTGCCCTTGGCAGTGCTCTGAGGCCTTTTGGGAAATTTAAATGGCAGCTGCACCCAGCCACCAAATACTGCTTGAGAACAAGCTAAAGGGAAGTCCAAGGAACATGTCGGTGGTGGCAGCTAGGGGAGGCATGGGAATCCTAAATGTATGTCCGTATTTATTTTAATGTACACAGACACATGCACACTCAGCTAGTGAACAAGTGCTAGTGATGTAGTGGCCAGAGTGTTTAACTAGAACCCAGGAGACCACAGTTCAAATCCTGGCTCTTCCATGAAGCTCACTGGGTAACCTTGGGCCATTTGCACTGCTCTCAGCCTAACCTACCTCACAGGGTTGTTGTGTGGGGATTAACTGAGTTGGGGCAGAACCAAGTACAACAACTTTAGCTCTCTGGAGAAAAGGTGGGATATAGATGCAATTAAAAAACACTAATAAATAAGAGGTTTAGAGTGATGTCTGAGATTGCTAATGAGAATGGCTGCCAGTTTTGAACTGTCTGCACTTACCTGCATGAGAATTTTCTTGAACTAGCAGGAAGCTTAGATGAACACTGCTCTTCCTGATCTAATGATGCTGCTTCTGCAAATGCTGCAAGATTTGGGTACCCTGGAAACACAAAGACAATATTAGCAAAGGAGTTGTGGTCTGATTGTGTGATCAGGCGAGGAGCTTGGAGGTGGTAATGGATGTGTACCTGAGCAAAAACAAAAAGTAACCCAGAGGAATAGAAACCAAAAGTGCTGACCAAGTTTTCAGGAAACGGGTAGCGAAAAAATCCTTTTCTTGTGAAACAGAAACTTAGCGCTACAGTTTTTATTGGTTGAAAGTTGAAAGAAAGGAGTGTTTTCTTTATGAGGTTGCTAGGCGGAAAGCAAATAACCAGTCCAGAGCTGGTTTTATTTATTTAGCTATGGATATCTGCAACTTTGAATTATGGTGCTGGAGGAGACTCTTGAGCATGCATCCCCAAACTGCGGCCCTCCAGATGTTTCGGCCCTCCAGATGTTTTGGCCTACAACTCCCATGATCCCTAACTAACAGGACCAGTGGTTGGGGAAGATGGGAATTGTAGTCCAAAACATCTGGAGGGCCGAAGTTTGGGGATGCCTGCTCTTGAGAGCCCCATGGACTGCAAGAAGATCAAACCTATCCATTCTGAAGGAAATCAGCCCTGAGTGCTCACTGGAAGGACAGATCGTGAAGCTGAGGATCCAATACTTTGGCCACCTCATGAGAAGAGAAGACTCCCTGGAAAAGACCCTGATGTTGGGAAAGATTGAGGGCACTAGGAGAAGGGGACGACAGAGGACAATCTGCAACTACTTCCAAAAACAAGAAGACAGCTAGTGAGGCTAGGGCTCACACATTAAAACTCCAAGGAGCTAAAGGCAGCGTAGCAAGACTTCTCCCTGTTCCATATTTTATCATCAGAACATTCCTGTCAGGTAAATTAGAGCCAAAAGGGTAACTGGCCCCGAATTGCTCAGCTTCAAGGCTGAATAGGGATTTAAATCTGAATCTCCTGAAAACTACTCTGCTGCTCCAACCGTTATGCTCCATTGGAACGCTTGCCAAATAAATGTAATTCTCTGCAGGACTTGTAAATAACCACTTGCCTGATCACCAGTGGCGATTTAACGATGGTCTCCAGGTGACTGCACATTTTGCAGAGCAGGAGACAACATGTTCCCTCCCTTTCCAGGCCACCTCGGTGCCAGAAATGGCTGACATAAGCATGCATGGGTAAGCAAAAATATAGACTGATTTACATGCCTGCACATCTCGCTAAATATCGCACACAGTTTGGATGTGTCAATTTGCCCCATGTACAGGAAAGCATGAATGCTTAAGGTCTAAAAGACTACAATCCTGTATACCCTTTAGCTAGGAGTAAGTACTAGGATGTCATATGGAGGAGGGAGAAAGATTGTTTTCTGCTGCTCCAGAGAAGCGGACACGGAGCAATGGATTCAAACTTCAAGAAAGAAGATTCCACCTAAACATTAGGAAGAACTTCCTGACAGTAAGAGCTGTTCAGCAGTGGAATTTGCTACCAAGGAGTGTGGTGGAGTCTCCTTCTTTGGAGGTCTTTAAGCAGAGGCTTGACAGGCATATGTCAAGAATGCTTTGATGGTGTTTCCTGCTTGGCAGGGGGTTGGACTGGATGGCCCTTGTGGTCTCTTCCAACTCTATGATTCTATGATTCTACTGTTGAACTCAGTGGGACACACCTCTGGGTAGGCATGTATAGGATCCATACTCCGTGTCTTTGCGGCATGCGGTGTAAGGGCATTCTGTATATACGACTATGTGTCATCATGAGCAATTGGAATGTAGGGGTGTTTTTGCTGCCTTTCCCTTGTACATCTTAGGTTATAGATCACAGATGCTCTCCTGCTGAGTTGTTTTGTTTCTATATTTATGCCAAAGCCTTGGGCTCAGAGTGTTCCTGCCAGTGCAGCCTATTCTCGCTAATATATATCTAACGCAGCAAACATAACAAGCTATATTAAGATGACGGTGGGATTGCCAGGCATCTATTCTCATAAAAGGTTATCCCTTATTTTTAAATATCATAGAATCATAGAATCGTAGAGTTGGAAGAGACCACAAGGGCCATCCAGTCCAACCCCCTGCCAAGCAGGAAACACCATCAAAGCACTCTTGACATATGCCTGTCAAGCCTCTGCTTAAAGACCTCCAAAGAAGGAGACTCCACCACACTCCTTGGTAGCAAATTCCACTGCCGAACAGCTCTTACTGTCAGGAAGTTCTTCCTAATGTTTAGGTGGAAGCTTCTTTCTTGTAGTTTGAATCCATTGCTCCGTGTCTGCTTCTCTGGAGCAGCAGAAAACAACCTTTCACCCTCCTCTATATGACATCCTTTTATATATTTGAACATGGCTATCATATCACCCCTTAACCTTCTCTTCTCCAGGCTAAACATACCCAGCTCCCTAAGCCGTTCCTCATAAGGCATTGTTTCCAGGCCTTTGACCATTTTGGTTGCCTTCTTCTGGACACGTTCCAGCTTGTCAGTATCCTTCTTGAACTGTGGTGCCCAGAACTGGACACAGTACTCCAGGTGAGGTCTGACCAGAGCAGAATACAGTGGTACTATTACTTCCCTTGATCTAGATGCTATACTCCTATTGATGCAGCCCAGAATTGCATTGGCTTTTTTAGCTGCTGCATCACACTGCTGACTCATGTCAAGTTTGTGGTCTACCAAGACTCCTAGATCCTTTTCATATGTACTGCTCTCAAGCCAGGTGTCACCCATCCTGTATTCGTGCCTTTCATTTTTTTTGCCCAAGTGTAGTACTTTACATTTCTCCCTGTTAAAATTCATCTTGTTTGCTTTGGCCCAGTTGTCTAATCTGTTAAGGTCATTTTGAAGTGTGATCCTGTCCTCTGGGGTATTAGCCACCCCTCCCAATTTGGTGTCATCTGCAAACTTGCTCAGGATGCCCTGAGCAAGAGTTCTGTAGACTTTCCTCGCTACAGAATACCAGCATTCCATAATCCCTAAATAGAGGTTTGGCAACCTATTGCCCTCCAGATATTGTCGGACAGCAACTCTCATCATTTGTGATTTATTGGCCATGTGAGTTGGAATCCAACAGCTTTTGGGGGACCACAAGGTCTTCTTAGGCCCCCCCAGATCCTCAAGTCAAGAGAAAGCCGGCGCTGTATATCTTTGTCATTAGACATTGCATCGCCATCTATAAGAATGAATCCGTGCATGCTGTTTGTATTCGTAGGTGGGCAACACTAATTTTGGCCATGCCAATTCTTGCCTAACCACACCCACAGTTGGTATGTATCCTTCCTGTTCCTCCAAGGCTTGGCCTAGAGCAGGCATGGCCAAACTTGGCCCTCCAGCTGTTTTGGGACTACAACTCCCATCATCCCTATCTAACAGGGATGATAGGAATTGTAGTCCCAAAACAGCTGGAGGGCCAAGTTTGGCCATGCCTGGCCTAGAGGGAATACGGTCCTTGTGCACCTCCATTTTAGGTGATGGAACCATTTATACGGATCTTCCTCCTGGCTCAGTCCTTCAAACTTTTAGTAAGTTAAGTTAAGGCTGCTGGGGGCGCTGTCAAGATTGTTCCTTAGGCAAAGACCTCTCTCTTTATTTGTGATAATATGCCAAGGACCTG